>NC_071354.1:228754295-229062285 GCF_943734655.1 Sabethes cyaneus
TGTGTTTTGGGGGGTTCGTAATATCCATTCCCTCTGACCTACGTTGTTCTGCGCTATTCTATTCTGGGAATGTACGTATTAGACGTAGCATGGCTTGGTACTTCATATACTGGCTTTTTTTAGAAAATTTCCGAACGATATACAAACATTATAATTTAAAAACCATCGAAAAAATACTGTGTAAATTCAAAAAACATAAATATCGCGCTGAAAAACCGTGTTAATTCAAAAAATCGTTTAAAAAAAACCGTGTTGATTCAAAAAACCGTTTAAAAAAAACCGCGTTAATTCAAAAAATATCATAAAAAAACCGTGTTAATTCAAAAATCGTAAAAAAAACCGTGTAAAAAGAGACTTGAGTGTATTCTCAAGTTAACAAAGCTGATTTAGGACTGATTTGGCTTTTTATCAAAGCAAGCTGTATGCTTTATAGCTTTGTAGTGAAAAGCTTCATTAAATTATGGCGGTAGCTGTCAAACAGCAAAGAGCATAATTTGTTTAATTGCTGCAGAATGTAATAAGATGTAATGTAATGTAACTTAAGCTTACTACCTGATTTTTAAAGAGGTTATAAAAACCTTTCGAAAAGTGGACCCCTTAATCGGAAGGCAGTTTTATAGCGGTCATCAGGAGGTTCTGGTAAAGCTCATAGTTTTATTGGCGGTTTTATGATATTGGTTTTGAAAACCACCAGAGGAACGCAATAAATTTTAGAATTGTTACTTAGGATGTTCAAATATTTGTATCGTGTTCCGTACGGTCTCAGCCTCAATATGTTCTCAAGAAAAATATATCAAAAAGAGAATTTTACTTTTAACATGCGGAAAATAAATTGGCATATTCCATCTTTCAGAATCTATCCACGCTCATTACCACCTCCATCAAAATACTAGCCAAATGACAAATAAAGTACAATTTTGCGCATTCAATCAATCAATTAGCTATCGAAAATGATTCATTATCGAAGCTTCCAGCGTATGAGGCAATGCGTGACCAGACTTTACGAACAATGTAGGATCCAAATCCAACCATCAAATTCGCATGAAATTCGTTAATCAATATTTTCGGTAGGATAAAGTAATAACAATACCCCCCTGAGTACGAGGAAATAAAATACGAGAAATAACCTGTGAACTAAATTGAAAATTTTTGCGTCCTTTCGACCTAAGACTACAGAGTTGATATAATTGCAAATTCTATTGTTACTATAAAATTAGAGTGATTGACGTCCAACAAAGAGCCTAAAAGGAAAAAATAGCCGTAGACATCATTATTCACTGAACCATTTCGATTAGTCTCAAATTAAATTTCCTCAGGGAAATCTGTGCTTCGTCAGTTAATTATAGCTCCGCGAAATCTACATTTGTTTAAGGTCTTCCAGTTGACTATTTGTTCGCCTGTTCATTCTGAAGTAGGGTACAGTTGTACGTCAGACGAGTAAATGAATAATTATAAATCAAGTCAGAAGAGCTAAGTTCAAGTACGTATGTGGGGATCCACAGACATTAATTGAAAGTTATATAATTTAACACATGTCATTGGTAAAAAAAAGTCAGTCAGAAATTCAAATTATCAAATAACGGGAAAATAATTAGACATAAAATGTCTGAAAGGCTTTACTCGAAACCATTCTTGAAATAATCCTCAAAATGCCCAATCGTAAATCTGATCTTTGTGAACGTTTGTTTTCTGGTTTATAGACGCGTTTCTCGCGTTTCACAGTAATTGAAAACGTTTGCTTTTTGCACGGAAGGTATGTAACAATAAATAATTTCTTAATTCGTGTCGACGATCCGAATAAAATAGAACATCGCATTTACTCACGACACGACAGCAAACACTGTACCGTGCGCTAGTCAGCCGTTCGCCTCCATCGGATCCTCAGTCCGATGGAAACGCGCATATGTTTTTGTTTTTTTCTCTCTCTCACTTTTTGATTACCGTTCTTGAACCTATGCAAAATTAAACCATAACGTAAATCATCCAACACGTAGCCTGAATTCGATAACCCCGCTGGTGCGGTGCGGTGCGGTGCGGTGCGGTGCGGTGGTGGCTGGCTCAACACTTACCGGCAATGTTTGTACAGGTTGCTCTTGGTTTTAAATGCAATGCCGCACGGATCGCACCGAAAGGGGCGCTCGTTGGTGTGACGTCGGATGTGCTTCTGCAGGACCGACGGTTTGCTACAGTTCATCTGACAGAACGGACACACATAGCGGCCCGGGGTGGCTGCCGCCGCCGTGTTGATCAGATTGGCCGAGGTCAGCGGCGAGTGCAGCGCGGTCGGCTCGCACCCGACGTAGCAGCTAACGGCCGCCGCAATCCCCGTCGAGGTTTCGTACTGCTGCTGCTGCTGGTGCTGCTGAACGGCCGCCTGAATCGGATCGGTTGATAACGTTACTACACTGCCACTATTGCCACTGCTCTGGTTATGGTTGTTGTTGTTGTTGTTGTTCAGGGTACTACATTGGTTTTTCTCATTTAAATCACAGCTTATGTTGATAGCACTGTTATTATTTACACTGGGATAGTACGTTTTCAAATCTTCACTCTCTCTCGGAATATGGTTGTGGTTGCTGCTGATAAAACTATTACTGACGCCACTAATGTTGTTAGCGCGATTCAAGGAAGCACCGTTACTGTGTTCGCTACTCAAAGAGGTTAATTGGGGGCGACTGTAGCACTCGCTGCTGTCGACCGTTGGCTGTCCTCCTGTACGAATAATGCGTTCAGTGATCGTTGGTCGGTATGAGTCGACTAAAGCACCCTCCTCGTCGTTGGCACATGCAATCGTATGGTGATTTTGTTTCTGTGGTTGTTGTTGTTGTTGTTGATGTTGCTGTTGAAGCCGCTGGACAGACTCGTAACTCAATGAGTTGGGCAGTCGCACTGCGGGGGAACCGTATGCACTTGCTTCTGGCTCAACCGCTACTACTACGATACTGGTACCAGCTGGCAAAGCGGTAGTAGTAACTATATTAGCACAACTACTACTGCTGCTACCGCTACTACTGCTACTACTGCTAGTGGTAGTATTAGTAGTACTATTACTGCTGCCAATGGCAGCCGCGGCTGGTGCTGATGTAACGAGCTTCGCCGATTCACTGCCACTATCGTTGCTGCTGTTGTTGCCCAGGCTGGCACTGGCGATCCGTTTGAATTTTTTATGCAGGTACTTTAGGTCAGAAGAATTCGTCGTCGTCGTCGTCGTCGTCGAGTTCGGGGAGCAGACACTGAACGCAGTTTGGGGCCGCGCTGGCGGTGTTGACGGCGTTGGCGGCGTCGTCGTTTGCGAATGATGCAGAATGCTATTTTCCGCGCTGACTTTGCTCTCCGTTGGATTCTCGATCGGCTGCTGTTTGCTGCTGCTGTACGGTTGACTCACTGACGTCGTTTTACTTTCATTACAGCTGTTCGTTATTTCCATAGCGGGCGGAAGCTCTCCACCCGGATCATCTGCAAGCGACAGAAAACAAGAAAAAGAAAATTATGAATATTAATACAAACAGTCGACTGCAGTCGGTGAGCCAACGAGGGGGGGGGAGGTTGAGGGAACGTGGTCACAAGCGAAATTTTAATCCTCCCAAAGTGCGGCTGAGCCGTGTCGCCCACAGACGTTTCGGTTTGGTTTGCGAGCAATCAATTCGAGTCGATACCTCTCTCTACCTGCCGAGTCTGCCTGTCAACCACCCATCCACCCACCCACCCATCGGCAACATGTGCATTCGAAACCATTTAACGGGGGGCTGATGTGGCTCGGTGACGAAAACAAACAATCGGTGGCGTGTGCTTAACCGGTCTGCGAGCGAGCGAGCACCAGCCAGGAAGCGGCTAGCAGCGGTGCGGAGGCGGTGACGGGTGCAGCGAGCGACACATTGGCGTTCGACTTGCCCTGGCACAACTAACTGGTTGGCTCAGCTGGTTTTGGTTTTGCACAAAGCACTAGGCACTGGGTGGCGTGGGGTTGCACACACGGTTGGTTGACGAACGGTACAAAAAAATAACTCGCGGACTGTGGCAGCGGTAACGAAGCGATGCCAAATTCAGGGATAACCATCTAGTTATTCCGTACAGCTAACAGATGCTTAGTTTTTGCTGTGGCATAGAAAGTCGAACCAGGCGGTCCTCTAATGATGATCGGCCCTTCGGGGGGAGCACATTTCTGTCGGATTTTCGAATGTGCTATATTTTTATTACTTCAGTATTTACAACTTCCAGCTGTCTACATACTACAATTAGTAAAAATAGATGTCTAGTTTGAGCAGCCACTTGTCGTATGTTCCAATCTTAGATGGGAAAGAGGCTATTAGAGCACTAACCCTTTTACTATTCAATAAAGGCCTAAAGGCAAAAATAATTACTTTTGGAGTCAGCCTAATTGATGAGGAAACACTCTATGTTAACATAACTCTATAACAAGTACACGAATTTGGAGTGTTTTTAAATTTCGATAAGAGTTTATTTCATGAAAATGTTGCTTTTGCTCTAAGATTGATATTTGTTTATCAAGCTAAAAGTAACCAACGTCGTTTAGAGCGAACGTTTATCAACAAACCGAAAAGAAAGTTCGTTTCAAAACGTTGTTTAGTTTGTAAGATGGTGTTCGAAAAAAAAACAGATTTTACAGGAGCAGCATGTTTGATCAGAAAGCCGCTGCAGTACTCAGATGCGTGAGTATTTTAATTCACTTTCCCTGGTTAAATTGCAATAAAATTGGATAGCAAAGTAAGCGAAGACGTTTAACGAAGACGTTTTTGGAATCGATGGAGGCGCCTTATGTTCCACGGCTGCAGTGGTTTTGCGCCTTTTTCTATTTCTTACCAAAATGCCTCTACCGACTTCTAACAAAAAGACAAGTCAGAATCTCTACAAGGTTCTTCCGGGAGAACTACGTTTAGAAACAAAATCTTTCCCTACCCCGAATTTGATCCACAGAACATTTTTTCTAGAATTTTAATTTGAATGTATCATTCGGACCTACATTCGGACTTGGCCGGCGTCGGCATTCTTCACGGCAAAATTATAGACTCCGTATATTTTATTTGACGCCTACGGTGCCCACAGGGGCAAAAAAGATCACAGATCATAACTCTTGAACCACGGAACCGGTTTCAATGACTTTAATATCAGATGAAAGGCTTTTTAATAAGTTTATCAGTAAACATATAGGACTGCGGTCCACATTTTTTTAATGATCGTAAAAGTACTCTTTCTTCATGTTTTTATGACAAAAGAGATTTATTTATTGTTTAATATTATATAAGATAAAATAACATGCAGCGAACCCAGGTCTTCCGGGACGAAAAGCGCTGCCTGTAAAAGCAGGAGCTGCATCGTTCTCGGGCAAACGTAAAAGTTCTACCAGAAGTTTAACACCTTGCCGCGAAACTAAAAGCTATGTGGCACAAGCCGAAATTTGTCATTTGTTAGGATAAGAATGGAAGTATCTTGGTGGATCGTGTAAAGTAACCGAAAGGTGGAAGCAGAACTTCGATGAACAGCTTTTACTTGTGTCCTGACAAAGAACCATGTGCGATGACCGTGGAAGAGCTGTCAGCTCCAACGGTAAGCTAAGTTATGGAGACCATCAGTGAGTTATTCACGCTGCGGTTGTCCTCCAAAAAGTCATGAATTACGAGTTTACACGCACAATTTTTTCATTGATTTCAAAGCTGCGTAAGATACAATCGACCGTAAAATTCCGTGAAAAATTATGAACAAGAACGGCTTTTCCGGAAATCTGATCAAATTGATAAGGGCTATGTTGAATGGTAACCAGTGCTGTGTGGATATTTCGGGTGGATTTCATAGTTCATTTGAATCCAGAACTGGGCTTCGAGCTCCTATGTATGCCATTCAGCACAGTGGTACAGGGCATTATAAACCGAGCAGATATCGACCCGTGGGTATGGTCTTCAACCAATCTGATCTATCCTTCTGCCATGGATATTGTCAGTAGAACATCTGAGGCCGTATTGCCGCCCCCCTTGCTTCGCCAGGTAAAATGAAGTAGATGAATGATGAATCAGCCTCTACCACCGATAGCAAATGTGCTATGTTTGCTAAATATTTTATGAGTGTGTTCAACTCTGATTCAATTTCACTAGATAGTGTAGCCGAGGCTTTGTCTTTCGTTCCAAGAGATGAAATTTCAGTTGAATCTTTCTTGGTTACTGCTGAAAACGTAGCTTATGCCATTCGAAGTACAAAACAATCATACTGCCCGGGACCTGATGGTATTCCTGCGGCTTTACTGAAAAAATGCTGCGACGCTCTGAAATCTCCTATAGCCACTATTTTCAACCTCTCTTTACAATGGCACATATTTCCTGAATGCTGGAAATCATCGTTTATGTTCCCTGTGTTCAAGAAAGGTGATAAGCATAGTGTGGAGCACTACCGTGGAATCACTTCATTGTGTGCTTGCTCTAAGATATTTGAAGCCACAGTCTATGACCATCTATTGTTTCATGTGAAGTCCTACATCTCCACCTCACAACATGGATTTTATCCTGGCCGATCAGTCTCAACCAACTTACTGGAGTTTACCTCGCTTTGTCTGCGTACAATGGAACAGGGCAATCAGATCAATGCCATTTACACTGATTTGAAAGCGGCTTTCGATCGAGTAAATCATGATATTTTGCTTGCTAAACTCGACAAATTAGGAGTGTCAACTAATTTGCTTTCATGGCTTAACTCATATCTACGCAATCGTAAAATCGCTATTAAATTGGGTCCCAGTCAATCGAGATGGTTCCAGAATGGCTCTGGAGTTCCACAAGGTAGCATTTTAGGACCTTTGCTATTTTCGCTGTTCGTGAACAACGTCACTCGACTGTTGCCTCCTGGAACAAGGCTGTGCTACGCTGATGATATAAAAATTTATCTGCCAATTGAAACCACCACAGATTGTTTGCAGCTTCAGAAATTGATCGATTTGTTTGTGGAATGGTGCAACTCCAAACGTATGCTTATCAGCACTCAGAAATGTACCGTTATTAGCTTCACTCGTAAAAAACAGCCTCTAGTGTTCGATTACTGCATCAATGGAACGTCTCTACAGCGGAGTAACAACGTCACGGATCTAGGCGTTGTGCTAGATAGCCAGATGTCGTTCAGACAACATTACACCTTTATTATTAACAAAGCGTATCGGCTGCTTGGTACTATCTTCCGAATCGGTAGAGATTTCTCTGATCCGGGCACACTACGTACTCTGTACTGCTCCTTACTCCGTTCCGTTCTTGAGACTAGCTGTGCTGTTTGGGATCCTTATTATAATTATTGGATACTTCGCATTGAACGAATACAAAAACACTTCATACGTAAGATCTGCGGCAGGCTACCCTGGAGAAAGCCTGATGCTCTTCCGCCATATGAGGATCTTTGTCTGCTAGTTGGGATTGCACCTCTTAAGCAGCGACGGAAGGATATCATCGCCAAGACTGCTCATAAGATCCTGTTGGGTGCTCTTGACTGCCCTGCCGTACTGTCGCAGCTTCAGCTATACTGTCCCCTTCGGCCTCAAAGGAACCAACAGTTCCTACGCGTCGATTCACACCGTACTAACTATGGACTTCATGAACCAGTTCGTCGTATGGCTTTGGAGTACAATCGTCGCGGAAATAGCATGGACTTTTAGCTACTTTTTGGTGCAGTTTTTAAAATGTTGGTTTGTGTATTTAAGTTATTTTACTGATTTTGTACTATGTATGTTTATTGTTTATCGTTGTAAAAGACAATGGGTTTTGTGCCACTTTGAGTAAGAGTATGTAACTTACTCAAGGTGGCTTTTCCCAGTCCAATCTAATTTCATTAAGACGTAAAGTCGGATGAATTGAATTAAATAAATAATAATAATAATAAATAAATAATAATAATAATAATAATAATAATAATAATAATAATAATAGCACTTAAATATTCGCCGTGATTGTATAACATTTCGCCGAATACCATTTCGTGAAAAATACGCGGAATGTACCATTTCACGGAAAACATTTAC
This sequence comes from Sabethes cyaneus, assembly GCF_943734655.1. NCBI lineage: Eukaryota > Metazoa > Arthropoda > Insecta > Diptera > Culicidae > Sabethes > Sabethes cyaneus. Next base: position 228,762,304 of record NC_071354.1, read on the forward strand.
GTGGAAAGTATTATTTCGCAGAGGTGATCCTCTCCTTACTCGCTATCGCTCGTTCGGACCCAACTAAAGAAAAGTAATAGAGGCCTAGGAAAACAAATAAACAACCCACTACCACAGGGGTAACAGTTTTCATTTGTATAAGAGGCCCCATACAGGGGTTCATAATTCACCATAGAAAAAATGTCTGTCTCCTAAAACCCCCACATGCCAAATTTGGTTCCATTTGCTTGATTAGTTCTCGAGGTATGAAGAAATATTTATATTTCATTTGTATGGGAGCCCCCCTCCTAAACAGGGTAGGGGTCCTAATTCATAAGAGAAACTTTTTGACTCCTAAAACCCTACATGCCAAATTTGGTTCCATTTGCTTGATTAGTTCTCCAGATAAGAGGAAATTTGTATTTCATTTGTATGAAAGCCCCCCTTCTTAAAGGGGAGAGGGGTCATAACTCCCTTTCTAAAGAGAGCAGGGGTCTCAATTCATCATAAAAAAAAATCTTGCCTCCAAAAACACCCACATGCCAAATTTGTTTCCAATTGCTTGATTAGTTCTCTAGTTATGCAGAAATTTGTGTTTCATTTGTATGGGAGCCCCCCTCTTAGTGGGGGGAGGGATCTCTAACTATCATAAGAACCTTCCCCGGACCCAAATTCTTTTCAATTCTATAAGGAACATACCGACAGACAGAAATCCATTTTAATATTGGTATAGATAAAATCAATTTAAGGAGCAATTTTAAACACCAAATTAAACCTTGGGCTTAAACGTCTTTCTAAGACTTGACCCTTCTTTATCGACAGACTTCACAGCCGGCTATTAGAGTACAGGACAATTACGGGGCTAGTGCAACAATCCTACTGACTCTGTCTAGCAGCACCGCCTAGCCGAGGTTCGAACATACGACGACTGGCTTATTAGACCAGCATAGTATCTCAAAGTCAACTGAGTGGTTAATTTTAAACATATATTCTTTCTTATTGTCTATCTATTTTCCTTATTTTTCTTTTTTACTCTTCCTTTCTCTTTTTCTTTGTTGTTCAGCCTCCGCTTTTTGTCCGTATTTCGCTCTTTTTTTGTCATTTTCTTCTTTTGCACTTTTTTCTCTTATGTCCCGCTTTCCTTCTAGTTGTCAGGTCGATCACTTTGACGTAATTTTGATGAAGTTACATATGGGATATTTGTAGAACCAGTTATTATCTACAATTTTACTGGATAATAAGCATCTACAACTGGAAGGGAAACGGGACGTAAGAGAAAAGGTTGAAAAGAAGAAAATGAGTGAAAAAAGAGGGTGACTCAGGCAAAAAGGAGGAGGCTGAACAAGAAAGAAAGAGTGGAAGTAACAGTAAAAAAAGCAAAGCCAGGGGTTTATACCGTCTTTAGACATTAGCCTTCTTTATCGACAGACTTCGCAGCCGGCTGTTAGAGTACAGGAAAATTACGGGGCCAGTGCAACAATCCTACTGACTCTATAACTAGCAAGCACCGCCTAGCCGAGATTCGAACATAAGACGACTGGCTTGTTAGACCAGCGTCGTACCTCGAAGCTAACTGGGGGTAACAGTTAAAAGAATAATAAGAAACACAAAGAAAAACCAATAAACAAGAAAGAATATGAGAACAAAAAAGACAGAAGAGGGGATAAAACGGGATAGAAAAGGAGAAAAATAAAGAAGCAGGAGAGACGAAAACAAAAAATGACGAAAATGGAGAAAAAAGTGGAAACGGAAGACTAAATGGATAAATCGGAAAAGAAAAACAAAACGTTACAGATAAGAACCGACCATTACCGACCACGGAATCAATCTCTATAGTGGTTAACACTAACAACTCTCACGCCGAGAACCAGGATTCAAATCTTAACCCCGCAGAAGTTTTGAATGACCCAAGCTGTTAAAGTAACTATCTATATCTATAAAAAAGGATTTCTGTCTGTCTGTCTGTATGTCTGTCCGTATGTTCCTTATAGAATTGAAACCTACCGAACCGAGGGGGGCTTCCATACAAATGAAATACAAATTTCCTCATAACTCCAGAACTAATGAAGCAAATTGAACCAAGTTTAGCATGTGGGTGTTTTTGTAGGCAATTTTTCTTTCTATGGTGAATTGAGACCCCTCCCCTCTTTAGGAGGGGAATAATGACCTCTCTCCTTTTTAAGAGGGGGGGCTTCCATACAAATGAAATATAAATTTCCTCATAACTCGAAAACTAATCAAACAAATGGAAGTAAATTTGACATGTGGGTGTTTTTGGAGACAAGAATTTTTTCTATGGTGAATTGAAACCTCTCCCCACTTTAGGAGGGGGGGCGGCTCCTACACAAATGAAATACAAATTTCCTCATAACTCGAGAACTAGTTAATCAAATGGAACCATATTTGGTATGTGGGTGTTTTTAGAGGCATGATTTTTTCTATGATGAATAAGGACCCCCAGGTTTTTAGGAGGGGGGCTCCCATACAAATGAAATACAAATTTCCTCATAACTAGAGAACTAATCAAGCAAATGGAACAAAATATGGCATGTGGGTGTCTTTGGAGACCAGGATGTTTTCTATGGTGAATTGAAACTTCTCCCCGCTTCAGGAGGGGGGAGGGCTCCCATACAAATGAAATACAAATTTCCTCGTAACTCAAGAAGTAATCAAGCAAATGAAACCAAATTTGGCATGTGGGGGGTTTTGGAGGCAGGAGTTTTTTTAATGATGGTTTGAGACCCTTCACCCCTGTGGTAGGGGGATAAGGACTCTCATACAAATAAAACAGAAATTTTTGCGTAACTCAAAAACTAATCGAACTCGAGAAATTTTAGACTCTTTCATAAAACATTAATCAATAACAAGACCACCAAAAACTATCTATAGTAACATTAGATAATTCAGCGCGAGACGGCCATTGCAAATCATTTTCAAAGTTTTTGTCACCCCCCCCCCCCCTTGAAAATTGCCTTGAAAAATCGTGGGGCGAAAAAATAATTTATAGGAAATGAGTTAATTTTTTTTATAAATTCAATTGTCTGTGGGCTCAACAGCTTGAATAACTCGAAAAATGAGTGTACGAGTTGAACTGTGGAATTTCCGAAACTCGGCCAAAAAAATTTTCTTTCGTTTTTGTCTTTTTTCGTATATTTTTGCATGAAAAATAACAACGTGTTTATTAAAAGCAAGAATAGATTTGGTTTTCACGTTTAAACTTTGAGTAAAAATGTCTAAAATCCATATTTTTTTTGCTCGATTAAAAAATTCTGTTTGTTTTTCTTCGCCCCCCTCCCCTTCAGTGGCCCAACACCGGAGGGACAAAAACTTTTTTAAATATTTGTAATGGCCTTATATCTGTTTTCCAATTCAGCCTAAAATTCACGGAGGGACTGATATAATCGGGGCAATACTGTACATGTATTAGTCAAAATATCTTGCATCTTGTGTCCTAATATTGACTGGTTTATCCTGTATACACAATATGTAAGGCCATTACAAATATTTTATAAAGTTTTTGTCCTTCCGGTGTTCAGCCACTGAAGGGGGGGCGAAAAAAAAGCAAAGTGAATCGAGTTTAATCGAGCAAAAAAAACATGGATTTTAAGAATTTTTATTTAAGGTTTAAACGAGAATACCGAATCTATTCTTGCTTATAATATATACGTTAGTATTTTCTATGTAAAAATAGACGAAAAAGACAAAAACGAAGGAAAATTTTTTTGGACGATTTTCGGAAATTCCATTGTTCGAATTTCCATTTCTGTTTCATGCTAGAAGCGTTAATTCAACTCGGAGACTCATTTTTCGAGTTTTTTTTAGACTGTAGAGCCCACAGGCAATTGATTTGATAAAAAAAAATTTGACTCAAATCCTACAAATTATTTTTTTGCCCCCCGATTTTTCAAGCCAATTTCCAAGGGGGGGGGGGGGGGTGACAAAAACTTTTAAAATGATTTGCAACAGCCTAACTACTAAAAATTATGATGAATTTATGCCACATGTGTCATTCCTAATATCCTAATTTCGACAGAATGTTCATTTTTCAAAATTCCACGTTTGGCACTGTTTAAAAAACCTTTTTATCAAATGTTACTATTTGCTTTTATCTATTTACAACTTTAGTTTCATTATTTACGTAAAAATTCTGAGGCGTTTTGCACCGATCACACAGCATTTTGAAGCAGACAACTCCCAACGGAACGTGTCTGCTGCTGACCCAAACTGCTCTGTATCAAGGTAGCAAAATTCAGTTTTGAACCAATTTGAATTTTGCATTACCAAATCAGTGAACTAAATTCAAAAATCAGCAATAAGGTGTTAACAACTACATGATATGATTAACGCAATAGTACATACATGGCGTCCATTCATTCCATTGGTACAGCCCTGCAACAATAGTGCGGTCACATCTTAGGGTACAATCCTCTACACTTATTTTTCAAATTCCACCTGCTTATTATGCGTGGAATTTAAAATCTTTAACGAAAAATGTTTTACATATGATTAACTTTTTTGTAGATCTCTCCTCTGCTGCTATCTATCGTATAATTGAAACAAAATGGATGAACTTTTTATCAGAGAGAAAAAAATTTGTACTAACAAGTGGTTGACGATATGACATCAAGATTTGATGAAAACTTCACGTTGCACTTTGAACGGTTCTAAATTGCATTGATCACTGTATCAAATTGAACACACTTTTTAGGTAACAGCAATTTAAGGTAATTTATGAAGCGATAGTTACGTCAATTAGATGTTTAAACGATGACTATTCATCAACGGTTTGCAAAGTGGCATCTAATTAGCGTTCTAATCTCTGGCACCACTGGGAGCAATGTGATTGGAAAGAAGAAAAAAAATACAAACACTAGAAACAAACGATCGAAGCTAGGCTAGCGAGGAGCAGAAGCTAGTGCACACCTCCTCCTCCTCCTCCTCCTCCGCCTATTTCCGTCTAGCTTGTGCGGAAAATTATGAAATAATCGCTCTCTGCTGAAGTAATAACTACATTCGCTTAGCGAGCACGGCGACACATGGGAGGAATAGACTTTGACCTTGATTTTCAATTTCTCGAATTGGGTACAAGCACTCATCATCGCCGGACGATCCTACTAGCAGCGGTGATTTCGTTCGGCACGATGGCGACGACGCTGATGTCGGAACGGCGGCGCTGCGGTTGCTGCACATTTTCGACGGAACAATCGATCACAAGCAGCAGCAGCCGCAGAAGTGAAGTGCAGGTATGCAAGACGATGACAATTGAGCACATTTAAATGGACAAGAAGTGGACATTTGGCTTCACACGTACGCACAGCTGGTAACGTTTCCATGCACACTTACGTAACACACTGTCAACACACTCGACTGCTCAGCGGAAGATCAACACGCAGCGCGTAAACAGCGTATAAACAGCGATGAGCCGCGCGATTCAAAGAAAACAACACTCCCGACGACGATCGCCAACTACTGGTAATACTGGAGTGGCTGACTGAATCCCGACCCGAGGCGCAAAGCGGCGAACTACGTCAGCATGTGAGCAATCAGTAATCGTATTCATTGAAGAGTACACCGAGACCGAGTAGACCGAACGAATAGGAGTGCGGAGCAACGAAAAAAAAAATCTACGACAATAATTGCTGCGTGTTTACATGCTAATATACTGCAAAGCTCCCCGCTAATCACAGTCTCGAGAACTAATCGCGTTCTACACCAGCAGACGACTACTACTTAACGCATAGACGAGCGAGCGAGCGAACGAACGAGCGAGCGGCCAAAGGGCGGTTCGAATTCCACTCCGTTTTGTGCGCACGTACTGTTGTTGTTGTTGGTTTAGTTGGTTGGTCGGTTTGGTTGCGAAAAAAAAGCGAAAATCTTTTTGCCAACCGCGCAGCCCAACAACGGACAAGAAACTATTTCTAATGCGCTCGCGATCGGTGGCGGCAGTCGGACCAGCCAGCCGCAGCCAGCAGAGACCAGAGTCAGTGCACGAAACTAGAATGACGGCATCGGGTGAGCTTGTGTACACACAACGACGAGGACGACGACGACGACAACGACGATCCGCGGCGACGCGATCACTTTTGGATCGCCCAGCAGTGAGTGGCGAGCTGTTCCAGCACTGTGCGGTAGGAATTTATTCATGAATCTACAGGTATTTGCAATGATTGTACACTCGACACTCAGATAAGATTGGGACTTTATTTATAGGAATTTTGGAACTTTATCAGGTCATTTGCCTTTGTTCCTTAGCAACGAATTGTGACGTAAGCGAGTGTTTTTTTTCGATAACACAGTCAGTGATGCGTTGAAGTTACTGCTCAATTTCAGCTCGTTTCTTCTTCGATCACCGATGTAAGAAAGGCAAAATCGAAAAAATAAGAACCGCGCACATGTGTTCGGGCGAAGCGCGAATTTCATATACAATTTCGCTTCCCCGCTGATTTACATTACGACGCAGTGGCAGCAGCGAGTTCACCCTCCGCGACTTGAACCAAGTGCGAATACGAAAAACATACACAAGAAATTGACGAACGAAAAATAAAAAAAAAAACAAAACCGACATATCTCACTTTGAATTGACTCGGTAGCGCGAAGGCAATAATAAAATCGCCGATCACGTTACAGTTTTGAATACACACACGAAATCGACCGTGTTGTCTTGTATTCTCGCACAGCCTTTTAGCCGTAGCCGTTTTTTTCCTCGTCAGTCACTGCTACTGCTACTTCTTGGTACCAGAGCGAACATTCGTAGGAAATGACACTCTCAGTGGGCGAAGTATTTTCCTCTCGCCTCGTCCGCCCTTTTGCCGTTCGCCCCCCATCCAACCAAAACCCCACCGGCCGACGACGTCGGTGGCGGCGGCGCCCTTATAGACCTGCCCTACATTCCAAAAGCAGAGCTGCTGCCAGAGCGGCAATGGTGCATTCCACCCTCACCCTGACCATTTTCGCCGCGGTCTCTCTATCCGTGTAACGTGCCAACGAACCGTCGTTTTTTAAGTAAGCTGCTCGTACAAAGAAGCCAAATGGCCCACCAAAATGAAAACGCCATCAAGTCTCATTCTTACGCTGCTGCCGTCGTCTTCGTCGTCGCTCGGTTCTTCGACCAACTCACAATATTCGCCAGCCAGCCAGCCAATATCAGCCCACCACCAACACAAAACACATCCGCGAATCGCACGCCGTGTTGCTCTCGGTGAGCTGTGCTGTGCTGTGCTGCGCTGCTGTTGTAAACAGCTTTTGAGCAAAATTCCACAACCTGTAGCGGTGGGTTCGATGGGTGTGTTTTGTGGCACAAAATTTTTTGCGAGGGTTGCCGGTTCGTGAGCGACTGATCTTAAGCAGAGCTTTAGCGGGTTAACTCCCACAATCCAGGGTGACTCCTTGTTTCTTCATTTATGTTTGCCGTCAATTGAAAGAGATGTAGATACACCTTCTAACGCTTTTAGAGCTGTTAGAGTCTGAAATTTTTATTAAATAAACGACATAAAAAATGTATTTAGAATAGATTCCTTGACTTTTTGGTATCAACATTACAACATTCTTCAACAACGGGCTTAAGAGTTATCATCTTTCAAAAACAAGAGTTTGGGAAAATTGCGACGAAAATTATTCTGCGAATTGTGGTAATTTTTACATTAAAAAGTCTAAGATTTTAGAAGTCTAGAAAAATCCATTAAACTAAAACCTGTTTTCCGAGTAACTTACATACTTTATTTGAATTTTGTAATATATCTGATTTAAAAATATCAAGGTAGAGTATTAGAAATGACAAACGAAAAAAAGTTTGTAGAACATTTCTTTCTCATCCACCCACTCATTCCGTCTCAAGACCCACATATTTAGTATTTTTTCTGAAGAGCTAATTTTTTTTACCTGACACAAGGAGGCTGATCCTCTTCCTCATACGTCATACGATCAATATTTTATTTTGAGGTTTTAAAGGGATTATAGCTGTAACTGCTTAATTTTGAGTATGAGTTAAATTCTTGCCATGTGGATGTGCATCAGGCAGGTAAAATATTTCGGAATTTACATTTCTTAGTAAAACAATCTTTCATGTTACAGCAGCAGCTCGTCATACGGAAACTTCGTCACTTCGTCATATCCAAGATTTCGTCCGTCTATCATGGACACGTGGAAGTGGAAACTATTTGAAACACAGCTCAAAATTTCAAATGATTACTACGAGTAATCGGCAAATTCTCTACGTCATATTCAAAACAAATAGGAAAATCAAGATAGCTTTCTCCTGAATCTTTCTCATTATCTGTATCGTTTCATCAATTCTTCGTTTCCACGATTTCATCATGCTGTTTACGCAGTTTTATCTACATCATGTCTTCTTTCATTCATATTATTAGTACGATTTATATAATTTTGCTTCCATTCTTTTCTCTTTGCCACGCTCTTTCCGTCTCAATCATTCTGCCTTTCCTCTATCTTCGTTTCTTTCTGTAATCTTTTACTTTCACTGTCTCTAACTGTGTTCCTTTTCCTTCCATTTCGTTTCTCATTTTATTGCTCTTTTGATTTTTCTTACGTCAAATGTTTCACTTCACCTCGTCATCTCCATTTCTCTACTCTTTTGTCTCTTTTCTTTCTTTTCTTTCTTCATATTCCACTCTTCATCCTTTCTCCTATTTTCTCTCTCTAGATATCTCCCTAATAGCTTTCTCTAGTTGTTTATTTCTTTTGTCCTTTTATCACCATTTTCACTATCTCATTCCGTTTTATAATTCACTATATATTCGTTTTTTCGTTCATCCGTCTCTTCGCTTTCATTCGCCTTTCGGCGTCATTTCATTATTTGGCTTTTGTTTTGTGCAACACATAAATCTCGCTCTTTTCACCTCTTTGTTCATATATTTTTCCTCATCTTCATCATCTTCATCATCTTCACATCTTCACCACATCGTACTCCACTAAGTATATCGTTTCTTCTCTCTTTCGTTATTTCTTTCTTTAATGTTTTACTTTCTTTTTTTATTTTCACTCTATAGCAATTACACTTTACGTTTTCTTTCTTGGGAAAGAGTAAATGGTGGAAGTGGAAGCGAACCACAACTCTCAGTGTTCGTTTGAGTGTGTTAGTCCATTTAAACCATCAGGACGTCTATGTTTAATCTCAACACTTTATTCATTTCCACTGGAGTGTAATAACGCATAAAAACGCCTAAAGAACGGCTTCAGTGTAAAACAAAAAGATTCCTCGTGATGTGATCTATTAGTTCAATTTTGAGTAAAATTTTAGGTCCCATTTCAAGTCCAATTTCATATCCTATTACCAGTTCCATTTCATGTCTCATTTTAATACCCTACCACGGGGGTGTGGTACCAGGGGTGTGGTACCACAGGGGTCTCAAACCATAAAAAAATTCCTGCCTCCAAAATCCTCCACATGCCAAATTTGGTTCCATTTGCTTGATTAGTTTTCGAGTTGAGAGAAAATTTGTATATCATTTGTATAGAAGCCCCCTTCCGAATTCACCAGAGAAATTTTTTTTGTTAGATTATAGTACCATAGCTTGGGTCATTCGTGACTTCTGGGGTTCTGGGGTTGGGATTTGTACCCGGGGTCCTCGGCGGGAGAGGCGTGAATGCAGACCACTACGCCGGGACTGACCCCTAGAACAAAATTCTTGCCTCCAAAAACCTTCACATGCCAAATTTGGTTCCATTTGCTTGTTTAATTCTCGAGTTAAGAGGAAATTTGAAGTGGGAAGGGATCATAATTCTCCTCCAAAAGAGAGGAGGGGTTTCAATTAACCATAGAAAAAAATCTTGTCTACAAAAACACCCACATGCTAAATTTTGTTCCATTTGCCTGATTAGTTCTCGAGTTATGCAGAAATTCGTATTTCATTTGTATGGGAGCCCCCCTGCTCTAACCATCATAAATATCTTCCCCGGCCTCAAAAACCCCTACATGCAAATATTCACGCCGATCGGTTCAGCAGATTTCGGTTCTATAAGGAACATACGGACAGACAGACAGAAATCCATTTTCATAGGTATAGATTTCAAGCTCCATTTAAAGTCCCGCTTGAGTTTCAACTTCAAATTTAGTTTAGAATCAAATTTCTAGTTCGATTTGAGGTGAAGCAAGTATAACTCAAATCTAAACACAAATCCAATTTTAAATCAACTTTGAAGTTCAATTTAAGTCCAATTTGATGTGAAATCCTAAGTTTAATACCTATTTTATATCCCATTCAAAGTACCATTTTCAACTTCAATTTGGAATCCAATTTTAGTTTCAATTTCATGTCCCTTTTCAAGTTTAATTGCAAGTCCAATCCCATGTCCTATTACATGTCCCATTTGTATTCGTCTTTCGTGTCCAATTCAAAGTCCTATTTCAACTTCAATTTTAAATCCAATTCGATATTTTTCAACTTCAATTTTAGATTTCAAATTCAAATCCATTTCCCAGTCAAATTTTAACTACAAATTCACGAAATCTAGTACAATTTACAGTAAACTTCAATTTCAATTAGTTTGAGGTGAAATTTCTAATTCAATTTGAGTCCAACTTATTCCAAATTCAAATCCAATTAGTCTACTTGAAATCCCATTTTGAGTCAAATTTGCAGTCCAATGTAAAGATCAATTTCAATTTCAAGTTCAGTTTCAAACGAGAATTCAAATTTATTTTTAGTTGAAGTTTGTCCCATTATAGGTACTTCATGTCCAGTTCAAAATTTTGTTTTTACTTCAATTTTAAGTCGTATCACAAATTGAATTTTTGTTTCAATTTCATGTCCGTTTTTAAGTTGAGCCTCCCGGTTGGCCTCGAGGTAAGACGCTGGTCTAATAAGCCAGTCGTCGTATGTTCGAATCTCGGCTGGGAGAGGCTGTTAGAGTCAATAGGATCGTAGCACTGACCCCGCACTGTCTTGTATTCTAACAGCTGGTTGCGAAGTCTGTCGTATAAAAACAAAAAGTTCAAATTTCGCTAACGGAATTAGCACCCCGACTTTGCTTTTAAGTTGATTTCATATATAAAACCCCATTTCAAGTCCACTTTAAAGTTCGATTTAAGTCCAATTTGAAGCAAAATTTCAACCTCAAGTCATATTTAATGTCCCATTTATAGTTCCTTTTCAACTTCAATTTTCAATCCAATTTTAAGTCCTATTTCAAATTCAATTTCATGCCCCTTTTCAAGTTCAATTGCAAGTCCAATTCCATGTCCTGTTACATATCCCATTTGATGTCCCATTTGTAGTCCTCTCTCATTTCTAATTCAAAGTCCAATTCGAAATTTAATTTTAGATTAAAAATCAAATCTATTTTTCAATCAAATTTCAACTACAAATTCACAAAATCTAGTGCGATTTAAACTTCAATTTTGAGCCCAATCCAATGTCAAGATTAATTTATTGTAAAATTCAAATCCTATTTCACTTCAGGTTTTATGTTGTTTCCAATTTGAAGTCCAATTTAAAGTTTAATTTGAAGATCAATTTCAATGTCTAATTCAAATTCATGTCTAATTTTTCCCATTTCAGGTCCTTCATGTCCAATTAAAAATACTGTTTTTACTTCAATGTTAAATCTTATCCCCCTATCCCACATTGAGTTTGTAATTTCATGTTTCTTTTCAAGCGGAATTTTAAATCCAAATTCACAAATTAAAATATGATTTCAACTTCAATTTCATCTCCAATACCAAATACAATTTCAAAATCAATTTGAAGTAAAAGTTGCATTTCAAGTCCAATTTTATGTCCCATTTTAAGTTACATTTCATATCCCATCTCATGTCCCACGTTCCATTTCAACTTCAATCTTGCATCCAATTTGAAGTTCAATGTGCAATGGTTCGCAAATTTAAGTACCATTAAAAGTCTAATTGAGTCGCTCAGAAGGAAAGGGGTGTAAGTGACAAAAAGTATATTTCGAGAAAATCGGATCCAAAGTTAAGCTAGAAGTCAGCTAGAAAATTCGTCAGGTTAAAATACAAAACTAATGGCGCACTATGGTTCTGTTAACTTCACTTTATTAATTTCTATTGAAATCTTGGAAAAGCATTTTATAATTTTTGGGAGATATAAGACATTTTTGAAAATGTTATTTGCACTTACACACCCCTTTCCTTCCAAGCGAAACCCAACTTTTATTTTGCTCTTTTTTTCATGTTTCTAAAAAAGTCATTAAACGGTAAAATTTTGACATGAATTTTCTAGCATGCATAAAACCATGCTCAAAGTATCGTTTCCTATCATTATCTCGATTTTTTCAATTTTGACACTTACACCCCTTTCCTTCTAACCCCCTCAATTGAAGTCTCAATTCCATGTCTGACTTTAAGTTCAATTCCAAGGCGAATTTGAAGCCTAGCCTGAATTAAAATTTCGAATTAAACTTTAATCCGACCTCATGGCTTATTTAAGGTTCGAATTGAAGTTCAATACAATTCCAATTTACAATCCAATGTCAAATAACACTTTCATTGTTAAGTTAAAATTGAAAGGTAGGTACCCCAGTTTCTGTTTGTGTTTGGGATTATTTTTCTCTTTCCTCAATTCGGTTTGCTTCATTTCCTTTCCTCGGTTTTCGTCCGCTTTCTACCTAATATAAAATAATTATGTATATTATTTACTCAGCACATCAATAGAATAAATTGAAATCATCGCTTAAAGGGCGAAACCGTGCAGAAACGGATGTATGCAGAATGTATTATGTAGAAATGTATTTTCCGGAAGAACTTGTGAACAGTCACCTTTGCTATTGCTTCGCTAATTGTGTAACAACGACAGCCCAGCAGGAGTATGGTTGTAGATTTTCCAACCGTTGACTACCAAATCCGGAAGTGATCGTTTTGTTTCACAACGGTTTTAATTCAGGGTCTTTTACGACAACGCACTGTTGCTTCCGAGAAGAAGCGTTGTTTTCAACGAGGCTTCAAGAAGAGCAGCATCAAAAAGTGGCGTCACCGATTCATCATGAAATTTTGCGGAACGTGGGAAATGATCCCAAGATATGCACAAGGCAAGAAGCGGCACAGCCCTGTGTCACACTGGAAGGTGTGGAGCGTGCTGAACCGGGTAAAAATGCTTCCCTTCCAAACTACAGATTCAAGAACTGCTGCCTGCGCATAAAGCTAAGCGGCTTGACTTTTGCAAGATTATGCTTGCCAAAGTGGATGCGAACCCTCAATTTGTAGAAAACATGATTGTGGCTGTTGTTGTTTTTCGTACGTGTTAGACCGTGTCCGTTGCACGCAGTGATCTAGTGTGCTATGCACTAAGTATGAATTCGTGCAGTTTTCAGATGCTAATTCAACACTCAACAGGTTACGTTTAAAATTAAATTGCAACGATATTAAAAGAGAGTTTCACGCTAAAGAGCCAGATGTAGAACAGTATCAGAGGTTCAAATTGGTAGATAAAAGCAATCAACTTTATTATACTTTTTTAGATGAAATTTGATAAAGACGCCTTGAGAAACACTTATTTCAAAGCTTTTTGTTTCTGAAAGATTACTAAATTTCATTAAGTAGAAGGTTTAACGGCAATTTTCAATGTAAGATTTGCGCAGCAACAGAATTGAGCCATCTAGCATGCTTTTTGTACTACAGCTAATTTAATGGAAACAGAACCGAAAACTAAAAATGTTTCATAACTGTGTAACGATTGAGATTTTTTTCATCAAATGAGGTTCCTTATCATCTCCTGAAATATTGTGTTAACACTACCTAGCACTCTGTATAAGGGTGTGGCGGTAGTTTAATTGCAAAAACACTTGGGTACCATTCCAAACCAGAAACTGGAAGCAAACCAATAGCAGCTTATAAAAAGGTGGAGGGAACGGTTAAGGTTAATTGCTCCCGAAATCCAAAATATTTCAAAATGTGATGTTTCCAAGAAGGTCGGCGTTTGACAAAGCTACCTCCAAATAGTCAAGGTAAAAGCTGGATTACATGCATATACGGTTCACAACTTCCCGAACTGTGATGAACGCTAGCAAACTGTTGCCAAAATCCGAACTAGAAAGCTCTACACGGAGATGCTGAAACGTACGTCAAAGCTGACTTCTAGTAAATTCCAGAACAGGTGGTTTACACCGAAAAAGATAAATTCAAAGTGGGTGTAGGTTTCAAAAAGAAGAAAACGTTGAAGCTCGCATCTTTGTGTTTCGAAATGCTATGCATTAAAACTGTTTTATAGCAAGATAATGCATCAGTCGTTAATTTGTTCAATATAAAATGTTAAAACAAACAAACCTTTGGTCGCAGCTATGGACAGCACACTCTTTCTAGCAAATTCTTCACTGGTGACTCCAAAAGTATGACTATAAAATGATTTTTCTAAACTAATAAACTAATTTCGTTATAACATTTATCAAAATCTGTGAAAGGATTTGCTTGCTATTCGCATCCCCCAGGTCTGTCATAAATTTAAAACCTGTTCGAAAGAACACGGAAAAGTTGTAGAGAATGAAGGGAAAAATAATTCTAATATAGTACTACATTCAATTAACTTCATCGCATATGTGGTAGATGATTTGAAATAATTCTTCAGATTAATTTCAATGCAAAACATTGCTATTGATTCCATTTTACCAAGGTAACTCCACACACCAAGCCCACCGTGTGCCGTGCGCTCGCTTCAGCTGACCGTGATGTGTATAGAATGACCACGAGGAAACCACTCGAAATTTATCATCCCATGAGTCCCCGTGTTGTCGTGTTTGATTTTGGTTTTATTTATGTTCGGGTATATTCCGAGTATACTTTATACCACCACGACCAACTCGGCGTCGTGCGGCGACAGTGGGGCAGTAAATTTAGAAAATTTCATCGCGGACATTTTTCCGCGAGGTGCGTCAAAGACCTTCCCGGCGCGAAGATCCGCTTGAATGCCGTCAATCTCTGAAACCGCTATCCATCTATCTATCTATCCGCTAGCATCATGTACTGTTAGCATTAAATCACACCGCTCGGTTTTGCTGTTACTTGCTGTTGGATGACCGCACACCGCCGTCGTTTTGTGATGATCGTCAGGGCGACGGATGGGACACGGACCGGACGGTACGGTGATCGCGCGCACTGTCGCCACCGCCACCGGTAGAGTGCATCGGTTGTCTCTTAATCATCGTCGTGTTTCCCGCCTGCATGCCTGCAAGTATCATCCGTAGCGGCAGGCGCACATATCGCGGCGTTCGTTCGCGAGATTGACCGTGTCTAGTATCGGCGGGTCCGCTCTACGGTACATCGCTGGCTAATTTTATACGTAGTTATTTTTCACTCTCTTTTTTTGCGGCTGCTGGTGCTGCTGCTGCCGCTGCTATCACATACCCTGAATGTTTGTATATTTGCACTCACAGTGACTGGCTGTAATGATCGGGAGGGCAACAACGCGACGGTTGGCTAAACAGCAGGCAGGCAAGCAGGCAGGCAGCAGCGCACACTAACTGATGATATTTGATATTATTCACTGCTGAAAGATCGCTAGGGTGTCCTGTTTTGCTTCCACTCCAAATATTACCGTTCACAATTAAAACAAAAACTTATACCGATTGATTTATATCGAATCAATTGACTTCGTAAATAAAATCTAAGGAACACCCCACCGACAGGCTAGGATGCCATCATGAACACACCAACGACTCACATAAGTGACAGCTAGAGTTAGCCAGTCAGTCCGTCCGAACGTCGTCGTCGTCGTCGTCACTTGAGCCGTTTTGTTGTTTTTGTTGTTGTGCCAGTCCTGCCTGCGCTGAGCCACATTGGCAGCCGAATGGCGTCGGACGACTGTCCCCAGAAGCGCCTCGCTCTTTAGTCGACGGCATGCATTAATGTGGGTTTTTAAAATACGCGCTTATCGCATCGCAGAGTATTGCTTGCCACAGATAACAGCTATCAGCCAGCGCGATGAAGACGACGACGACGGTTTCCCCCACCGGGCAGGCAGGCAGGCAGACGATTGCTACCGCCGCGCGGTTGCCCTCGCGCTTATTGATTCGAACGGTTTACTTTTATCGTCTCCGTCTATCAGCAACGCGTACTTTGGATGATTAATTTTTGGTACCCATCACGCCACACGGATGGATAGATTGATAGCGCGGTTAGAGTGAAACCGATTGCGATAACAGAAATGCAACAACATAAATTCGCAACCTGACCGTTTTGACAAAAAAATAGTTAAGACCGAACAGGACTTCGAACCTCCTGGTAGAGTTCACGTACTTGATTTGATCAACTTAGGGGAACCCAACCGGCAACGACAGTGAAAGGACCTTCAGTGGGCGCCCACTGAACCGTCGAATAAGCGTAAAAATAGCACAAGAATGCAACGCACTTGATTCACTCGCCGAAATAAAGAAAACAACAACACTTTCTTGGGAACGTCTTTCTCGTTTCACTGACGGCAACAGCAGCTACAACAGCTACAGCAACTGGTATGACGATGATGCTGATGATGATAATGACCGTAAGAATAAAAGGAATCTCGCGCGCTCGACTCTGAACTGAACTAAACTAAACTGAACTGAACGAAACGAGCAGCTTCACGGCGTGAACGCTGAACTGAACTGAATTCAAATGTAGCGTTTCGGATTTTGATAAGAATATCAATGTTCGGAAGGGGGCCAGTGGTTGCCCACCGTGCGGCCAGAAAGCGGCCCGAAAAGGTTTAGTTTATGAAGGTTTTAGTATGGCAGTCTGGCTTAGCTGTTTGCGGTATGTGAGCAATATTTTTATTTGCTGTACATTTATTTATTTTGTGTCTGTTCGGCTTACAAATTTAATCTTGTCCATTTGAACTTATTTGGGTCTTCCTCAAAGACTCCTTCCTTCCTTTTTGATGCACGATGACCCTTGACCAACAACGGTATAGTTGAATACAATAGGCGATTTAATACGGTAAAACGTCATAGCTTCGCATTCACTGGTGCTGATAGTCAAATACCAGTTCGATTTGCACTAGTTTATGAAAGTGTCCAAAAGAATCTGAAGACGACAGCTATCCTCGTTGCAACAGATAGTCAAGCCTTAACAAAAAATTAAAAAGAAACAAAAGTGGTCCCAAATTACTACCTTGCGGAGCACTAGAATTATATACAGGGTAATAGGTAGCTTAGTGCAGATATTTAAGCGAGTGATAGAGGATCATATTTGATGAAAAAAATCCTTCTACGCATATGGCCAAATCTTAATCGTTACAGGGTTATTGAACATTTTTAATTTTCGGTTTTGTTTACCTTAAATTAGCTCTGGTACAAAAACCGTGCTAGCTAGCTCAATTCTGTTATCTTCATTCGAAAGATGAAAAAACTTTGTACTAAAAATTGCTTTTAAACCTCCAACTTCATGAGATTTAATAACTCTTAAAAAGCAAAAAGGTTTGAAATAAGTGTGTCTTAAGGCATTTTTATCATATTTTTCTTAAAAATGTGTGATAAAACTGATCGCTGTTATTCACCAATTTAAAGCTCTAGTACCGTGCTAGAATTTGTTCTTTGACGTAAAATGTCTATCTCTTTTAGTTTCGTTGCAATTTCATTTTAAACGTATGGTTTTGTGTGTTGAATTAGTACCTGAAAACTACTCGAACTCATACATCACGCATAGCACACTAGATTACCGCGTGCGCTGAACATATTCTGACACGTATGAAAAACAACAACAATGTTTTTCATAAATTGAGGATTCGACTTTACTTTAGCTTGCATAATCTTGCAAAATAATTTTACTAAATTATTTCATTCAATAAACGCTTTGGGATGAAAATAAGGTACAAGGTAGAAAATAATGTATGCGCGGAAATCTAAAGAAATTATACTATAAAAAAAGTTCCCCGTAATTATTGAGCTATTGAGAAAATTGTTAAGAAATAAATTCTAAAATAAATTCACAGCAAACTCTTGACGCTACATTTTGACTGAACTTGGCGCTCTGCTATTTTTTTTCGACTTCGCAGCGAATTGTTGGTGCACAAAGCATTTGCGGGGCTAGTGGTCCTTTGGGATATCATCTTTCATCTCTATCAGGTTCTCTCAGTTGAGATTCGAACATATCTCGACCTCGAGTCCTTTGAATAAACCTTTCGAAGCGATGGTGAAACCTATTTTCGTTCAATGAGCAAAGTTGCTGTATTTGAACTAAACCGAATTTCAGAAGCTGACCACGATCAAGTTCACGGTTTCTAAAAATGAGCCCGAGACCAATTGATTGACAGTCAAAATATTGTGGAATTGTGTTTGGTTTTCAAAAAAAAAAGATTAAAAAAGATTGAAACTCTACTCAAATTTATTCAAGATGTTGTATGTTGTTGATTGTACATGCCTTAACGGGACTGTAGTATTTCTACCACACCTACCCCGTTTGAGAAGAATAACGCAACGTTGCGCTTTTTATTCATCTTTTTGCAGTGACTAGAGTCAATATGATCGTAGTAGTAACCCCGCAATTGTCTTATACACTAGTAGTTGATATCACTAAGAGCGAAGTCTGCCGCACGAAAAATCGGAAAGTTATACTCAGCCAGAACCCAGGACTTTGCTTAAGGTGTTTCTTTTAATCATCTTCTGGAAGATTAAATAACCGAGATGAAAATCTATTGCCTGCGATTGATGAGGCTCAGAGTAAACCACAATACTAATTCAAACTCCGGGTGACACCCGGAGTGAGTTTTTTGGTTATTTGCAATCCAAAGATAAATGTCCGTATATCCTTCGAAGAGGAACCCGGAAACCGGAAACAACATTTTCACAACTTATTTCACGAAAATGGTCATATATTGGTTGTTTCTCGGATTTTCGTTCTCTTTTCACCAACCTACCTAGTTTTTGGACTACAGTAATGTTCCGATTTTGTCAGCTCCATGCTGAATTTTGCTGGCTGACAAAATGGGGAAATTGACAAAATTGGGAAATTTTTGGTTCGAAAACTTTTTCAAAATTTAAGACTTAAGACCTTGCAATATCTAAGACTTCTACTAAAAATTAAATTTTAACGCTCAATTGGTCAACCGAAAGCTAAATGAACCGGGCGCAGCACACTGCTCCAGAACCTTTTTTTGGTGCGCATAAGCTTCGAGCGGGAAAACTTGGTTTTATGTTTTGGAACCTTTGAAACAGTTTCTTAAAATTAAAAGTTCTATCGTCCAGAAGAATTCAAATTTTAATTAATCCCCCTAAAAGTGCAATAAAAAATTTATTTTCTTCAGTTTCAATATAACACATTGACGTGTTTTGCAAAATTTTACAGCAAATTATTACAAAAAATTTTGCTAAAGACAGTAATCTTCTATCTCTCCAGCAAAGATAGAAAAATCCATAAAAGATCGTTAAAATCAGTTTTTCTATTTTAGCTGTTTTTGTAGTTATTGTATAATTTTTTTCTGTTTTACAAAGTTGTACAAATAGTAAAAATACACAACATTGCTGAATATAGTAAACCTCTATCTTTGCATGTTTAGAAACTATAAAACTTTTACTATAAAAATACTCTAATTTTGACTCCGAATTACTCGCAAGAATGCATCATTTTATTCAAAAATTCTCCCCAGAGAATCAGACTAGTTTCATGCAGGCTGAAAAGTTTTATAAATCATGCTTAAAAGGCTGACAAAATCGGGACAAGAAGCAGATAAAATCGGGGATAGACAAAATCGGGAGCTGACAAAATCAGAACATTAATATATTGGTATATGTATATGTAAAAAATTAGACAAATATTTGCTTTCTTCAGCAATACTGTAGGTAATTACTAGGTCTACAAATGTTTTGTGACAAAAAACTTTTTCAAATTCGGCTTGGCTAAGGTGCAGCAATCAAAAGAGCAAAATCGAGCAAGCGAAAAGAACATGCCATGCCTGGAGTAGGGCAATAAAGACTGCATGTTTCTGTTCACAATTGCGCCATTGATTGCATTCGTCTCTTTGCTGCCTGAAATTGAAACCCAGCATCTCGACAACATTTGGTTCCGCCAAGACGGCACTGCATCCCGTGGAATAAAGGCTTTATTCAAAAATCGATTCGATGAGCAAGAAATATTACGCTCAGAAGCGATAATTTTGCAGTTCGTATGTGATGTCACATCGCTTTTTTACGCATCACGGTGACCAGTATTATGACCTATTGTGATAATGACTAGGTGTTTTTCTGTACCCCGCACGTAATTTGTTCTTGGCACTACCGCTGTTGTGAAGCGATATTTGATTAATTCTCGAACATTGTTTTTACTATTTTTTACTTCGTACTTTACTACTTTGCATTACCAGTCTCATTTCTGGATTGTAAACAAGTAATAAATTGCTTTGAACAGCAGGTTTCAAATGTTCTTCGAGCCTGTACCGCTCTTATAACTTGCCCTGGAACGATGCTTCATTGTTAGTATGCTGAATTTAATAAGAAAAAAAAGGATGCGAAGGGGCCAGAGAACCATTTTATTCATATTCCAACCAACAATCATTGGTCTGTGAAGCAGAATCGGTTACCTTCTGACTGCAAAGATCAAGGATGCAGGATCATCAATCAAGTTCAATCAATCAAGATCAAGTTATACTTGGATCTTGGTTCTTAAATTTTTAATCTTGAATCTTGGATATTGTAATTCAAATGTCAAATCTTTCATCCTTAATCTTTTTCATTTTCCGTATTTTCAATCTTTTATTCTTTTCATATTTTTTGTCGTTCGTCTTTTGCATCTTTCATCATTTTGTTCATTCATCATTTTGTAATTCTAATCATTTTCCTCATTCAACTTCTATCTTTTGCATTTTTCATTTCTTCGTTTTTTCTATATTTGACACGAGGTCTTCAAATATTGGAACACTTGCGCTTAATTGGATGAAAATGGTTGAAAAATAAGAATTACACTTTTGATACCTCGAAATAGTGGACCCCTCGTTCGCCAAGGGGCCTCGCAGTTAAAAACAAAGTTGAATTTTGAGCAAACCTTGAGAACTATATCATGTGATATTTCATAAATTTACCATGAAACAACTAACAAATGGCCCGGTTCTGTGAAGAAGAATAGGGCTTTCAAATGGAGTAAAAAAAATTTTGGCGGCCATCTTGGATTTGGCCGCCATGTTGGATTTTATCAAAAAATCGCCGTTTTTGCCATGATCTCCCCGACCGATTTCAATGGCAATGTGCAATGGCATTAACTAAAAAAAGCAATTAATTTTCTGTAGCAAGATATTCCATTATATGAGCGTTGTAAACCTTGATACAGATAATTCATTGTTTCGTTTATTTAATGCCACTACACATGTAATTTGATGAATGTTCCTTATGGTATTTTTTCTCAGCTTTCCGATGGTGGTCTTAAAATTAAAATCAATTGGAGGGATCATGACGAAAACGGCGATTTATTGATAAAATCCAACATGGCGGCCAAATCCAAGATGACCGCCGATTGTTTTTTCACTTCGTTTATTCAGTTAGTGCAATCGCACACCTAATTTTATGAATGTTTCTCATGGTATTTTTTCTCAGCTTTCCAATGGTGGTCTTAAAATGAAAATCGGTTGGGGCGCTCATGGTGAAAACGGCCATTTTTTGATAAAATCCAATATGGAGACCAAATCCAAGATGGCCGCCAAAAAAAATTTTACTCCATTTGAAAGCTCTATTCTTCTTCTTCACAGAACCGGGCCATTTGTTAGCTGTTTCATGGTAAATTTATGAAATATCACATGATATAGATCTCAAGGTTTGCTCAAAATTCAACTTTTTTTAAACTGTTTGGCCCCTTGGCGAATGAGGGGTCCACTATTTCGAGGCATGAAAAGTGTAATTCTTATTTTTTTACCATTTTCAACCAATTATGCGCAAAAGTTCCAATATTTGAAGACCTCGTGTCAGCAGTGCCCCGTTTCAGCGAGAATTACTCATTTCAATATTTACTTTTCTCATCTTTTATTTTTTCATTTATCATCTCTTTTAGCTTTTCATTTTCAGATTTCCGTTGTTTCATTTTTTATCGTTATCACATTTTCTCTTTTTCATCATCTATATTTCCCATCTTTCAACGTGGACACTGCTAGAGGAGGACCTACGAGCACTCGGAGTTTTCGAACGACGGGTGCTAAAAATTATCTTTGGTGGAATGCAAGAGAACGGTGTACGGAGGCGAAGAATGAACCATGAGCTCGCGCGCCTTTACGGCGAACCAAGTATTCAGAAAGTGGTTAAAGCTGGACGGATACGTTGGGCAGGACATGTTGCTAAAATGCCGGACAACTATTCTGCAAAAATGGCTTTCGCATCGAATCCGGTAGGAACAAGACGAAGAGGGGCACAGCGAGCGAGGTGGCAAGACCAGGTGGAGCGAGATCGAGGCGAGCACTGGGTGCTCACGGAACTGGAGACCAGTTGCCATGGACCGAAACAGATGGAGAAATTATACTGCGAAGGCCTTGTCGTAAGACGTTAGGCCAATTAACAACAACATTTCGCATCTTTCACCTTTTACAATATTCATATTTTCCATCTTTTAGCATTTTAATTTTTCATCTTTTATCTCTAGCATATCTCTTTTATCTTTCTTATTTTTTCATCTTTTACCTTTTATGTTTCATCTTTCATCTTTCATCTTTCATCTTTTATCTTTCATCTTTCATCTTTCATCTTTCATCTTTCATCTTTCATCTTTCATCTTTCATCTTTCATCTTTCATCTTTCATCTTTCATCTTTCATCTTTCATCTTTCATCTTTTATCTTTCATCTTTCATCTTATCATCATGTACCTTTCATCTTTCATCTTTCATCTTTCATCTTTCATCTTTCATCTTTCATCTTTCATCTTTCATCTTTCATCTTTCATCTTTCATCTTTCATCTTTCATCTTTCATCTTTCATCTTTCATCTTTCATCTTTCATCTTTCATCTTTCATCTTTCATCTTTCATCTTTCATCTTTCATCTTTCATCTTTCATCTTTCATCTTTCATCTTTCATCTTTCATCTTTCATCTTTCATCTTTCATCTTTCATCCTTCATCTTTCATCTTTCATCTTTCATCTTTCATCTTTCATCTTTCATCTTTCATCTTTCATCTTTCATCTTTCATCTTTCATCTTTCATCTTTCATCTTTTATCTTTTATCTTTCATCTTTCATCTTTCATCTTTCATCTTTCATCTTTCATCTTTCATCTTTCATCTTTCATCTTTCATCTTTCATCTTTCATCTTTCATCTTTCATCTTTCATTTTTCATCTTTCATTCTTCATTTTTTGTTTTTCATTTCTCATCGTTAAGCTTCTATCTTTTTCCTATTGGTCTTTATCATCTTTTGTTATTTTTAGCTACATTCACGGTGGTGGAAAACTCCAAACATCCATAGTTTTGCAATTTACATCTGTCCTAGTCAATAACGAAGTCAATTCTTAAAATTCTAATTTCTACAATTCGAGGTAATCTGTATTGCCAGAAAACTCTTAGGAAAATTTTCTTGTCTGGGTCTCTGACCAATTTTTCCATTTTTTCACACATAGCAAAAGAAGTAAGTATGCAGGCTTTACTAGACTAACATAATCTTCGATAGCCTTCAGATATTACATAAGTGTACGTAATAGACGATAGATTTAATTTAGATAGAATATTTACATTTACATTTACATTTAATCTTCATTAGCAAAGATACTCACAACTACTGTAAATAATTCATTATCTAAGGGGAACCGTCTGGTACGGGAGGTTCACGCTTTCTTGCTTCTCCTTGATTTCAAGGAGTTGAATGGAATTAGATATTATTTCTGGTTCCACTTGATTCCTTGGAATTCTCTCTGTGATACATGCTGCCTGACCATTGAAAATATATTCGGTCAAAATTAGTTCCATTGTTCCAACTTTTAAATAAAAAAAATCCAAGGTTTAGCGCAATAATAGTGTCTTCCAGTGGTAACAGTTTGAAGAACTAAAGGTAGCAAGAAGATTGGTATGCTGATATTCCCCATTTAGTCAACCAATCGCTTGTAATAAGGTAAAACAATCAGTGACCCGTTTAGACTGCTTAAAACCGGTTTTTTACCCTAGATTAAGTAACTTCTCTTCTAGAAAAGCTAAGACACTGCCAACAATTCGAAAATATTACTAAAATTTCCATTTGCCATTAATCATCACAAAATGTTAAAGTTCTCGCCCATCATCGCAAGCTGCAATAAACCAATCTAAATTTTTGCAACGCTAATGCGCTTCCATTATGGTTGCAAGGAAAATCTAAATCGGAATCAGAATTTATTGTACCAACAGGCTGCTAAAGCAGGGTTGACAACACCTGCCGCAGGCAGCTGACGGACGTCACCGCGCGCGTAGCCACGTAGCGACAAAGTGTGGGTAAGTCTAGCTATGTGTGCTGCACTCCTCCGGCAATGATTGAGCCTACGCGTGCTAATAAATACCTCTATCATGCATATCGCGCACCAAACAGTCGAAACGAAACGAAAGCGGTGCGGCCGCGAAATCGAATGAGTAAGTCATCGCGCGTCTCGTTCTGTTGTTGGTGCGCCGCGCCGCGCCGCACCGCGTCGCGTCGTGTGATGCTTTCCTGCCTGTTTGTTATAACAATACTGTAGCACAGCGGCGGCGGCGGCGCGATGTAGTCATAGTCACCACAGTCCTAGCGACCGACCGAAGAAGACGAACGTTATCGCAAATTTGATCGTCGTCGTCGTCGTGTTGTTTGACTTCTTACTTTATTTGTTTGCGTTTTTTTCCTCTCAATCGTACAAAGCAAGGGGTCCACCCATCAGATACAACAAATACGGAAATATGTTTCACAGTTTGCAATGATAAGAGAGATTTGAACTTGATATTAATCAAATTTCGAGAAATTTTAAGAACTGATTAAAAAATGCTGTCAACTCATAGGTGGGGTCTCATCGATGAATCGAATGAATTCGTATTTAAAAAGCCGGTGCGATTACTAATAAAAACCGTCTGATGATATAATAGAAATAATGACGAACCGCGAATATGAACTGCGAAACAGATTCGTTGTTATCGCACAACAAGCTGTGTGTACTTAGCCGCAGCGAAAGAATTTTTACTTTTTTTTGCTGTAGATAAAAACCAAAGTGTTGTTACTGTTACGCTGAACGGGCTGCGCAGAAGACTTTTTTTTTGATACGGTTTGCACTTTACTTTTAGGAGCGACTGGCGAAATTTGTCTACTTGTTGCCACCAACAAAAAAACAGTGCAGTGTGGTATCAATAGAATTTGAATTTATTTATTTACTTTGGTAAACAGACCAAAAATTGTATTTTCAGAACCACTTGAAACAAATCATGTGCGATTTTCGATCGCTGCATTATGAATAGTAAACGAGAACTTTTTCATGTAATATTCAATAGAAATGGGTGGTCCATTAGAAAACAACCATGCGTTTCCTTTCTTTTGGTTTCAATGGAAGCGCCTGGCTATCAGCGCTTAGCGAAGGTTCGGCGATAACGTCAGCGACTGTGTGCGTCCGCAAACTTACGTTGATAAACTTAGCGAAACGTAGTTGCGGCTTATAAAGTGAAAAAAAAAATCACTTGAACTTAAACATTTGAGGCGAAAGTTGCAGTTATGTTTATCTTTTCCAAAATAAGTCACTGATAACCGAAAATAACAAGGCGCCTCCATCGAATCTAAAGAAAAGTGAAAACATGGTGGTTTTCAGCAGCTGGCAACTGTAGCAGCCACTAGGCACAATAAACTGTTTTAATGAATGCTAAATATCCCGTTTCGCCGACTAATGATATCCGGATATCAGCTGTAATGACTAAAAGCCTCCCAGTTGGCTTCGAGGTGTGGTGCTGGCCTAATAAGCCAGTCGTCGTGTGTTCGAATATCGGCTGGGAGAGTCTGCTAGAGTCAGTAGGATCGTAGCAACTGGCCCTGCAATTGTCCTGTACTCTAATAGCTGGCTGCGAAGTCTGTCGTATAAAAACAGAGGGTCAAGTTTCGATAAAGGAAAGCAGCACCTAGGCTTTGCTTTGACTAAAGCTGTCTGCTGTCTGTAACAAACCATCACAGGAGAGTAATAAAACCTTCAATATTACATGTGAAAGCTCTTAGACCTAGATCCTATAGCACAGTCACAAACCTCCGCTGGTTCTTAGACCGTGGCTAGGTGTGGATTTGCAATTTTCTCACAAGCATCCAGAAGAAAGTGCAAGTACGTTGTGACTCCACACATAATTTCCATCGTCAGGTACTGCATCACAAAGATCACCAGTCTAGTTAGCCCAAATTCATGGAAACCTAAACAAAATCACGTACTGCACATACTGCACATACTGGAGATAACGTGCTTTCATTAGAACCGGAAGGAGTATGCATCACAAAACAAAATTATGGATTTATTATCGAAATGTATGTGGACTTATAACCAAAACTAATTATTTTCATGTTTACGTTACTAGACATCTTTTTATAATAATTGTTTGTATAAGTTTTGACAGTGTCTACTGTCTAGAGACAGCTGTAATCGATAAAACAGCAGCAAGTCTAGTGACGGTTGTGAAGCCTTGACTGCTATTTCCTTCATGATTGCCTCCACGTGGCCATACCTGGAAATACTACATTTTGTATAATTGAGTAGCTAAGCTAGAAGGTGCGGGGTCGTGCGGTTTTCAGTTCCTAGCCTTACAAATGTAGTTTTAGGAAACCATTAAACCACTCGACTTTATTATCAAGTATTATATGATTTAAACTAATTTTTTGGCAAACTAATCTATTTTCAGAGAGCGAAATAAGGCGCTATATCCTTGGCCGATTGCAGCCTGGCTTCTGGTCTAAATGCCATTAGTTCATCGCTGCGGGTCCGGAGTATCACTTAACCTTTATTAGCAAAGATACTCCCAACGACTGAAAATAAATCATTATCTATGTATATGGGAAGCGTTTGGTACGGGAGGTACACGCTTTCTTCCTTCCCCTTGATTTCAAGGAGTTTAGTGGAATTAGGTATTTTTTCTGGTTCCGCTTGATTCCTTGGACTTCTCTCTGCGATACATGCTGCGCAGTTGGCCTGGCCGTTGACATGAAAAATGATTGATTCAAGTAATCGTCGTTTTCCAGGATACCTTCCAGAATTGGCTGCGTTAGTGTGAGATTAGATTAGATTAGTTTTGAGAAACCGCCAGTGTCCGGGCATAGAGGCTTGTCCGGCCATACAGAACTTCCCCCTAGACCAAAAATATATCAGGGTAATAACAGGTGCGATTCGCACCCACGCTCTTTCAGTTGATACCCGACTGTTTTACTAACTAAACTACTGGCGCCCGCTATTATTAGGCAACTAATACCTTATTTTGTTTTATTCTTCTAGTTTTACCATGCCTCGTACAGCGTAAATCGGTGGTAACAGCCAGGTGCAGGAGCATTTCCAGATGTTGTTGCATGGAAAGGCAAACATGGAAATCTGGAAGAAAAGTGCAAGAATTATGAGCAATGGCCAAGCTATGGAGCCACCAGCACAGGAGAAGGTTAAGAAGGCAACCACTGAGCTGAAAAACGGTAAGGCTACAGAGAAGGACGACTCCCGGGCTGGACGTCGATTGCTTAATTCTGTCTATAAGGTGAGTCCTACGTCGGCGCGAACCAAGCTGGTTTTCGTGAGGGTCACTGCATGACGAATCAGATATTTACTCTGCGTGAGTTAGGCCATTGCAAATCATATTTAAAATTTTTGTCATCTGTCATCGAAATCAACCGTAGAGCAGTAGTAGAGGCCTTTAGGTGTTTTAAACAGGAAGCAGCGAGGTTGGCCGAGTAGTGGAGGAGATCATATACCTTAGTCTGCTAGTGACATGTGACAACGATGTAAGCCGTGAAGTAATACGACGAATTGCAGCCATGAAACGGGCTTTCTAGGGGATAGTACAATATGTCCGACTGCAGTGGATTGGGTATGTAACCAGAACGCCCAACGAAAGAATAGCGAAAACTATTTTCAGCAGAAAAACCGAAAGAGGCCGTGGACCTCGGGGTAGACCCTTCACCCGATGGGTGTGCTTTGTCGCGGATTATGCACGTTCAGCTGGTGTTTGATGGGATTGGAGAAAGATAACCCAGGACCGAAAGTACTGGAGGACTATAATTTATTCGGCGCAGGATCAATAACGGACGGTTGCCACTAAAGTAAAGTAACTAAAGTTTTTTTTGTTGAGCTTGCTGCGGTATCATAGTCCAACTTTGCAACTCTAAGGAAAAAATCGAGAAATTTGGAACATAAAGCCACGTACGTTTTGGTAATATATCAGCACTTTTGTCTTGTCAAGTATTTTTCATAGGCATGGGAAAGAAGTACCTGGGTTTGGTAGTGGATGATTAACAAATTGTTTATATGGTTTTTGGAAGACTATTGATCTGATTTGGAAGACTGATTGATAACTGACTTGATAAAGAATTTTTTAGCTTGCCCAAATCTACATTTTTCGCATAAGCCGACGTAAGTAAACCGACTGCAATACTGCCGATAAAAAGAAGAAAGAAAATAACTGATTTAAATTAGAATAGATTCACATAGTAGTGTTGATGCAGAAGTTGGAAACAGTGCTTCAACAGTGCTGTCTGGAAACAGAACAGTGGAAACAGTTGGAAACCGATAACTTTGACTCAATTTCGATTCATTTGACAGTACAGTCTCAGTCAGGAAAAATTTGAAAAAAGTTACATATGGGACATCCCAAGTAACAAGTTGGGTCTTTTTACACTCTTATGATGGCATTTAAAATTGGTCATTAAAACCGCCATAAGAGTATAATAAAACTCACAATGTTGCTTGGGATTTGTATAACTAGTTATTACCTAAAATTTGGCTGAATAAAGTTTTGCTGTATCTTTTGTAGTTAACGGTGCTAAAATGCTAGTACCTCATTAATAACTAAGTAAACGTTCACTCAAATGCTTGAGATTCCCCTACTCGTACGTACTGCTGTCGGCGGTGACTAGAGATTCCAAATATATCAACTCATCAAACGCCTCTAGCTCAATGCCGTCAATAGTCACTGTCCGTGGAAGGCGAACGTTATGTTCTCTGGTGTCTCTTCCTACCATACGTTTAATTTTAACGCATTGATTTGTAGCCCAATCCTTCTAGCCTCCGTTATTGGGTTGGCGTAGTTGAGTCTGGAGTTTGCGAAATTATAGGTCTCTACTAATATGCCTCATTAAAACAAGGGACATTACGATAGATCAAACTAACGGACCCCAGCGGTCAATGTTCCAGCAGAAAACAAAAATCTGACTAATTTCGTAGTATCAGCTCTGCACTGCTCAAAAAGTGGTACTACCTTATTCACTAAATAATCACTATCATATTTTACAAATCAAATATCTTTCCCGTACCTCGAGGAAGTACTACAAGACCACGTATATTTTCACAAACACAAAATAATGGATTCTTTTACTGCTGATGATGTCTAAATATTTCTAATGGTGGTAAAGTATTCTTACAAAAAACCCGAATTAATCCACCTAGCGGTGTGACCTAGCCTTTCTACTGTTGCAATAATTATTTTTCAATTTCTCAGGAACATCTTTAATTTACTTGACTATATTTTTAAATATCCGTTCCTTAGTTTTCAAAATCCTTATCCAAAAAAGCTAATAAAGAATTTGAAAAGATAACTGAGTACAGCATTAGATATGAAAAACGAAAAAGATAAATTTGACTTTTTCTTAGTTGGCGCCCTTTCAGTTAATTATTTTACCATGAAAATCAAAACTTAAGCTTCTTTTGAATAAACTTTAATGAAAAAATAGTCATTAGCTTGATCGTATCGTTTATACGATATTGCCCGTTAGATGTTTTAAGAAACGATGAGATCAAGGAAGCAAAAGCAGCGCCATAAACATGCTTGAGGATGGAAAATATGATCGATATAATTTTCGGCGCTTGTTATTTTTGCTGGTATGAGTGGTCCCATATATATTTATTTATTAAAACATGATACATGACATACGATATTATCTTTTAAAGTGTCACTAGCGAAAACAAATCGTACAGAATTATTAGCAACCTTTCTTCTTCTTTTTCATATAAAATTTCTAAGCGCTAGCATCTATTGATTGGAAAAGCATCTATTGATGCACAAAATTTGTTTGAAATTGGTATAAATTTATTTGGGAAAATCAACTCATTAGTATTTTCAATACTATACACCACTATACCTATATGATTAAATCAAATACTTTTCTTCGCTTTTTGCTTTGCTCGTCCGATTGCGAGTAACAGCAAGTAAAGAAAATGACAATTGAAATGTTTCTCACTATTCTTGTATTTCTATGCAAATTTTAAAATTGCAAATCACATATACATACATACATACAACCATACATACATACATACATACAACCATACATACATACATACATACATACATACATACAAACATACATACATACATACATACATACATACATACATACATACATACATACATACATACATACATACATACATACATACATACATACATACATACATACATACACACATACATTGAATACAATCGACCCTTGATTAATTTATTTCGATTTTATACATTTTAGCGGTTTAGTATACGGCGCTGAAGTGTTAAAGTTTGAATAACTTTTGAATCAATCGTCCGATTTTCAGTAACTTGGTTTCGTTTTATAGATCTCAACAGTAACTTTCAAATAATAATAAATTGTAGGATGTTTCCTATTGAATTAATGCTTATATGCAACAAAAAGCAGTTTTAAATACACTTTTTCCACATTTCTTTATGTAACTTTCAAACCACAAGCCCATTCGTCATGAAATCTTGAAGTTAAGGTTTTGAAAGACTCCCCTTTCATATGCAATCAGTTTTGTTCAAATCGGTTAAGGGACCTATGAGATAATGAAGTCCCATATTTTTCGTATTTTTATACATAACTTTTGAACTAAAAGTCCGATCAGTATGAAATCAAATAGCGAACAATGGGACACCTAGACCTTTCATTTGACACTAACATCATTAAAATCGGCCCAGCCATCTCCAAGAAATGTTGGCTCAATCAAAAGCGTTCCACACACACACACACACACACACACACACACACACACACACACACACACACACACACACACACACACACACACACACACACACACACACACACACACACACACACACACACACACACACACACACACACACACACACACACACACACACACACACACACACACACACACACACACACACACACACACACACACACACACACACACACACACACACACACACACACACACACACACACACACACACACACACACACACACACACACACATACACACACACAGAAAATGCTCGGTTTTCGAAACTGAGTCGAATGGTATATGACATTCGTCCCACTAGGCTTTCTTTCGATTTTCGGTTTTTCGAGTGATTCCTATACCTTTATACTATATTTTCATATAGTAGAAAGGCAAAAATCGTATCGCAACGAAGGAAGCAGTCCAGATTTTTAATGACAACCAGCTGATCTGATTGAAGTTATGCACTTTTGCAGCACCTTGAGCTTGGGAAAAACTAATTTTTGTACAAAACTAAGGAACAACGAAAAGGTCTGAAGTTTTTGGAGCGTCTTAGTAGAATACGAAACCTAAAATTAAAAAAAGAAGGAACTGAGGAACTGCACTGAGGAAGCCTGCAAATCGTAGGCGAAATACGTATCTGTCGTGAATAAAATATACATAGTAGAATTAAATTGGATAAGTTTTCTTCTTTTTTAATTTTAGGAAACAAAAAGGTGCTATCGTGAAATTTTCATCATCAAAAGACTGTGTCACTGTGACTGTGATATTTGTCAATATCAAAAAAATTATCCTGAAATTCCCCCTTTCCTATCTATTTTTTATAGTTCTTCCAAATTACCTTTAGAGTTTTGCACCAAGGTGCAAGATTTTGAGAAACGCTTCATTTAATTTTATTTGACACTCAGGGTGCTCCCTTCTAAGTTAGAGTGGTCCCAAAAATCGTCGTTTTTACCAGTTTTTCTTTCTTTAAAACTTCAAAACTTGTGAACCACTGTACCGATTTCAATGGTTTTGATATCAAATGTAAGACTGTGTTTCGCTTCCGCTGTAGGGATTTTCAGAGAGTAAGCAGATGCATAACTGGTTACGTGACAGAAGGAGAAGCTAACTGGGAAGGAGCCAACAGGGGGGACGAGGAACGTGAGTATGAAGGTATGTTTCGCCATAGCTCCGGAACGTCTGAACGGTTCGTCATCAAACTTGGCACATTTGTTTTTTGACATTAAAAAATCAGCGCAAGGTTTTGTTTCTTGCATTGTGAGCATTTTTGTTACAATAATAGACGTCCCCGAGTGAGATGGGGAATCAGCTAGTGATCAATAAATAGTGGAAATAAAACTAAAATTTTCATGTTTCTCAAACAATCTTCCTCTATCTTCTTCTTCTATATATATAAAAATGAAATGCTGTTCGTGTGTCCGCTATAGATTCGCAAACCGCTCGACGGATTTTGATGTAACTTAGCATACGAATTACGTCTGATCTGAAGAATGTTGTTAGCATGGTTTGAGACCCCTCCCCCTTTAGAAGGGGGGGCTCTCATACAGATGAAACATTAATTCGTGCATAACTCGGCAACTAATCAAGCAAATGGAACCTAATTTGGCATGTGAAGGTTTTTGGAGGCAGAAACTTTTTCTATGGTGGCTCCCATACAAATGAAATAAAAATTTCCTCATACTTCGACCATTAATCAAGCAAATGGAACCCAATTTGGCATGTAGGGGATTCTAGAGACAGGATTTTTTTCTATGGTGGTTTAAGACTCCTCCCCCTCTAGAAGGGGGGCTCTCATACATTTAAAACACAAATTTTTGCATAGCTCGGAAACTAATTATGCTAATAAAACCAAATATGGCATAAGGAGGTTTTTGGAGGCAGAAATTTTGTCTACGCTAGATTGAGACCCCTCCTTTTTCTAAGAAGGGGGGGGCTCCCATACAAATGAAACACAAATTTCTGCATAACTCGGGAACTAATCAAGCAAATGGAACCAAATTTGACACGTGAATGTTTTTGGAGGTAGAAATGTTTTCTATGGTGGCTGAGACCCCTCCTTCCTCTAAGAGGGAAGGCTTACATACAATTAAAATTTTTAAGTTTTTTTCTATGGTTGTTTGTGACCCCTTCCCCCTCGGAAGGGGGGGGGGCTTTCATACAAAATAAACAGAAATTTTTGCGTTATTCAAAAAGTAATCCGATTCGAGAAATTTTAGATCCTTCCAGAAAACATTGTCAACAACAGTACAATCAAAAATTACCTAAATTAATACTAGATGATTCAAGGCGAGACGGCCGCAGGCCAGAGTGTTGCCATTCATAGTAAAATATAGAATAAATTTGGAACAAAATTGATTTAGTCTATGATATCTGACCAGTTTTCAATTGATTTCAAATAAACTGCACTGATATTTTATTGCGATTTTGCCAACATTATCATTACACGGGTTGGTAAAAAAACATAAACCGTGGGATTGGCAATTTGCGGTATGATTTAGGAATATCTTGGTTTGTCAAAAAGAAAGCTCTGGGTTGCAAGATTGCAATTAAGCAAATCTTCAGCATTATGTATCTGCCCCCTTTTTAGAATGGCGTAGCAACGTGCTCCGGGACCTATAGTATTATCTTAAAAATCAACTTGGAATACATCGAAATACAATGAACAAGTGTGAGATGCTGAACAACAGTTTGTTCAACAACATTACTAACGAATTACTATTTAAATTTTCTAACATTGTTGGACATGTGAGGTGATAAATTATGTTCCAACATTTTTGCAATAATGCAGCCCAAAACAGCATTTTTTCTCTAAACTTAAACTAAATTCTGGACCAAGGATGTCCATTTTACACCTCGTACCCTTGCATACCAAGTGACTCATTCGTCTAATCTTTGTCTGCCAAAAATTCGCCCCAAAAACCATCATTCAACTGGTGAATCGAACCATTTACTGAAACGAGCCGCTTACCTTTTACTTTAGCATCCTTCTTATCTGTCTGCTTAGCTTCCGACGCAGACTTGCGACCATTTGATTCTGCAAAAAAAAAGATAAGAAAATTTCATGATTAGACGAGCTCACTATCTTGGCAAATCCGTCCTCCCTTAGCCCCTAATCCATAACTGTTCCGGCACGTGTCGTACATTACTGGCCCGTACAGTCCATTAATCAACACACCACCAACTACGTTCATTCGCACGGAACAAATTTTTTTATTAGCTTAAAACTTAAGCTAGCTTTTGCCGATTTCGGTTTCTCGCTCGAAGGGACACACAACAAGCGCGCACCAGTCAGGCGCATCGCTTGGCAGTGGCGATAAAAACGGTTCACTGCACAGCCTTATCAAAAACAGAAAAAAAAGATGACGCAAATTGTGGCGGCGCACACACAGTTAGTTGTCTAGTGAGTTATTGACATTTCACCCTGAATCGGACCACGGCGACGACGGCCGACATCGAGACTTGTGAACGAAACTTTTCCCACACGACACCATCGCCATCACTCTTCCGATCGTCGCCGCCGGAGCCAGCAGCGGTCCGATTCCCGTCTCGAGAGTCGAGAACGGCGTGTTAGGTGATTTCGCAAAGTTCTGTTCTATATTATTCTATACGGACACCCTGGCTGGGATTGTGGCAAAGGCAACCAAAAAAAATATAACAACATCATCTTGTTGTGCCGAAGGAATCCTCCGCTGCGCTCGGGCAAAGAGAACGATCAACGATCACAGCAAAAAATAATATTACCCTGATGCGATAGAAGGAAGATGCGAAAGAAGATCCCGAAACTCCCTGCCGGCATAAACGCCATGTATTCCTACCTAGAGCTAGAGAGCGGAGAAACAGTGTGAGATCGGGCCAGTTAGTGACTGCAAAAGTCAACCGCCAACGATGGATGGACGGACGAACGGACGAAAAGCGTCCGGAGACAGCGGTGATCGCGGAACGCAGAGCCAGAAGGTCGGCAAACGATTCGGATGGATGGATGGATGGATGAAGAAGGCAGGCAGAATGAAGCAAACAAAAAACAAAGTTTGACACCGGGAAGATCAAGTGGAAAGAAGGTAGCAAAAGAAGACGGCAAAGTTTTGGTTACCATTCAACGAAGGCGCTTTGATCCTTCTTTGTTCGATATTTCGGAGCATTTTTGGCCGTCTCTCTGAACTGCTCTGGCGATCAAAACCATCACAACTTACGGTACCTGTGCTGGCACACACGAGTGCCCTGTGTGTGTAAAAATACATCCCGGGATTACCGCTGTCGCCAGCCAAAAAACTGCGCTGCTGTCTGACAGGCTTCAGGGAATTTTCTTCTTGATAAATAAAAAAAGCACACACACAAAAAATAAGAAGAAATATGTTTTGAAAGCAATTCGTGGAAGAACCCCCGCCCGGGTAAGTCATTTCGAGCTGAAGAGGATTTTGCGGACTTTCAACTCATTTGGACAGCATAGAAAGGCCGTTCCAAAAAGGAATCATAAAACATAGCATAACGGCTGATTGCCTGTTTTCTAGGGTCGGTCGGTCAGACTCGTTTCGCACTAACTAGACCCTCGAAAAACTCGAGCAACTCGAACGAAAGTGTGCCAAATGGAAAATAAAACAAAGAACACAGATACAGTCATCGATTTTTATTGCCCAAACGCGCAGTACGATTCCGGGAAAGCCGGGCTATCCCAATTCGACCCAACTCTGATCGTACGGGTGCGGTGATGCACATGTTTTCTCAAGGGCCATTTTCAAGGAGAAAATCCTATTTCGACTCGAGCTGCTAAGGTGGGTGTTGATTCATAGAACTCCGTAAGAGGAACAGGTCAGCCGTGGCCGCTCCACACACACGAACACATCCCCGTCGTTCCCAGTTTACTTAGAAACCACATCGAAGAGACCGGGTAAGCAGCCACGAGGGCGACAACAAGTATCGCGTAATTTGCAAAGATGAACTTCGGATTTAGTCGCGGTTTGAATAACAATGTGTTCTACAAACGCTTTTCTGGGTTGGTTAGTTATTACTGCTACTACTACCAGTACCACCTACCTACCTACTTATAAGCGTGAGCCGGTCGACTTGCTGATGGCATTAGCTAGCAACGTTACTTGCTATATTGCTAGTGTCGGTCGGAAGGCGATAAGCGGGTGCTAAACAACTTGCGAATTCTCGCACTCGAGCTCCGCTCGCTGCTTGTCGTCCATTTGTTGTCGGTCGGTGGAGCGAGCGAGCGAGCGAGCGACACAGCAAAGATTGCGGTGGCGCTCGAGGAAGGTTGTGAGCGCGAGACAGAGGAAAACCTCACTCACTGATAGACGGCGGCAGAATAGAGGCGAGATACACACACATTTTATTTGCGACACCATTTTCCATTTGTTTTGCTTGTTTGCTCATCTGCTTCGATTTGCGATCGACCGGCAGAGGATGACGTAAACCGCTCTGGCACGTTTGGGGATGCTTCAGTGCCAGAATTTGCACCCAAGCCCACGTAGAAAGTGAACCCCGAGAGTCATCTTCACAGTTTTGAAAAACACTGAAAGTTGTTTTGAGAAAGGAGAGTATCGTCATCCACTGCAAATGAAGTCATCAATGCCTCACCGTTTAGTGGCAATCAGAGTAGGCAAATTAGGCTTGAATCTTCCTTTATTAAATCGTACAACAGGCAAACAACAAAAGGTACAAGAGGAAGATAAAAATGCTGAACATAACCTGGCATAAACTATGTTGTATGCATCTAAATAATAGGCACATAAAATTTCTTTAGCAAGAAATTCAAAATTTGACGAAAGAAGCTTATGCTAGAATCTCTCAGCTGTATCTTTGAAAAACCTTCCGCCCAACGCTGCTGGTTACGCTGAAATTTGAGCGAGAGAAACTTGTAACCGAAGTTTAACTCGAAGGTATCATCTCCGTCTACGTTTGTACCACAAAGCAGCAACCTGGGACTTTTGTTCATTTAATTCTATAAAGACGCTAGTTCTGCTCTTGAAACTGACCAGGCAGAATCGGACCAGGCTGATGATTTAAAAAGCGAAACAGGATTTGTTGTGAGCCCGGATAAGAAGGGGTCCAAAACCGGTGTTGAAATGACTCGCCATATCTTCGGAGTGAAGTAACGTTTAACGAAGGAATGGCAGTGAAGTAACGTTTAACGCCATTTCCAGTTAAAGTTTTTTTAAAGGGGGAGGGTTCATGTTTTTCATTGTACGCGTCACTTCTGCAAAATTTTTATATAAATGTTCTAGTAATGTGGAGTACATTTCTTATCATTCAGGAATTATATTCGTATCGTTAAATATTTGCCTTGTTTGTGCATCATTTTTGTTCTTTGCATTATTTTAGCGTTATTTTGTGTAATTTTTTCATCACTTTCAGTTTAGTTTCTGTTTCTTTTTTGCACTATTCATTTCGTTATTATTTTTCTACTTTTTTTTATATTTTTGTACCCTTATTATAACATACTAGTTACTACAACACGCCGATCTTACTCGGCCCCCTTTGTCTCTCAGTCCCTTGTATATCTGCTATTGTAACGAAAATTAATGAAAGAAACAAAACCCTTTTTCTTCATTTGAATGTATCTCCGTTTGACAGTTCCCTTCTATAGTCTCCCAGCCATTTGTAAATCTGTCTTCTTCTCGATAATCCCTCTAAATCGATACAAAACCTTTTCTACGTCTTTGAACTTCCCCCTTGTTCATGGCCACCCTATTCGCCCTTTCATAAATCCAGCTACTTGTACAACTGCTATCGTTCTAAATGAAAAAAATGTCAGTCAACTATCCTTGCTGTCACGTAGCTAATTGTGCATCGATTTGCTCTATGAAAATCCCTATCACGAAACGAAACAAAGGTTTTCCTTTTCCGTATATCCCTCCTCGGTGGAAACCCTCTCTTATCTCACCGTCACTTGCCCAATTGCAATCGGTCTAAATGCAATGGTGCAAGCAACCCCTCTTGCTTTTTTGGACCTCTCCTCCTGTTATCAAGCTCCCAGGTGCTGATTCCCTTATGTCTAGGAACATGTGTGCCAAGTTTGATGAAAACCCGTCCAGGCGTTTAAGAGTTATTTGGCATCATGTTGGTGTAAGTTTTTTTGTTAGTTTTGCATCGTTATTAGCATCATTTTTGTTTCATTTTTCTGTCATTGTTCGTGAATTTTGTCTTTTTTGAATTATATTACTTTTAAATTTTCTGTTATGTTCATGTCACTTTTATAACAGTTTTGTGACATTTTGTATCAGATTCGTGCCCTTTTTGTGTCATTTAGGCATGTATCATTTTTTGTTTGATTTTTGCATTACTATTTGAATTATTTTTGTTTCCTTTTTTTATTATTTTTGTATCAATTTGGTGCCACAAATCATTTAAATGTACCATTCCTGAGACATTTTTGCTATAAGGTAACAGCACAGACTAACAGACGTAACACTTCGAACAAATTTTCTAGCGAAACATCGTTTCAATGACACCCCTAGAATTTGTAAAAAAAACACTAGCATCATCTGGTGTAGTCTTCGCACTACGCAGAGCAGCTCGCTATAAATTTAGCAATGCCATAAATTTACTTGTAATCAGCTTTTTACGAGTAATAATGGCGGACGGGTTCGTAATACTTGAACAGCATTTTTGACATTTCCCTAATAAATCGCACGTTTTCTTTCCGTACATTCCTTTAGTTTTACCGTCAACACGCGGAAAGAAAACATGCGATGTATTAGGGACATGTCAAAAATGCTGTTCAAATATTACGAACATGTCCGCCATTATGGCTTGTAAAAATCTGG
Source organism: Sabethes cyaneus (assembly GCF_943734655.1). Lineage (NCBI taxonomy): Eukaryota > Metazoa > Arthropoda > Insecta > Diptera > Culicidae > Sabethes > Sabethes cyaneus. Next base: position 228,801,058 of record NC_071354.1, read on the forward strand.
AATTTGTCTGGCAACAGCGCCAGCGCAGGCAAGCGGCGTTCTCGCGCAGTGACTGTTGTTTGAGTCTTGGCTTCAGTGAAAATTTGAAACAATCGTTTTTATTGACGATGGAATGAGGCTTCAGTGTTATGTCTGTTAGTCTGTGGTAACAGCCTTCAATACCATTTGTTTTAATTTGCCAGTTGGCCGGCACTGTCACCAATCGCCATATCCTTCGAATTTCGACTGGAAGAGGCTCTAACAGTCGATGGGGTCGCCCCGAGATTGTCCTGTGCAATTTTTATATCATTTATGCATGTATATTTATGTTTTGTAATGTAATGTGATGCTCCTTCCCAGAGCTTAATAGAATGTGTAGATTACGGAAGATGACATTTTATCTTTTAATTTGTTGTCATCATTTTGACAGATACGTATTTCGTCTCCGACTTACTCCTACGAGTTTGAAACAAACTCTGGTTTTAGACTATCTTGAGAAAAATGTCTTTTGAAAAAAGTTCTGACATACTTAGAAATCTATTTTTGAATGTTAATACAAAACTATTTTTTGCAGTGTGTCCCATTCTAGATACGCCAGTGTACAATGGGCAAAAACGAGCTCGTAATCTAAAGAATTAGAAGCCGCTGGTTTGGAATCTTACAAGATACCTATTCTTATGTAAAAAAAATGCTGGAAATCGATTGGTGATTGTTTCATCCTGCGCAGACTTCGGAAAGTAGTCCATTTTGCCCCATTGTCCCCAAAAATTATGTTAAAGGCTAATTAAACAGTATAAAAACTTATTTGCCGCCCGTGAAACGAACTCAAATAACTTCCAAATGTTGTCAAAACATCAGAAGAATCAAGTCCCATCCATTCCATACTGTGCGAAATGCAGGTATAGGCCATTTTGCCAAATTCACCCCTAAATACATAGTAAAACCTAATTAGAGCGATTAAAACTAATTCAAAGACAGGAATAAACTCGAATAGTACCAATTTACTCGAAAGACATCAGGAGAAATGATTGTCATCGATTTAGTACCGAGATGAATTCACAATCGGTCCGTTTTGCCTGATTCTCTCCTAGATCTACAAAAACACGTTCATTTTTTATTGCGTAGAAAAATCGTAATTTTTTAACGATGGTGTCTTTGGAGAAGTTTATCAATAAAATTCAGCGCATCTTTTCAAACTATCAAGGTGATCTTATATTCATCTATCAGGGTGATACAAATTTTTGTTTTTTGAATACGTCCAAAAAAAATTATTTTCGTCAGAAAAATTATAGAACATACTAAAATGAGCAACTTTGCTGAACATAGTAACTAGCTATCTTTTGCTAGTTGCGAGATATAATGATTTATTTAAAAAGTACACTTAAAAATCAATTCTGCACAATAACTCCGCATCCAATTAATTTATTGCTTTCAACTGTTCTTCAAAGTTATTCAGTATGATAAAATACACTTTTTTGTTGAAGACTGTTTTTGCCTTTGAGTTAGTTTTAATCGCTTTAATTAGGTTATCTATATATAGGGGTTTGTTTGTTTGTTTGTTAGATTATAGTCACTTTAACTAGCTTGGGTCATTCGTGACTTCTGAGGGGTTGGGATTTGAAACCGGGTCCTCGGCGTGAGAGGCATGAATGCTAACCACTACGCCGGGACTGACCCCATATATAGGGGTGAATTGGGCAAAATGGACTATTCTTGCATTCCGCACAGTATGGAATGGACGGAATTTGATTCTTCTGGTGTTTTGACAAAATTTGGAAGCTATTTGAGTTCGTTTCACGGGCGGCAAATAAGTTTTTATACTGTTTAATTAGCTTTTATCATGATTTGATGCTCATGACTTGAATTTTTGTTTCTATTCGATAGACTTTGCAGACAGCTGCAAAGCCCATGTAGCACACTAACGACATTTTTAGTTGTAACAACTTATTAATGACTCAAATTGGTGGTAACAGTCAGCTCAACTGTTTTATAATAAGTGTGCTGAACAGGACAATGGCGGACACACCTACGATCTTAATCATTTCTCCTAGTCGAGATTCAAACATACGCTAGTTTGTTAGAGCAGTATTGTACCTGTACTTGTCGACATGGATTGTTGCTCTAATTACGTTGAAAGCGTGTATCAATGTATCGAATCCATAACAGAAGCCATCCAAAATTAAAAAGATTTAGTTTTTTTTCTACCTATATTTGTGTTTACGAGAAGCAATCGCAACGTCATTCAATTGCCGACCCTGAGACTGTTTTTTTCGCAAATTTCTAAAACAAACCCAACTAAAATGAAATGTGAATTTAAGCTATCACTTTGCTGTGATTTGCACCCTAATTATCATCCCGTTCAAAATTACACCACTTCTCGAGCATGTGCTTTTAAAAGGCTGTTTGACATACGTCAAAACTATGCGTCCTTCGTCAATCGCAAATAAACACACGCACGTTTCTTCTGCCGCGCGCTAGCTAATCACTAAATGAATAAATACCATACCGGCCAACCAGTGAGCGGGGAGCCGAGCCGTCAGTTTAGGCCTAGGCTGAGCCAAACGACCTTCTAGGATTGCTGCTATTCGAACCAATAAAAAAAAACAGAACGACAACCGTACTACAAAACCGATCTGCGAAAAAGACACCGATACCTACCGTACCGTGTGTCTTTCGTTGCTCCGCTAGTCTCATCTCCTGCTGTGAAACCTCTTCGTTCAGCAAATAACGGACGCAAAGGACATACTACCGAGCATGACGATGATGATGATGACGACGATGGTGATGCTGATAATGATAATAAAGCCCGGAGTCAATCAATCGACGACGACGACGACGAGCAACACGCAACAGTTTAAGTTAAAGTGAGTGAGGACCGGAAATCAGTCAGTTGCCTGCCTCATGATGCCCGCCGTCGGTCGTCCGTCATCCGTCAGTGTGTCTGTCTATGCTAAACAATTCAAATGCCTATCGGTCGGTTTAGTTTCAGAGGCTACATGACCGATAGTGGTGCGCCTCTGTCGTTCGTTAATGACGGCGATGATGATATTGGCGAGATTCCAACTGACGATGACGGAAACCCCTCGATCCGGCCGGTTACATGTGTAGGTGCAGCAGAAGCCAGGCTAGGCAGGCAGGCAGGTCGGACCGACCGGCAGGCAGGCAGGCAGAGGCCGAGTTATTCACACTCATCAAACGGTCGGTCCTCCGCATAAGCTTCTCAATTCATCTCGGGCGGCCGGATCGGAGTTCGCCTCGCCTGTTGTTGGTTGGGTCTGCGCTTTTTCTCTGCCTGTGTATTGCATTGCTGTTGCTGTTTTGCTGCTTTGCTGTGTTGCTGCTGGCTACGGCTGTTGCCGCTGTATGTATGAACGAACGTGTTATTATTAAGCACTCTTTTAATGTATATAAGAGTGTTTTACGTCGGAGATTCCTTCTCCGAAGCTGCACGTCAGGTTGGCGCCAAACAAATAATCTCAACTCGGAGCTCACTCATAAAATGGGAAAAAAATCATACACGCTGTGGCTGTCGTGTTACTTGTTTTGGAGAGGGCAAAACCGGCATCGGAAAAAGGAGCACAGAAAATGCAAAGTGTTTTTACGGCTTTTCTTTTCGCGTGTCTTATTACTGGCCCTGCTCTGCTGGCTGGCTCTGTCCTCCGGTTAGCAAAACGGCGAACGGCGAACGGCAGCAGCAGCAGCGCGGTGTTTAGTGGGCATTGCTTACCGTATGACGGACGGACGAACGGTCGCACCGCATGCATTCCCATCGATAGACGACAACGACAACGACGACGACGACGGCGACCGGTCGATCCGGCCTTCTGCACGGGATCGCCTTCCTCCTGGGGCTGGGGCTGGTTTCGATTGCTATCATGGGAAAGCGCTCGGTGGACCGGTTTTAATTCGCGTGGTATTCGCGCGGTGTTGGTGTTCCGCTCGCGCGACACGACGAGGCCAGGACTGATAAGTTCGCTCTCGGAATCATTCATACGCGGTCGGTTCTGGTGTGGTTGTTTTTATAAATTGTTGCATCTCCTGCACGCACCCGTGCTGCGTAATTTTGCTAGTTGTACAATCCAGATTGTTCGATCGCCACCTTCAAGTCGCTTCTTCATGACAGTCTACAGTCTACTATAGAAACATTCACCACAGATAATAGTCCTTATCATGGATGACTGTCTGAAATTTCATAAGGCGATGATTTGAACAAATCCGTTTTTGGGGAAAACAATCCCATTCATTCTTCCGATATGAATGTTTATTGTTATTGTAGTGAAAACGTTATCTGTTTTCATACCGACGCCTAGAAGACATACACAATAAGATCATTCGTTTGTGCTTGCTGTAAATCTGTCTACAGCGAACAGGAATGATTGCTCATAAGTGGACTTAGCCGAATTAATCATGAGTGGGTCTCTTGCTACTCTTGCTGCAGGTCTAGATTAGAAAATTATTTAATTGTGCCAAAACTTGAAGGGCTGCCATGCCATATCTAGTTGCCAAAATTCGACTGGGATTTCATTATTCGACGATTTCCCGGGTGGTGAAGTCATTCAAGGAGACACAGACGATCTTGCGGCGGTCAGAAACCAGAACAAAACCAAAGATAGCTGACCTGGAAAGTTTTGGGTCTGTTCAAGCTTCGGCAACTTCGAAACTTTCGATTCGCGATACCGCTTGATGTTTCCTTCTGGGTTATTCAAAAACAAAAACGATGAAACGTACCAACCTCCATGTCTTCAATGTCCGGAAGGTACTGAACCGTAATGACAAACAAAACCGACACTAGGAAGCTGTATCAAAAGTGGTTAACAAAGTAGTCATGAGGTGCGTTGCGTAGAAAAATCCTATTTCTCATAAATGAAAAATCGTTAAAATCAGTTTTTCTTTTTTAGCTGTTTTTGTAGTTGTTTTATGACTTTTTCAAGTTTTACAAAGTTGTACAAATAGTAAAAATACGCAACATTGCTGAACATAGTATACCTCTATCTTTGCTTGTTTATGAACTATAGAACTTTTACTATAAAAATACTCTAATTTTGACCCCGAATAACCCGCAAGAAGGCATCATTTTATTCAAAAACTCTCCCCAGAATCAGAATATTTTCAAGTAGACTGAAAAGTATTATAAATCATGTTTAAAAGCACAAAAGTTAAGCAAAATTTATAGGCTGACAAAATCGGGATAAAAAGCTGATAAAATCGGGAGTAGACAAAATCTGGGATAGACAAAATCGGGAGCTGACAAAATCGGAACATTACTGTATTAAATTAAATGACTTCTTTTAGGAAATTCTCACAGTACGGTGTCACACCTGCAGGCCAACTGGGAGGTCACAATGACGACAATAGCAGCTCCCCAAGTAGCACTTGTAACTAATCATAAAAATAAAAAAATACAAAAAGGTTGCACAGCAGTTACATTTAGGATACTTGTAACGAGTTAGGTTACATAAAATTAAAAATAGTTACTTTTTAGTTTTCTAGTGACAAAAATCTCAAAAAGCTACCAGGTAGTTACCAAATGACCAAATTGAAACCTTTTTTTCGAACTGTCAACAACTTGGTCGTCGCAAAACAGTCACCTTTCAGTTACGAGTTACCAATTAGTTATCAAGTGACACAAATGAAACCTTTTTCCAAACTGTCATCAACTTGCTGGTTGCAAAACAGTTAATTTTCCGTTACGAGCAGTTACGAAGTCAAAAATAGTCGGCTAGTAAAATTTTCGCAACAACTTGTTCACTGTTCCTTGTAAACACAACGGGTTAAGCAAAAGAATTTTACTTATGGTAAAGATAAACAATTGGTACACGGGTTGTAAAATGCTCTTGTAAATGCGTTTATTTACTTAATTGATGGTACTTGGAATCTTCTCCGCACAGACATTGGTATTAAATAAACAAATTTTGATTATTCTCAAACGTCAAAACGATCAACGACGACATCGAAACGAAACCGGCAATGAAAATAGGTTACAGTGTAACTTAGAAATGACGACATAAGAAATAAGTGACCACAACCGATTTAATATTGGTTGCCGTAACCGATAGCGTAACCATGTCGAAGGCTAAGGTTACGTGCATCTAGAATGTAACTGAAATGTAACCTTCTATGATTAACACTGCTGGTAAACTGTTTTATTCAAAGTGAAACTATTCTTTGATATTAAATTAACACTTTTTTTTCACAACAATCACTAAAAAACACCTTTTCCCGATATCTATGAACAATGTCTGCTTAAAATCATTTCATGCAATATACCGAAAACGATACAAAACTTCAAGGACGATGGTGTAGTAGTTAAAACCAAAGGCAAAATGGCTATGAATTTTACTGAGTGATAACGAAAACAATTTGTTTTTAATGATTTCTAGGTGAATGCTCCACTAATTCATTATTGCTAAGAATAAATTTAAAAATCAGAAAATTAAAATTAAAATTTTTATATTTGTACATATTTCTTTTACAAAAAATCAATTTTTCAAAGAAGTAAGTAACGAAAAGCTAGATTAAATAAGAGCGCGTAATTTTTTCAAAGCTAGAATCATGCATTTCACCATAAATTTGAAGCTGCATTAAAATTTGTGTTGAAATAACAAGCGAAATTTATACACTCTTCTATATTCAACAGTTAAATTTACTGCTTAACGTTGACAGCCATAGATTAAAATAATAAACCTGCTGCATTGTTTTCGCTATGCAATAAAAGTTTCAAGATAACTAATTTACCACCAATTGAAAGTCAATTTACAGTTTATGTGTAACTTCAATAGTAACCATTTTGTAACTATACATGTTACATATTGGTTATTGAGTAACTGTTAATGTAACCATATTTAGTTACATAAGTTGCGCTGTTTCGGTTACACAACTGTTATATTTTAGGTTACTGTAACCGAAGTTTTACATTTAAATTTGTCACATATCAGCCGCTGCGACTCAATTGTGACAAAGTGTGCTACTTGGGTCCTCATTTATAGCTTGCTCACAGAACATATCGAAATTAAACCCTACTAGCACGGTTGTTACAAAGTTGCTGTGGTAGCCAAAATGTGACCAATTTCAGTCGTAATTCGGTTGCATCAACTAAATGGATCGATAGTGTGCTACTTGGGAAGCAGCTAGTATCGCTAGGCTAAACACTCTTTTCATGATAGTACAATACGGAATGCAGAGTTCAATTTCTGCAGTGGTTCTATCCGCCGCATTAATAATAGTTCAGTAAAAATTGTTACTGATAACCAGCAGTAGTTTCTAGTACGTTACTGATAACTATCAGTAAATATCAGCAATTTTACGTAATTTAAAGTAAAAAAAATTGAAAATTGTATTTTTTTCAACTGAGCTATTCATTGTAAGTTTACATTGTAATTTACAAGGCAGGTTTCATCGGAGCTCACGCAACTACGGAGCAGCTTTTTACCATCCGATAGACCTTGCAGAAATGTCGAGAGTACAACGTGCCCACGCACCACATCTTTATTGATTTCAAAGCAGCATACAATACAGTCGATCGAGACCAGCTGTGGCCGATACCGGTTTCCCGGATAAATTGACGCGCCTTATCGGAGCTACATGGGAACGAGTGATGTGTTTCGCGCGTCTGGGGAACACACTCAAGTCCTTTCGAAACACGGCGAGAGTTAAAGACACGGTGATGGCTTATCCAGCGTGCTGTTCAACATCGCTCTTGAGGCGGTGATCCGACGAGCGAGTAACTAAATGAGAGACATAATTTTCATCAATGGTAGCCAAGTCCTAAGCTTTTCCAATGACTTTGATGTCATAGTCAGGAATCTTGCGACGCCGGATGCAATCTACGCGAAGTCTAGAAGGATTGGGCTAAAAATAAATGCATCGACATGAAAGGAAGAGGCTCAAAGAAATCAAACGTGTGCCTCCTACAGACGGTAATCGTTGATGGCGATGAACTAGAAGTGGTTGATGAGTTCGTGTATTTGGGATCGCTGGTGAGCGTGGACAATACTAGTAAGAGCCTACATTGCCATTCGCTAATCGCTACGTTCAAGAAACATACGCTGCCGGAGGAAGTTTGCAATGTTCAAATCCTTTATTAGACCAGTAGTTCTTTACGGAGCCGTGCTCAAGCGGAAAGTACTGCGGCGGAACACAAACTGAAAGCGAAGAGTGGCGGAGGTGTGTGAATCACAAGCTACCTGCACTGCTTGGAGAGATTCTCATCGTACATCTGGTAAAAGTCGGTAGGCTACGATGGGTTGGGCACGTCGTAAGGGTGACAATAACAGCTCCTATTTATACATTGATCATAGAATTGAAAGCAACTTGTGTCACCACGCTAAACACACTTTTCATGACAGCACAATGCGGAATGCAGAGCGTGATTTCTGCAGTGGTTCTATTCGAGATACGTTGGAATAAATGATTGCTTCCCCTCTTTTTGCACAATTTAAAATAAAATAAAACGTAAAAGTGCATAAGGCTTCGTTTTAACCGATAAATTGGTGACTTTTTGAAAATAATATCGTGTAAACTCTACTCACGACTACGCTTAGTGTGATCCAGGTGATTCAAAAAGCGCGTAGGACTACTGGAAATCTTGGTAACGCCACAAAAAGTAGTCTAGACATGCCAAATCACACGACCAGCCAGGTGGCCAATTTACAGGTCCGAAACCTGTAAATTCTATAAACCTGTAAACCTGTAAATCCTAAATGGCACTTTGTCGTGCGTACTGAGTGGCAAGTAGCGCCGTCTTGTTGATATCACATATCGCACAGATCCAATTGTCTCATTTGGCGCAAACATAAGTCCGTAAGCGTCGATTGATAGCGGATTTTACTGACGGTAACGTGGCGGCTGTCTCTGCCTTTGGCAGTGGCTCTATTGTCTGCGACTGCAACAAAATGCAAAAGGGTTTTTTGAATAACTTGACACCTATAGAGACAACAATCCAAGCAAGAAGTGTCGAATCGGATTATTATGGACGGAAAAGCGTTTGGACCTGTACGCTTAGGATTTCATCGCTCGCTACTTAAGAGCAATTGAAGCAATCCAGCGACGACGAGCGAGCGTAGACGATTATTTGGATTGTATAGACAGGATCCCTGTCGGACGAAAGTAGATTGGGATCACTTTGTCGACGGGGAGATACTTGAACGCTGGAGAAAGTTTCCCAAATATAGTATCCTATTTTCGAACATATTCGATTTCTACAAACTTTCGATGTTAAATTTTGTGGAACATCAAAACTGTGTAGAAATGAAAATACCAAAAAAAAATAGAAAAACTGGTATTAACGGGAAACTAGTATTCATTACCTTTCGTCGGAGAGCCCAATTTCGGAAGCAGTTTTTGGGTCCAAAAGCGGGAATCTGTTCATAGAAATGTATTCACTGCATTCTTCTTGCCAATCTAAACACCGCGAATATATTTAGAACTAATTTCACCTTTTTGCACTATAACTTCTTTCCTTTAACAAATAGAAGTTTTCTTCCTTCGACAAAAACTTCTTAAAAAATATTTTCTACAACTTTTTCTTAGGCATTGTTTCTTTTTGGCTTTCAATAAAAAAGTTAAATTGATTATATACTAACCCACCCCCTTAATGCAATTTATTTTAATACCTACAACAAAAAAGTAATTCAAAAACCAAGAAACTTTGGTGAAGACACAAATGCAGAATACTTAGCAGCTTTTCCGCAAAATCTGATGTCCGCCTTTTTATTTTGAATCCGTCCCACTGTGCGAAGGTACGAATTTCGTCGGCGCCAACCGAAAATTCGAAGCACAGGCGAAACATGTTCCGACAAATGAAGCTGTCGGAAGTTTAAACTAACGCCAACACCAAATGAATTTTCAATCCACCCTTAGTGCCACATATGGGCGGGTCGTGGGAACGATAAGTCCGTTCAATTAAAACCGCTTTCGTTGGCCTATCAACCAGCAGAAACCCTGACGAGGAAACTCTGGTTCGGCTGGTTTTGATTGAAGCGGAAGGAGTAGTCAATACACGTCCTTTCACACTTGTTCACACTTGGATAATGAGGGGGAGTACCACAACGATCACAGCTATTGATAGAACGCACAGAAGTGACGGGGAGCATTTGGAGGTAAATGAGGTGTTTGGTGGATGAACTCTGGATGAACCGCTGAGTAAAGGAGTATCTTCCTACAATAGCAAGTCGCAGTAAATGGGTAGATTCAAACGTTTGAAAATTAGTTGCCGGAGTAGACAATGTAAACTAGCTGTGAGCTCCGGTATTTATGGTTGCGAATAATGTTCGAAATAGTCTGATCATTAAAGGTTTTAACTCTATTGTCTTGTAGAATCCTTTTAGCATTCTCTTATATAATAATCATTTCAAATAATGTATTTTCTAGGCCAACCTTCAAAAACCTCTGCATGTATGTTTTTGGTAGAGCTAAAAAAAACCTCTATTTTGAACAAAGCTGGTAGACAAACATAAAAAAATGTTCTCCAATCAGAATGAAACACCGACATGCAATTTGAGAACTATCTACAAATCAGCCGGTCTATAAACACTTCATTAGTAACAGACTATCCACCGAGCTCGAGTGCAACGCAAACGACGGGTTCCGGAACGACAGACAGCTGATGATTGAATTATGACGTCAATTCGTATACATTATATTGTATGACTCAGGATCTATTAAGTCCAGGCAGCCAACCAGTTAGTCAAGCGTGAGTTCGATAATTCTCGACAGCTTTCAGACAAAAAAGGCAATCGGATGAAATGACCGATGATGGGCGATACACCGGCACCGAGCGAGGCGATGGCTTATACTAGTGTTTATCAACTAACTGGCTGGTTTATTATTTCGATTTTTGCGTTCGTTCCTTTCCGCGGTTCGCATGCCTTCCCGAGACAGCCACGTTTTTATTGCCGTGTCAATGATTTCGTTTCGCGATCAATTGATAACCGCGCAGATGCTGTTCAATTATCTTCACACACAGGAAGAAATATGTTCCGGCAATCCCGAATTACCGACCGGACTGCGAAACCGAACAGAACGCATATGAAAAGCCTCCCATGAAGGCCCAAACTGGTTTCGAAAGGTGTTCGCGCTGTTGCTGGTACGGTGATCAATCCGGTCCACACAAACACACACCTCGGTCGTTCCTAGCCTTCCTTTCTTCGTTGTTCACGTCTTATTCTTCCTCCTTTCCGATCTCATTGTGCAGTACGCTCTGGGCTGTTCGCCCGCTGCAGGTTGAACGGTTCTTTTATTTCCATAACTCCTGTAGCCGCCGAAACTTTGCAGTAATTTGCCAGTTTTCTTGCTAATTCCTCTCACTTCCCCCCGGGCCGCCTGGTCTGCACCGACCACTGCACTGCGCTACGGTGCTGACCGGTTGGCCGAGTGTTTCGTTTTTCGCAAGCTCAGCTTTCCGGTTCAGCGGAACTCACGCTCGAAACAAAGCTCGTTCGCTCGCATACCATTTTCGACCAAGTCAAAATCAATCTCGCATAAAAAAAGAAGTTGATTCTCCAGTCAGGCCAGCCTGCCACCGCCCCCTCAACTTGCCACCCGCACCAGCACCAGCACTCGCTGCCGCCACCGCAAGCCAAAACGAAGCGTGTGCATGGATGGAGCCGACCGATCGTATGTTTACTTCTATGGTCTCCAATCAGACGTTTTCGTTGTCGACGACGACGACGACGATGGCGACGTCGCCGCCAGTCCTAGGGATTACAACAGTTACTCGGACGCGGACCGGAGTCGAAGTAAAGCGAGCAACAGCAGACTGAATGTATACACACCAGCGACAACGAACAGCACACTATCAACAGGTTCCAGCGATTTCTGGATTTTATTATGCATTACTCTGCTCTGCTCTGCCTACGTTTATCGGAACACTCGCTGTCTCCGGCATCGGCATCAAAATACACCAAACACAACACAGATAAACACACTCCTCGCGCACACACTCGCATCCTATAGGCGGCGAAGATATCCATTTCAGTGTGGTTCCACGGTTTGGAAGTTGGTGAGGCAGAATGGGTGGTGTGGTGGGGCAGCACGTTAGCACAACACACAACCGGCCCCATCGTCAAGTGTCGCTCCGGAGCGGGAGGCGCGTGCGGCCTTCAGTTCAGTCCCCAAATGCAACCCTCCTCGCTCCTCGTTGGAGACAGTGAGCTAAGTGCTAAGCTTAGCTCACTTGGCCAAGTTTAAAAGTGTATAAAAATTGCGAATTTATCAAAAACTTTTTTTCGATCAAAAACATTTTTTTGAGCTCCTTCAGAGTCAACTCTCCTACCATTCGTTGCACAGTGGGACGGATTCATAAAAATGCGGACATCGATAGCGAATCTATTAGAGGTATTACGTTAGTGTCTTCTGCAAAGTTTCTATTCAAAACGATTTGTATACCCATTGTATATCACCTTATATCTGAGCCAAATTTAACAAAATCGTTGGAAAAATGTTTGTGTTGTGCCCTACTGGAATCTGGTCATAACTGAACATGTTTCGGGATACTCTGGGAGCTCCCAGGGAAGTACAATAACGCAACATGATACATTTTTATAATAAAATCATGTCCGAAATGGGCTATTGTGGCTCTAGGTACTTAATTAAGCTTACATGAATCTGATTTTCGAATTTTAGTGTGATTTGTGATGTCTTACGGTGAGTTTTCGTTTACTTTAGAAATTGGTTACTTCCCTGGGGGTTCTCGGGTGTGCGCAGAATATGTCCAGCTAATATCCAGGTTATATTATGAGACCAAACATACGCCATGTAGTTGATCTGACTTTCATTGATACAATTTTTAAATTTCTAATGTATGTAATTTGAGGTGTCGCATGATGAATTTTTGTTCATGTTGGATACTGGCATACATTTCCTTCGGCGACGACTTATCTGAAACATTTCCAGACAATCCCCATCCTGTTCAAAATGGTCGCCAATGGGAATATGTTGCGAAAAAAATCACTATCAGCTGCGATTTATGTTCATTGTGGAGGTACTCCCCGTCTGGGATTCCACAAAGTAGCCACCTCGGACCATTGTTCTTCCATATATACTTCACCGAGATGAATTTCAAACTGAGAGAGAGACGATATGGAAGGTTGATCCTAGCAGATATGCCATCATTACTTTTTCAAGAAAGAAAGAACATATCACATTCGAATACAAGCTCTTGGGAATTGCTCCTGGAAGAACAAACTGTGTCGAAGATTTAGGCATGTTGCTAGATAGCAAACTATCATTTCAGCAGTATGTATTTATTTATTCATAATGCATATATTATAGTAACACTAATAACCTTCTACTGGTTCTCAAAGCTTATGTACAATGTGAGGAACAACTCCTGTAGATCAGTTTTATGTGGCACAGAACAAATTACAAAATTTGTTAAAAATTTGATAATTGTTTGCATTTTTACACAAACTCGGTAGACGATTCCATAGACAACTACGACACTACGATGGCGGAAAGCTTTTTTGCCGACATCAGTTGCGCAACTGGTTAAGTTAAGATTATTTGTTCTAGGTGATAGAGAAAACGAGTAAAAGTTAGCCAGGTAAGCTGGCCCGTCAAATACTATTTTGCATGTTTGAGAGCACATTCGAAAGTCCAAATAGTTCTTGAAGGTGCACCCAACCAGATATTTCTGAAATCTTGAAATATGGTCGAGTCTGCAAACATTGTGGACATAACGAGTGACAAAATTGAATGCCAATTTGAGTCGTTCAAAGTTCTCGTTTGAAACGTTTGCGTACAGATCATTTCCATAGTCAAATAGCATTATTTCAAATACGATTGAAGTCCTATTTTATATCCCATTCTAGGTCCAAATTCAATTCTAATTTTCAAATTTTAACTTCGATTCCAAGTGCTATTTGAAGTCCAATTTCCAGTTCCCCAATTTCAAACCAAACTATAAGGTGAAATCCGAATTCAAATCCATATTCTTACATAATACTAAATACAATTTCAAGTTTAGAAAATAATTCAATCTAAAAACCACAAGTGGGCCCAGACTAGTGCACTTTCACTGCCTTTTCTATAAAATGTAAAAAATCTCGTAAGGCCGTTACAAATATTTTATAAAGTTTTTGTGCTTCCGGTGTTAGGCCACTGAAGGGGGTGGCGAAAAAAAATATGCGTTTTAAGTATTTTTACTTAAACTTTAATCGTGCAAACCAAATCAATTCACGTCTTTTCACATACACGTTATTACACTGAAGTCGCTTTTTACGCGGTTTATTTTTACTATTTTTACGCGGTTTTCAGAATTTACGCGGTTTTCGGAATTTACGCGTTTTTTACGCGGTTTTCGGAATTTGCGCGGATGTGCTCAAAACGTCTATTTTTTCGCGTAGTGTTGAAATCCACAAAGTTTTTTTTACACGAAATTTTGATTTTTTTTTACGCGGTTTTCGGAATATACGCGTTTTTTTTACGCGGTTTTCGGAATTTACGCGGTTTTGATTTACGCAGGACGTATCCTGCCCGTAAAAAGCGACTTGAGTGTATTTTCCATGCAAATTCCTGCAAAAAAAAAGACAAAAATGAAAGAAAAATTTTCTGTCGATTTCCGGAAATCCCATTGTTCGAATTTTCACTTCTGTTTCGTGTTAGTAGCGTAAACTCCACTCGAATACTCATTTTTCGAGTTTTTTAGGCTGAAGAACCCGCAGTTGATTTTATAAAAAACATTTGACGTATATCATACAAATTGATTTTGCAAAAAAAATTGACGAATATTATACAAATTATTTTTTTGCCCCTCGATTTTTCAAGCCAATTTCCAAGGGGGGTGGGGGGGGTGTAAGAAAAACTTTAAAAATAATTTGCAATGGCCTAATGGACTCGTAATCCCGAAGTTTATAAAATAAACCCGCCATCCTACAATTACTTGATTTTTCCAAGCCAAAAATGTTTTTGAAAGGTCGGTGCACCACCTTCTTGTTTATGTCTGGGCATGCCAGTGTGGATTTTCCCTGATAAATCGAACTACTGAGTTGTGATATTGTTGTACATTTATTCAGTTGTGCATTGCAAAGTTATCAGGCGTAATTATCAGTTTCAATTCTACTGTTGTGAATATAACTTTCAGCACCAGCGTCGGGAAAACATAATTTCGTATTTTTTTAGGAAAAATATTCGTAAAACTATATTTGCAGCTATAAGAAAAATTTCATACCGTTTAGAAACATTTGTAGGTTTATTTTCTACCTCATATGTTGTTATTACGAATGATTCGTATTTGGTATGAGAACAAATTCGTAGCACATTTTGCATCAAAACGCATTCGATGCACGGTTAATGTCTGGCATCGTTAACGACAAAATCGAGATGCAGAAATTGTAGGTAACAGAAAATGTATCGTGCAATTATGATCTGCTTAATTTGGTAAAGTTGTCATGGTTCTGTGTTTGGCGGTGTCATTCGCTGTTTTATTCATGGTAAAAAACTTGCCTTAAAGTTTTATGTCCCTACCATCCAAAAATTAGGATAGGTTCTTACGGGGGCTATGGGATTAGGGTGCACTACGGTACAAAACGACCGATTTGGTGCCCCGAAAGCACCGATAGTGGATATTCCGAATTGTCTAATTTGGCTCAAAATACGTCCAAATGCCTATTGCCAAAGCTCATCTTAAAAAAAACTATGTTATATTTGCCAAATTTTCAGAAAAAAAATCAGTTTTCTAACACTCTACATGACGCTGAAAGAGTAGGAATCATTCTACTGCACGAAACTGATAACTTTTGCGCAGTAAGGCTTCTATTTTTACTTTATCTAGCACCTATGACAGGAAAAAATAATCTAACTGCGATTCAGAATATCTCCGTCAAAAGCGGTACCAAATTTCATCAAAATTTTGATTAATTTAGCTTCAATCTAATTCTTTTAGAGCTAGTTGAATTAAAATGGAACGAAATTTAAAAGAAATTAAGTCAAAAGTCATATTGCAAACATTTTAATTTTTTTATGTCGGGAATGTAAATATTAATTACAATAATCGGCTGTTTCCCGCGGCACAGTGGTTTACAAACTTTTTTGCTTCGCAAACCCCCTGGCGAAATTTCATATGCTATTTTGCTGTGAACAAAATTTTACAATATTTTTATAAGCCTAATAAACTTAAACTCAGTTTATTAATATGGTCCACGGCTCCACGGTGTCCCACTTTCATTTATGCAAATTCTTATACATGAAGAGCGTGTGTTTCAAAATAAGCTATAAGTTAGTTTACACGTGCCTGCAACTCGTCCCAAACGGAATCCCTTATGGACCAATAAGAGGTTACGAGCATTAAAAAGAGATCGAGCTAAAGCTCTTCGGCACTACTCTAACCATCGCAATCCGTATACGAAACGAATGTTCGTGTCAGCCAGTAACAGCTACAGAATCTACAATCAATTGCTTTACACCTTATACGTGCAACGTACTCAAAAAAGCCTGAAGCAGAATCCCAAACGGTTCTGGTCATTTGTGAATGGTAAACGGAAAGAGCGAGGGCTTCCATTGATGGGACAAATACAGCGAGCTCTGCAGATGGAATCTGCCACTTATTTGCAAATCATTTCTCTAGCGTATTCAAGACTGAACCAGTTGCTTCACGAATAATCGACGATGCTCTCCGAATTGTACCACAAGGAATACTTGACATGCGAGATATTTCCTTCTCCGAAACAGACGTTGCAGCTGCAATTAAGAAGCTAAAACCGTCTTTGCAACCGGGACCAGATGATATACCACCAATCATCTTCAAGAACTGTGCAGATACGTTATGTGTACCCTTAACCGCAACTTGCAACTTGTCGCTGAGTCAAGCATCATTCCCAGATGCCTGGAAGGAATCATTTTTGTTTCCTGTGTTCAAGAAAGGCGATCGCACAGCTGTGGAAAACTACCGAGGAATTAACTCTTTATGCGCAGGATCGAAGCTACTGGAGACTCTCGTAAATATGCTTCTATTCCAGGAAGTAAAGCGTCATATCTCCTGTGACCAGCATGGATTTTTTCCACGACGGTCGACCACCACAAATCTCACAGAGTTCACATAATTCTGCACATGGAAAACGGCACTCAAATAGATACTATTTACACGGCCCTGAAGGCGGCCTTTGACCGTGTGGACCATGATTTGCTTCTGGCCAAAGTAAAACGGATGGGTGCGGTACCGACCTTTGTAGACTGGCTGAAGTCATATCTAGTTAACCGGCGTCTTTCTGTGCAGCGCACGTTCGAATTAATTTTTTAATCGATCTGGTGTTCCGCAAGGTATCAATCTTGGCCCTTTGCTGTTTTCACTATTCTTACATACATTATGCGCTATGTTACCTCAAGGATGCAGACTTTTGTATGCAGATGATTTGAAGATCTTCCTCAGTGTAAAGTCTAATGAAGATTGTCGCGAGCTTCAAAGGCTTCTCAACAACTTCGTCGACTGGTGCAAAACGAACGAACTCCTCATCAGTGTGTGTAAATGCTCGGTCATCTCTTTCAACCGCAAAAAAACAACCGATTCAATGGAGCTACACTACCGATGGCGAGTCACTGGATAGAGTCTTAGTTATCAAAGACCTTGGCGTACACCTGGATGAGAAGCTCTCATTCTGTGAGCATTACTCGTACATAATAGCGAAGGCCAATAAAAACTTGGGATTTATCTTTCGTGTCACCAAGGAATTTTGGGATCCATATTGCCTGCGCGCTCTTTACTACTCCCTTGTGCGATCCGTAATTGAATACGCAGCTGTAGTGTGGAGCCCTTATACAGGTATTTGGTCGTCCAGACTGGAAGCCATCCAGCATAGATTCGTTCGATACGCGCTTTAATATCTTCCATGAAAAAACACATACGATCTGCCTCCGTATTAAGACCTATTACTTGCCGGTGGCAGACCAGCTAGTCTAAGCCCTCGATCGCTGGTCAGACACCATCGGCGATCTGAGGGTGTGCATTCATCAGCCTCTTTTCCGAAACGACTGGCTCGACCGTGAGCAACACGCCTGCTCTCAGGATCGGCTCAAACAATTTTACGCTGATCAAGGATTTCGGATGAGTGTGCAGGCACTAAATTTTCTTATCGATTACAATTACCGTTTATTACCTAAACCTCACCTACTCAATCGCAATGTGGTATTGGGCCGGCCGGCTCCATCTGCTGCTACTTTTCCGTACGATATTCTCTCCTGCGTCGATTATTGGGATCTTTGCTGCCGTGCCCGTAGTGACGGCTATCGGGCTTGCTGTTAGCCACGAGGACGATAATCGGTGGACAATTGACGATCTCGGGATGCTTCGGAGCCTTCGTACAGGCGTTGAACTACTTCACCGCGTACTATTGGTTACTTCAACGACACGTGGTACAGATGAAATCCCGCCAAAAGGTATCACTGGACGGTCTAGAGGCAAAAGTTGGCCGTTTTCCAGTAATTGAGGTGTGTCCGAACGACCACGTGGAAAACTAGCGATAAAACTCACGGGTCCTGATCAATCAAAGCTCCAAATTATAGGTACACTTCTGATCCACTTTCTATAATTTATAGTATCCAATTCACTATCGGTTCGATATCCGATTCTTCGATATATCTGGCTAAATAGCTCTTAGCACTCACTATTCGATGTTTCAACGACGGTGGTTAAAGTGGAAAAAAGCCCTTTGTGATTTGCTCAACCCAGTAGCTTTCCCAGGTACCTCTCTAATTCAGCAAAATTTCCTCTCTTATCGATCGAATTAATCATTTAATCAGGCAACTCAGATTGATCCTCCTCAGTTGCAGGGTTGTATACCATGCGATATCATTTTAATCTTCTAAAGTCGACTTCTGACTGGAGTGCATTTTTGTATTTCCCTCAGCTAATATCGAATATTCCCTACTTATAATAACATATATTTATTTAGTAACTACTATTTATATACTTATACAATTATTTTATAAACAAGATGACAATACATATTTACAAATTCTATATGGACATATGAGCCTGAATGGTAACAGACCGCTGTCGTTTGTTGCATATGGACACTTTGGAAAGACGACGGAAAATTGAAAGAGTCCTCTTCATTAGAAAGGTTTTAGTCGGCGAATTAGATTGCCCAGCGATCCTGGCTCAAATCAACATCAGTGCCATCCCAAGTTTCCGAAGAAACGGAGAGTTTCTTCGACTGGACTTTAGACGCACCGAATATAGCCAGAATGAACCCATTCGTGTTATGTGTTGTTTGTTTAACAGTGTATACAATTATTCTGATTTCCATGTTTCATGTAGTAAATTCAAAGAACAACTGTTGCTCTTAAGAGCCTTTAATTAAGTTAGTTACTAGTGTTTTTATTCATGTAGACAACAGCGTTAGATGAATTATTGAACAATATAAATAAATATAAATATAAATACATTCTGCATGAATTTTGGACTAAAAACGCAAAACATTTAAATATCTTGAAACTCGACAATTTTAGAGTTTTCATATATTTTACAAAAATGTGTAATTTAGGATTATTTACCATTTTGCAGGACATTCTATGTTTATAAAAATTGAAATAAAAAAGTTATGTGGATAAAACCAATATTAAGGGGGTACCCGCAAGTTTCGTTTCGGAGTTTTTTCGCTTAGAAGATAGCAAGGTTTTGTTTTCGGTGAAGTTTCTCAAAACATTATTATCTACAAATGTTTCTTTACGATCGAAGATGTTAAACTTAAAACAAAAAAGTTATTTTTCTTATCTATTGTATAAGCACCTTAAGCCATTAGTTTCCAATATTAATAAAAAGCTCTTATAAAGCAAAGGAACTTTGCATAAGACACTAATGTGATATCACCACTATAAGTTTCGTCACAAATTTTGATGTCCGTCTTCTGCTTGAATCCGTCCCACTGTGCGTCGTCGACCGCCGTGGCGACTGTGGCGACGGCTGTCTGATGCTAGAAGAGACCATCCAACGCGCCGAGCCGAGCCGAGAGCCGGAGTGTATCAAGATTTCCTTTGCGCTCGCTTCGGCATGGCATGGCATGGTTTAATAATTTCCAGATCCTCCTTTGAACTGAACGCGTCCATCCGTCCGGTCCGTCCGTCCGTCCGTTCGTTCGTCCGCCCATCATCCATCCAGTTGCGAGTTCATTCGGCCTGAAACGGAATTTCAGCGCGGAGCCAGCAACAACGTCAAGAACACACCAGTCAGCAGCGAGTGGTTGGATTGGGGTGTAGGCAAGTAGGTGTGGTGGGTGCTGCGGAAACCGTGTGACCACGGTGTGGAGGGAATCTCCCGAGCACAGGCGAACCGAAAGGCGAACAGAAAGGAATACAAACGAGATCTAAAATACAGGAAAATGTTTAACAACAACAACACCCAGCGGCAGTGGCGATGATGACGACGACGACGACGGCGACGACGACGCCGATGCGATGATGATGGTAAGAAGAGGAAGGTTTTTTTCCTTCATTTACCGAGAAAACTTCAAACTTCAAAGCGCTCCACAGCCGATGCCACAAAACAGAGAACGCATTTTTTTCTATGCTTTTGATAGAGAATTTTACCTGGTTTGTCCTAGTCTATAGAACGCCTTCAGGCTAGACTGTAACAATCCGGCAGGTCGGTCGGTCGGATCTCGGATGGATGGCCACTTCAGAGTGCGTGAACGTGTGGAAGAGAGCGCGCCGCGGTGCCGCCAATTCGGTAGAGGGTTTGACCATCACATGGCGCGGCTGAGGCTAGCGGGGGCGATGACGATGATCACCCATTATGACTGGCAACAGCAACACTATGGCTGATGGTTGGTTTGGGTTAGAATGGTGAAGGGAACAAAAAACACAGTGGCGGCGGCATCTTAAACGCGGCGACCCTAACCGTTCGTCCGCGTCCGTGTCGTTCGGAGCGTGTATAATCATGTGAGATGGAATTAGAGGAAAAGAATGGGCTTTTAAACAGAGAAACAGTGCCCTGTTACGGGACGCAGACCGCAGGCAGGCTCGGTCGCCGGGAAGTGCGAGATGAACGTGATTCTTCGCTGGAATTAATAACAGCGCGAAGCGAGAAACAGGTTGTGCGACTTGATGACCGAATCAACACACACGGGCTCCGCGGGGCTTGTCTCGTACTCGTACTCTCCGGTTTTTAGCATGCATGGCTCAATAATAATAATATGGGTGTTCCTGACTCATGCTCTTTGGTGGCACCGAGGGACCGTGCTTACGTAGCTGAGCTGTTGATTTGGTTTTTTTTACCCTCAGCCAGCTAACAGCAGTGCCTGGCTCGGCTGGGCTGGCCAGGCCTGGCCTGACCGGGCCGGTTTCGGTTCCGTCCGTTCATCCATCCGTCAGATACACATCATACATAGCGGCCGAACGACCGACCGACCGACCGCCAAACCGGTCAGTGGCGATGGCGAGTGAGCAAGCGAGCGAGAGAGGCAGAAAGAAAAATAAATATTGGAACTGGTTGTAGTCCTTTACGTCGCTTCCCGTTTCCGTCCCTCTCCGGCCCTGCTTGATCGGACGGGAAACCGTATGTGAACTTTACTGGGTAATACGGATGATTCACACGTATATGTAAAGCAGCTCGCTCCTCCTCGGTGTGGTTAGTGATCCATTTTATTTGGTCGGTTGAACGATTAGAGGTAATTTCTAGGAATTGGAGATATTGATCACCGACCGACAGGAAGTGTTGTACGTTTGGTTCGTGTTGTCGATCGATCCGGTGTGGTAGATTCATAACATTCTTTTATGAATCTATTTTTGGCAAGGATTTTTCGTATTAAGAATGTATTTCAATGTCATTACTAATCCTGTAGACATTAACAGCTAACGGTGAAGTGTGTCTATTAAAAAGTGGCATCACGTCAGAGACGCAATTTTTCGTCAATGTCAGTAGTATGAATCAGCGAGCCTGCGAGACGCAAGGAAAAATTTTTAACTGAACATAAATTTGTTTCCGTTCTGTGAGATATGACTGTAACCATTTCAAAAATGTTTCTTAGAGATTAGTAAAGGTATATCAATTTTGTCAAACACTTAACTGAAGTCAGTGAAAAAGCTTCTACTTGGTTGCCATTAACCGTTCCATTCAGAGCGAATGTTGTAAATTCCAAAAGATTTGAGCCTTTATAAAAGCCATGCTGCTTAGTTGTAATTGATGTTTTACGACCTGTAGAATCAAATTCGTCTTTCATGTTCATGTTATTCAATCATTAAACAAACTCTTGTTGTGTTATCTTGTTGTCTATTCTCGTTCGGATCACAGTGAATTATTATTTCCCATCATTTACATCAAGTTCACATCAAATGTTCCAAATAAACAGCATGTGGTTTACAGTTGCAAAAATATATTGCAAATGTTTCAATTGTGAAATCTGCATGTAGCGAAAATTTCCTCAAACATTCTGCCAATCATACGCCCGATGACCGGCTGGCTGACTGGCTGGCTGAACGGGAACGTCAGGATGGTCCGATGCAGGATGGTCTGCAGGCAGTGTCATCCGGCAGCGGAGTCCGGAGCGGAAAGGAAGTAGCGAACTTTTCTCCGCAATAGCGCAAAAACAAAAAAGCAAATGGCAGGCCGGGCAGACACACAGGGGTTAGGCACCTTCTACCTGCCCGCCCACACGGAAAACGGCGAAGCAAGAAGCGACTCTCCCCGAACCGACCTCCGGAGCTCCGAGACTTTGTCTGCGCTGCGGCGAAAATTCACGTCCGGCTGTCTAGCAACACGTGGAGCGTGGGCCGATGCGCGGAAGGCGGAAGACGGATGCATCCGGGGAAGGGCACGCGGCACGCACAGGTCGGTTGGCAGCAGGAATGAAATATTACGCAATTACTACAGATTAGTAGCGGGCGAGGGTGTTTTTGCGTAGAGGAAGCAAACAAACAGAAATTCTCGAACCCGTTGCTGCGGAGAGAAATTCCCCGTTCTTTTCTTTTTTTTCTTGGAAACTTATTTATGGTACGGTATTTTTTGCATCGGTCACGAATGGCATGAACTGCTACTGCTGCCGCCACTGCTCGGATGTTGGTGTGGTGTACCAACGGGCGGGTTTGTTGATGATTTTCTGCGATTCTAATAATAGCGTCCCCGGTCGGTTTTGGGGTTGCGGAAAACTGGCAGCGAAATTCGTGAACCTCGCCAATATGATGAGCGAGTAGAAATTGAAAACAAACTCTCACACGCCGTGTGGATAGGTTTTTATGGCCCCTACACTTACGGAAATCCAATTATAGCTCGTTCGTTGTGACCATTTCGTTTCGTTTCGGGATGCTAACGTCTTGCGGCCGTTACAAGACGGTGGACAATCAGCTTGACGGACGAACGGGTGGACAAAGCCACCGCGCCGGGATCAGGTGACTTCTGCTTTGTTGTTTGGAATGTCGGTTAAAATTTCGGATCGAACATTTTTGCTAATTTTGCGCTCGTTCGTTTTCCCGTTCGCTCGTGTAGTCAAACTACAATGTATAAATGGAAGAGACTTCCTATTTCTGTTTGGGTAATCAGTGAATTTCAATGTCAAGAAGTAAGCAATTTTGGTATGTCATAAACTTTACTATTAACAACATGTACAAGAAAATAGAAAGATTTTCTCACTTCCGAAATTCTCCAGTAATGGCAAAGGAAGAGATCCCACTCATCAGATGATTAACCGTTATAAAGCGATGTTTTAAACAGCTGCTTGCAGCCCAGTATGTTGGGCGGCTGAACGTTGAATTTTTTTAATCAACCTTTCCCAAAGTCCAGAAGGACTCTGACGGTCAGACTAGATTCACTAACCACACCGTCGATTTCCACTACACGGACAGGAGTGTGAACGCAAAACTGGTGCGTAAAAAGTTCGCAAACACTAATCTCATCTGTTGTTTTTTTCTGAGGGGGGTTCACGGTTGTCCACGCAGGGGTAGGGCAATGTTGAATTGTATCTTGCATGGCATGGAGATTGATGAGATCAAATACAAAATAATAGGTTTTACCAAAGCGCGATGCGTCTGTACTATGACTATGTAGACGGTCTTAGTTTGGATCGTGTTAGATAATGACTTGGGAGGGACAATGAACTACAAGCTTTGTTTCGGTGAGCACATCGCTGCGACAACCTGCAAGGTATTCGCCATTTTATTCAGTTTCATTCGTCGTGACGCCTGTGAATCTACTGACATGAATTGTCTTATTGAATGTTTCGGGTCAAGTTTATAAAACCCTAGCACTATAGCGCTGCTCAAGTGTTTGAAGACCCAATAAACGACAACGATTGAGATACGGGAGTAGATTTACTGATTCGCACCATGGTAAGTCTTTCAGCGCAAGCCTCAGAAAAGGTTTTGCCACCGTATTAAATTATGGCGGTAGCTGTCAAACAGCGAAAGCTTCTTCGATTTTATTGTGACTTTCAGCAGGGCGTGATACGAGTACTTGAGCTTATAACCTGATCCTTAAAGAGGTTATAAAAATCTTTCGAAGCAAGGGCCACTTGGCCGGAAGACGGTTTTATAGCGGTCATCAGGAAGTTCTGGTGGAGCTCATAGTTTTATTAGCGGTTTTATGAAATTAGTCATGAAAACCACTAGAGGAACGTAATAAAACTTAGAGTTGTTACTTGCTTTATCTGGGGGTAAATAGAAACATCTAACAAATAGATGGCTTTCACAATCGACTTGAAACGAATTAAGGTCTACCCCAGCGTAATGGACCACTTCGTAATAAGTTGGGTCAAAGCACTTCCGGGCGGCAATCACAACACCACCACTAACCCTACGGATACTGCTTAAAGGGTTTCGATACATTCGGTAAACAGCATACTGATTACCAAATAGTTGTAAAGAATTGATTCTGTTATCGAACCAAGATTCCACTAGCATGATACCGTCATAATCCTGGTCGATACGAGCTAGAAAAAACTCATTGATCTTAGACTTTAATCCTCTGACATTCTGGTAATTTAACTGATTTTGCACCTAGAAAGGACGTGTAGATTATTTTAGGTGTCCTTAATATGTTCAAATATTTTCAGTCACCAAGGGTAGCGTAACAAACAATACAGCGCTTTCAAGAAGTCAGCATCACTGAGGTCACGGGCAATTTTAGCGATAAAACCGAGCTGTCAGAATGTGAACGAGTGAGTTTGGCATTAAGCGGTGCAAAGTCATCACTTGACCTTTTGCGATGTCAATAACAAGGCAATTTTTCTTACACCAAACAACAAACACATCCAAAAGCTTTTGAAGCCGGATACAGTCTATAAAATGAACTACTAAATGTAATTTCAAGTCATCGGCATACATCCATCTCCAAGGGGCGAAGTAATATCGTTCATAATCAGCAAAACAGAAGAGGTCCCATGTTGCTGCATTAAGGTACACCCAAGAGGTCAACCGGAAAAGAAGCACTCCGAAGCAACCTCGGAAAAAATCAATTGAATAGTGTGTTACTTTTTAATAGAGTGTTTTATAACTCATTTAATATGCATCCTAACTGTAAATATTCCTCAGTGACAGAGACAGTGACAACCTCCCAGTTAGCCTCGAGGTATGATGCTGGCATAATAAGCCAGTCGTCGTAGGTTCGAATCTCGGCTGGGAGAGGCTGCTAGAGTTAATAGGATCGTAGCAACTGGCCCTGCAATTGTCCTGTACTCTAATAGCTGGTTGCGAAGTCTGTCGTATAAAAACAGAAGATCAAGTTTCGATAACGGAATGTTATGTAGCACCTTTCCTTTAATAATCTATGATTAAATTCAATGTATAAAGATAAATTCGGTTGAAAGATAGGGGTGGTTTTGTAGTTTAACAAAATTGATTACTTTTAGGACATCAAATTAGACTAGGTTCAAAGTTCAAACGACAGCATCGGTTGAGGAAGAGGGGCGGTTTTGCACTCTGACGTACTTCCCAAGCACATATTTCAAATTGAACTAGGTTTAATCGCGTTCGTAAAGAATTTTGTTGGGACGAGGGAACTTTGATACTCTTTCTTGCGTACTTCCCGGGCGCAGATATCAGATTGGTCTAGGTTCAATCGTTGCAAAGAAACTTCGGCCTGTTGGATCGGGGAGATTTTGTCACTTTTTTTTTTCTAAAAATACGTTAAAATACGTATGGCGTCTTTTGCAACCAATCACGAAGTGAGGATTTCCAGTTGGACAATGCTTCATTATTTCCAATTTTTCAACAGTGCGTTCTTCGAAATCAATAGGTTTGTTTGTTGGGGTTGATACGTAGGAGAAGTTCCGATCCATTGGTAAAAAAATGTTGAAAATTGATCAGAAAACCACTAAGCTATTAGCGCTCAAAATCTATCATTTTTCGTGACGCTCGCATTTTTCGATTTTATGGAATTACCCCCTATACCAGCTACCTTCCTGAAAGACGTAGTCCTACGTCAAAAAATAAATAACTGTTCTGGGTTTTCATTAACAACACTAATTCGCATTCGGTAATTTTCACGAAATTGTTGATAGCACCATTCATTGTGATAGATTAATTTACAGTATAATTGTCTTACAACTAACACGTGGAGAGCCAGTTAAAATATCAATTAGCAAACGTCCTCTGCATCTCACTCGTTCCTTTTAACACTCTACTTTACAGCTACTTGCATACTTGATAAAAATACGATTAAAACTATGTGACATCAAATTGGATTAGGTCTAATTTTTAAGGGGGGACCCTACTCTGAAAAGTAAAAAAAATCGAATTTCTTTCTTTTGCATTTTCGGAAAGTTTATACTTTCAGAAATGTTGTACCAAAAGGATTTTCGAATACTTGTTCTCGTTGAAAAGTGCCAGCAAAAACTATGGGGTCACTTCAAGGAGAGAACATCGCTGTACGAAACATTGAACGCGTTTTCCTCAATATCATATTCTATCAGCTGGCGGTACGCGTTTCTCAGAATCTAGTGAACGGATTTGGCTGATTTTTTTTCAACAAAAATGAATTATCTAAATTGTTATATAGCCGTTTTTTGATATCTCAATTTTTCAATTTTTTATAAGTTCTCAATAGGCGATTTTTGATGAAAAATCTGCTTCTTTTTGAAAAAATGGCTTCCCGGCACGTGTCGCCAGCAAGGTACTATTTTCTAGCAGAGATGCCATATTTTCTAAAAAAATGTCTGCAACTGTTTTCTAAAGAGCATAATCATTATTTTTGTATCCAAAAATCCATTTATATAATCTTAATTTATTTATGAGCGGCTTATGTATATACCGAAAACCAGATCTCTGACAGGACGTCATAAGAGGCTAATCGGTAACTAAAAACAGGTCCCTGACAAGACGTCATGCTTTCGTAGCAATGGGTTCTATTCTCAGTCACCTCACTGGTCGACTGCTGGACTGCTCCATTGCTCAACTGGTTGACTAGACTGCTCGAGTGGATTGGTCGATTAGACTGCTTGATTTGATTGCTCGACTGAACTGCTTAACTGAACTGCTCGCATCGACTGCTCGAATGAACTGCTTAACTCAACTACTCGATTGGACTATTCGAATCGGCTGCTCGACTCAACTGCTCAACGCGATTGCTAGATTCAACTGCTCGACCAGACTACTCGATTTGGTTGCTTGACTCAACTGACAGCTTGATTCAACAGCTTGACTAGACTGCTCAACTTATTCACTCAATCCGACTGCTCGACACAACTGCTCTACTGGACTACTCGACTTAACTGCTCGATTAAACTGCTCAATTAAACTGCTCGACTCGACTGCTCAACTGCTCGAATGAACAATTCGATTCGACTGCTCGACTCAAGTGCTGGACTAGACTGGTCGATTCAACTGCTCGACTGGACTACTCGACTTAACTACTCGATTAAACTGCTCGACTGGACTACTAGATTTAACTGCTCGACTTGACCGTTCGATTCAACTGCTCGACTTCACTGCTCGACTGGACTGCTTGATTAAACCGCTCGACTCGACTGCTCGGTTCCACTGCCCAACTCGACTGCTCGACTCCACTGTTCGGCTGGACTGCTTGACTGAACAGCTTGATTTAACTGCTCGATTAAACTGCTCAACTTGACTGCTCAGTTCAAACGAAGAAATCGGTTGAAGAAAAGCAGTGGTTTTGCACTCTGGTGTACTTCCCAAGCACAGACATCAAATTGGTATAGGTTTAAACGTCGTAAAGAATCTTCGACCTGTTGGAACGGGGGGAGGGAGGTGTGGTTGTTACATCTTTTGTAAAAGGAAACCACTTTAAACAGATGGTGTGTTTAACTGTCGTCCCTGCCTGAGGAGCACGGTGCAAGATGCATAAAATGTATGATGAAATTTGACCTTCAAACTTTTCGTTAGTTTTTACTACTACAAATTGTCATAAGAGACACATAATTGCTACATCTATAATGATTCGATTGGTATTCAATCCAATCTATTCATAAATGGCAGAGCAATAAGCGTTCAAAATCTTTCTGTATTTCGTGACGCTCGCATTTTGGCATTGTTCGGAGACGTAATTGTGTTTGATACCAATATCTCAATAATTTATAGAGAACTGGCTAAGTTATAAGCATGCAAAATGCAACCACTTCTCGTTATATATTCGCTTTTCGTGCTTCTAAAGTGCACACCAATATAGCAATCAAAGATGTAATCCCTCGTCAAAACAATCAATAGATACCAATCATGTTTGTATGATAAAATGCATTTTTCAGTAGCAGCTAACATATCTGTGAAGTTTTATAGATAAGGAAGAGCGTCGCGGGAATTTACGTCCAAATAAAAAATACAAAACACAAAACTCGTGGTATTGAATATTGAAATTGTACAATTAACTTCAACTGAGTTCATTTTCTTATCCATCGTCTATGAACAACGCTACGCAAATGCTGTTCTCCATAGTAGTTCCAGTCCTTTGCTAACGAGCCCAAGGCCAACGTGACAGCAACCTCTGTCCCAATTGTCATCTTTGTTCAAATGTAGGTACACATTTGAAAAATTATACAGCATCAAATGAAAAGCCAGCAACCCCCGTCCGCTGCGCTGCGCTGATCTAAATTACCGGGATAGTCGTCGTCGTCGTCGACATGATTTACCGCTCTATCAGCGCAGCAGCGCAACATTTCAGCCGAGTCACCTATTTTCAACTTTGCACTTGCCGTTTTTTCTCGGAGACTCGCAAACTACATCTACAGATCCACCACACCAGCCAGCCAGCGGCGTACGCTGCTCTGCTCTGCTCGTCGGTCATGCTATAAATAGTGCGGCAAATAAGCTTGGTATGCAGCATATAAACCGAAATGCACTTGAAAGCGAACAAAACATTCAAAGCACTCGGGAAATCCCTGCGCTTGGCTTGGCTTTTGGTTCGCTTTTATTCAAAAACTGTCTGTCGGTTGTTCGGTGGCAAGGCAGGTATCTGCTGACTTGCTTGTTTGCCTGTCTGCTCGCCTACTTGCCTGCCTGCCTCGCTACCTCGCTGCCTTCCCTTCCAACCTGCCCTGCTCAGCCGCCTGCTTACCGCATCGAACCCAAGACAAAGAGGAAGTAAACACTAGCTTGGTAGCTAAGAAACCGACAGAAAAAAAAACTACGAACGACGTCATTTCTTCGAGTGTTATACGAACGATAATATGCTCATGCACCTAAAACCGAACGGGCAGGGAGAAGCACCTCATAAAGTAGGGTCAAATGACTTTTTATACCTTCTTCCCTTTCCCTAGACCGAGCGCCCATCCCCCGTCCCGCTCCATCCACTCACGGATATTGTCTGCATGGCCTTCGATTTCACGTCCCTCCACACCATTGCTTGCTACAACAGCTTATCCCAATTCTCCAGTTCATGCCCGGCCGGAGAGCGGAGTTCCAGCACACAGTAAAACGGCAATGATTCTCACCCTACCCCCGCCCCGCATCATTCTTCCTTGCAGACCCCTTTTTTACATCTACATTACCAACCAACCAACCAAGCAACCAAATTCAGTCAATGTGTATGGGAATCCCCTTACGTAATGAAAGAAAAGCGAGTATTCTCTCTTCTACAATGTAGCACTTTCCGCTACATAGATTTGAGGCTGTTGCTATTGTCGTTGTTGTTGTTGTTGTTGTTGTTTTTGTACGACAGTCAGTGAGTGGTGTGCCAAATACGCGAATCGAGAGTCCTCGAATTTTCATCGAATTTTCATATGACAGTCGCGTTTCATTGTGTTGTTCGCCTACCTACCCACTAAGCGTTGCTGTATATGCGTATGTGCGACGGAATTCCTCATACTCAGCTGCTGCTGTTGTAATGAAGGGGTGGCACCGGCACCGCACAGTGGGCGCTGCAGTTCCAAACTGTCTAATATTATAATATGCATGCAAAAGCGAGACGAAAAGTTGTTGTCTTTCCCGTCGTCGTCGTCGTCGTCAGTGCACCGCTTCGCCGTTTCGCTCGCTATGGGCGCATTCAGCTGGTATTTGTGACTCCTGCCTGCCTGCGTTGAACGGTCCATAATCGAACGGTCGTCCAATGGGAGATCCGGTATCGCACTAAGCAGTGGACTAATTTGTGACTCCGGCGGCGGCGACGGTCGTGTACGTGTGTGCAGCAACCCGCATATAAATAAAAGCGAAACTGGCTTTCGGTACCCGCGTAGACACGTTCTCTGGTTGTCTGCCGCACGTCCAAGACACCAAATACTTGGCACATACAAGTGCCTGCTCCGATAGATAGAAGATGGATAGATAGATAGACATTCTCTTTACAGCACCGCAGCCGCAGCCACACAGCCACCGTCGTCCTTCACACCGCGGCATCCCCCGACGCTGCTGGCTGTCGCTGTGCAACCACATAACTTGTTACACCCACAGCCATGAATGCCTCGATAAAAATAAATCATGACACGCCGATTCCGATACCGCCGTCGATGCCGATGCCATACCATACCGAGTATTCTGTTTTGCTTTCCCGGTAAGAACCTTTTTGCAAAGTGGAAAATTGCTGCCGATGCAAATTGTGTTTACTGTGCCTGGCCGGCGATGGCGATGGCGATGATGATGATGGCGAACGCGAGGGTGCGCCCGATCCGATGCATACACCGTACCGTGTGACCGATCATCATCGGGTCGGGGAAACGGTGTTCGATTTTTCGCTGTCGAACTCGAATAGGAAGACCGCCACAGCCACAGCACAGAACAGAACAGAACAGTGCTATCGTGACGTGACATGCTTTAAACTTATCAGAAAATAGGTTGGTGTGAAAAGTTATCACGTTTTCGATGGTTGATATTATTCATCAACATTCTATAGCTGAAACAATCGTTGCAGGGAAAGTTACGCAATTTGCAAATGTGCGAAATACAGGTTTCAGATTGATTTTTTCTATTCAGAATTGATTTAATGAGAACAATTCATTTTTTCCCTGATAAAAAGTTTAGAATGGAAACTACACAGCCACCGAGATGATTGGTCCAGGAAAGCAATCTAGCGGGACGACATTAACGTTTACGTCCCCGACATCAAAAATAAGTCTTAAAAGAACCACAATATATTGGTCTTCAAGGAAAAATATATTGACAAAATTTGGTTCCATTTTCCAGGCATATTGCGGATCGTAGTGGGATTATTTAGCACGTCATAAGAGGCAGACGAAATTAAGATGACTATCTGACAAACTCTGACTGTGTATCGGTTCTACCCATTTACCACCCATTCTACCCATTTATCATGTTTATAAAAATATTATTGGTTGGCGAACTACTGGATAATGCGTAACATCGACAGGGAAGAAGGCAAAGAAAACAAGGAATAGCCTTATCATCAGCCTTAAGCGTTTGTTCTCTCATGTCAGGGGCAGCTTTGGATGGCTTGACGATTCCTCAATCAAATGAGTGATTGAACGCCAGGTTAGGAGCGACTCACGACAGCGTTTGATCCGGAGCCAGGGCCGGCTCTAGCCAATTGGTCGCTCCACGTAAATTCTCAAAATGGCACCCCCAGAGCAAACGAAAAACCGCCGGCGTTGCTGTGTGCCGACATTCTACTACCTACACACTCGCAAACGCACAGTCTCGTAGCGTCTTTCTGCATAACCACTTACGTGGCAAACAACTCGTGAGCAGCCAGCTACCCGTGAGGGCAAGCGGCACTTCATCTTACGCCCTCGGTTCTACACGCGGATGGGAGTACAAATCCTCGCGAGTGATCGGTATCAGTTGCTCAGGCTGTAGTAACGTACGAGAGCGACGACTGTGGCTGTTAGCTAAATACAACTCGTAAAAGTCGTTGCAGTGCATGAATAAACAAGAGCGGAAGTCCGAAAGGAATGTTTATGCCGGTGTGTTCATTAGAACGAGTACGCGTGTGTGTGAGAATTAGCCCACACAAGTGCGGGCTTCGTAACACTGGTCACAGTCAACCGCCATTTCGTTTAAATAATTGTCGGTTTCTTGAAACCCATTATTAGATTGATAAACCTTCAAAAGCTCGATTCATATTTCCTGTTGCTTCAGAAACTCCGTCCTCATACCTTGCTACTTCATCAAAGATGAATCTGCTGATTGCGGATTCTGAAGAGATTCGAAAATCTCTCTCGAAAAATCAATGTCACTTTCCCACCACGTTTATCTCAGTGTTTTGATTGTTGTGTTTTGTTGCGAATAGATTTTCATCAGGAGGAGGTGGAGCGCAAACGGAAAGTGAAGAATGGCGTAGGCGTCTAAACCATGCACTGCAGGCACTACTTGGGTTGGAATGATTCTCAAAGTACGCTTGTCGAATGTTGGGAGGCGTGAGTGTTGACCGAACATGAATTCACCAACATTTTCGGCCAACATGCTCGTACGCTTATGATGGCCTTTAGAAAAAGAGATACCCAACTTACTAGATGGCTCGACCAGGTTGAAGTCGATTTGCTTATGTCGAGATGATCAACGATTTGGCGGCAAATAGCCCAGGAACCAATACAGCGAAGAATAACTCTAGTTACGCCACTTGTCATCCCGGCTTTATGCTGCTAAAGGAGAGGAAAGAAAGTTTTATATCAACCGCTTATTTATTTAAAGCTACAGTTTTTTCAATGTAGCCGAAATGGCACCCCCTCGTAGTGGCGCTCCAAGCAGCTGCTTGTTCTGCTTAAGGGAAGCACCGGCCCTGTCCGGAGCGGACGGCTGAATTGAGAAACTTGGTGATTCGCCACTAAAGTGAAGATGGCAGCTTGATCACTAGACTGCAAGTATTCATAGCAAGAAGCACAAAACTCACACATATTTCTTCTCGCTTGATCATATTCTGCTTTGCTTCAACTGCTATCCGGAGCTATACACCTATACATACAAATTCATTGTTGAACAGCATAGGCATTCTCTCGTGCGATACGTAACTGTGACTGAGAGAATGAATCTCCAAATAAATCGTAAAGTTACACTAAAACACACATTTAAACTACATGTTTATCTGATTCTTATTAGGCTTTTTACTTTCTAGTTAAAAAAATATCGATTCCCGCGCAGGAAAAATGTAAATTCTGCCAATTTGTTTGCCATCTTCATTCATGAATGTGGTCTAGCTTTTTTCGCAGCTTATGTTTTCTCTGGCGGTTAATTCTCTTTCGCTCTCTAGTTCGTTGTATGAAATGCCAGAGAAGTAAGCAAAATGCTCACAGCTGAATTTGGTTCACATCGCATAGCAACAGAGACATCGCATATAATAGGGAGAGAAATTCATATGTGCGTTCGGCGCTTCTGATCAAAGTTGAAATTTCTTGAGCTTGAAATCTCATTGAGTTTTTTGCTGCTATGAATTTTTCAACACTGGTTATATGTGCAAAATTTTGTCACAATCTGTCAAGTAGTTATCGAGAGAGCTTCCAAGCAAGCAGCGCTTCGACAAAAAATTATGGGCGCGGTCGTGAAAAATCCAGGCGGATCGTGAAACAGTTGGGAATCGACTATTCGACCGTGTACCGTGTGGTAAAATCGTTCAAGAAGACCCAGACGAGCCAACGGCGAGTTGGCAGCGGATGAAAAGCGAAGACGCCCGACCTCGTGAAGGCAAGAAAGGTGAGGGATTACTCCAAGCGCAATCCGAACCTTTCGATGACGAATCGGGACGTGGCCAAGAAAGTCAATTTTTCCGTCTAGTTCGTCCAGCAGACAATGAAGCGGGTTGGACTTCATGTCTTCAAGGAAGGAAGGTGCCTGATCAAAGCGATAAACAGAATACGGTGGCCAGATCCCGCGCCATAAAGGAGTTGTTGGTACAGCCAAAATACATCGCAATGGACGACGAGACATACATTGAAGCAGTCGGCAAGTCCCACCTGGAAGTTTTGCCGATGTTCTGGAAGAAAAAGGTCGACAAAATTGCCAAGAAGTACTTGGTGTGGCAGGCGATCTGTGGGTGCGGCAAACTCAGCAACCTGTACAACATCCTGCTATACCCCCGAGAGCGAGCGGGACTAAACATGCGAAAGTAATCTATTCCTCCTGCTCGTAGAGAAAGTACCAGTATGAATACCAATATTCCATGGACTCCATAGACTTCATTGCTAGGTTCTCCTAGGAGATCGTGTAACTCATCAGAATTGGAATCCTCCCTGAGGACTTTTCAAGTACTGTATACGGCTCGGCTGGATTCCATGTTGATAACAATAGTAATAGAACAACAACGAAATGGGCATGTTAAACCAAAACTCTTTAACTGGTCTTATAAATCCGTCTGGTTACCTGGTTTCTAATTTTAAAGATCAGAACATCTTAGTTAAACTGGTTAAAAAGGGTGGATGCCAGCTTTTACACCTCTGGAAAGGAGCAAGGCTCGTTGCTCTGGATGCAAAAAATATTCCATGTTCAGAAATTTTTCATGCTTTCTTCCCTCAAAATTCGTCATTCGATGACAGGCTCCCGTCTCAAGGCCTATAGAGCGTGAAAATGAGAATCTCTTTACCAAATGGCTCGTTTTGCATCGACCAAATCCGAATGAAGTATTTGCGGACTAACTACTAACAGTTGAAGTTTCTATGCCTCGCATTTCACAAGTAGAAAGCCATAAACTTTCGTTTTAGTGAGACTAAGCTGAGGAGAGTAAATCCAAGGCAAAACCAACCAGCACATGGAAACAATCTAAAACTAGGGTCCGCCCGTGCCAAGTCTCAGAACTACAAAAACCTGATAATCGGGTGATCCGCGGGGCTAGTGATACCAAACATGTGGTCCCACAAGGTGGTCAAAGGGGTCCAATTACAGATGCTAATGAAGCGAAGACTCTTCGTGGTGGATTTCCCACGCCAAGCCCCAAGGATCTTGACAGTCTGGCAGTTCCAGGGCCGAGCTGTAACAAAATAGGGATTTCCATAAGTGGCCCAGGAAATTGCAGTAAGACCCGTGAGAAAGACAAGATAGAGATTACATAACTAGTGTTACTCACCATTGTAACAAAAATTGAAAAACCTCTTGTATCGAGAAAAATAGCATTAGTTGTGTCGCCTACAAAGTACTGTCCCAAGTCGTCTTTCACCGACTATCGCCAATAGCCAATAGATTTGTGGGAAGTTACCAGGCCGGCTTCATGGAGGGTTGGTCTACAACGGACCAAATCTTCACCCTGCGGCAGATCCTCCAGAAGTGCCGCGAATTCCGAGTCCCCACGCATCACCTGTTCATCGATTTCAAAGCCGCGTATGATAGCGTAAACCGACAAGAGCTATGAAAAGTTTTGGACGAAAACGGCTTTCCGGGTACGCTTACTAGACTTATCATGGCTACGATGGATGGGATCCAGTGCTGTGTGAGAATCTCGGATGGATGGTCGGATTGTCTTTCCTGCCTGCTATTCAACATTGCGCTTGAAGGTGTTATAAGACGAGCGGCGGCAATTTATTTGCTTTTCTGACGACGTGGATGCTGTCGGCAGAACCTTTGAGGCGGTGAAAGATCAGTACACCCGACTAAAACGCAAAGCAAAGAAGATTGCATTGCAGATAAATACGTCTAAAACGAAGTATATGTTGGCGGGCGGGACCGAGCGCGACAGGGCCCGCTTGGGCAGTACCGTGGTAATCGACGGGGATGAGTTCGAGGTAGTCGACGAGTTCGGGCCAGTCGGGCCTACTAAGGACTCCACAAACACTTGCGGTTGAACAATTTGAGCCTCCGTACAAAGTGCACACTATACGAAACGCTAATTAGACCGGTTGTTCTCTATCGGCGCGAAACGTGGGCACTGCTAGAAGAAGACTCACGAGCACTCGGAGTTTTCGAACGGCGGATGCTAAGAACCATCTTTGGCGGAGTGCAAGAGAACGATGTGTGGAGGCGAAGAATGAACCACGAGCTCGCGCGTCTCTACGGCGAGCCAAGTATTCAGAAAGTGGTTAAGGCTGGACGGATATGTTGAGCAGGACATGTTGCTAGAATGCCGGACAACTATCCTGCAAAACTGGTTTTCGCATCAAATCCGGTAGGAGCAAGACGAAGAGGGCACAGCGAACGAGGTGGCAAAACCTGGTGAACCGCGATCTGGCGAGCATGGACCCATGGACCGAAATAGATGGAGAAATTATACTGCGCAGACTTTGTCGTAAGACGTTAGGCCAATTAAGAAAGTACTATTTAAACATAATTCTATGACTTTAAAATTGGCTACATTAATAAACTCTTATCCTAAATTAGGTCCACTCGAGCTCTGCGCGTACAAGTGTGACAGTTCACCAAAGTCGAATAATTCATGCACTTTTGAAAAATTCCGTACACACTCAGTCATTGGTTCGTACAAAATGTACAAAACGAATTACAAAACCGGTAATCCTCTACGGTACGGACTTGAGACAGTAACTTTGCTTTCGGAAGACATACGTGCACTTGCCGTATTTAAATGAAAGGTGTTGCGGTTTATATTTGGCGGAGTACAAACGGATAGCAAAGAGTGGCGTAGGCCTATGAACCGCGAGTTGCAGCCGCTACTTAGAGAGATTCCCATCTTACGCCTGGCGAAAGTTGGGAGACTACCGTGGGCCGACCACGTCGCAAGGATGCCGGACGACTGTGCAGTAAAATCCAGTCTCTAGTTCAGTGAACTGCAGTTGCAGTCTCAATTAGATTCAATAATTAGTAAAGCTAACACTGCTCTATGTGTATATTCCAAAGTGGTGAAAAAAACATGATGCCTCAAGCCTTTTGCGGGTTTACACCACTGCTGCGCGACCTGGGATAGCCTCTATTAAACTAAAGAAACCACAGCTAGTAAAAAGTTGAATGGCTGAAACTGGAGTCCACTTCACATGTTACCCCTGAATCAACATGTTCAATTAAAGGCTAATAAAACCGTTCTAACACTTAAAAGATGGGTATAAAACCGGTCACTTTAGTATCCTAAACCTTCTTCCCGTTGGACCAGCAACGAACATGAACAGTGATAGGATGAACCTAGAGCCAGCTATGATATCCCTTACACGGGAAATGTACCCTCTCGTTCTATATGAGATGAGGGATGACCTGGCATTGGTTCATAATGATTCTATCGAGTTCTAAACGACATCCGAGATGTAGTAAAGATATACTGACAGGGAACTATTTGAAGAAGAACTATTGATAAAATTTCAATCAATCTTAGAATGTCTATTTTATAGTCATGTTCCAGGCTGCGTGAAACCTGAAGTTCAAAACGATCCAGAAATCGTTTTAAGTGTCTTCGACTCGGAGGCTTATCACATCTGAAGCTAACCATCTGAAGGCGTATTAAACCGAGCCGTGAACAGCTTCTCTCCATACAAATCTCCAGAAACCGGTAGAGTATATCCTATTCTACTGCAGAAACGATTCAAATACTTCAAAAACAACTTAAAAAAGTTTGTTTAGTTTTAAAAAGTTTTAAACTGACCAGCCTAACGTCTTTCTTGCTTAAATCTCTTGAGGGGGATTGTTGATCACCGTAAAAGTTACTCTCCGTTTAGTTACTCGTCATTTAAAGTCACATAAATAACCAGAATAGTAAACAGATTATAAATTAGATCGAACAGATGCTACTAAGCATCTTTGGTTACTACCAAATGCCTCAATAATCGATATTGCAAGTAAGCATTTAGAAGCAAATTGTTTGTGGACGTTGCCAACAAGCTGACGTTCTCCCGATTCTTTCCAGAATCTCGTGAAGGATGTGGACTACTGAGGAAAGCCAATAGTCTAGGTTATTCATCGTGTAATTGTGCGCATTACAAGAAAGAAATGGATACACTGGCTGAATCACAATCCAATACTAGCTTGTATGCTGGCAGAAGTTGAGAAGTTGTGACTGTGATCAAAAATGAATGAGCTGGTGACCTTGCCAAATCTGGAGCAGAAAAGTTACTATTCAATCCAAAACTAGTGCTACTTTTACACTAGAACTTTACTTTCAGGACATCAAATTGATCTAGGTTCAGGCGATACAACCAAACCTTAATCTATTGGACAGGGAAGCTCTGTCACTTTTTGTTAAAATCGAGGTAGTATAAATATCAGGTGTATAAAATAGTTGTCCGATCTTGAAAGACATTTACGGCATTATACAAAAGTGTATTGCAAAAACTTTCACCTAATTATGGTAATCATCTTACCAAGCAAACAAAAGATTTCACTACATAGTAATGACCATCTATCTAGATTTATATTTGCTACATTCTTGATGAGTTTCCACAAATTGCTATCTCTATAATTAAAATTTTCCTTTGCCAACAGTTCTGCAGCGTTGAAACGGTGCGGCAATTTGTTTTTCCTGTTCGTCAACGCGTGTATCAAAATTGCCCCCGTAACCTTTGGCTGCCCGTTTCATATGCAAATGTGTGCCAGAAGCACTTTTCAGTTCACAACAGCCGAAATAGAGTACGGAAAAAAAATGTAAAAGCAAAAAAACCAAGGTGTACTTACTTGCTTTGGTAGTTCCCTTCCGGCGGGCCATCCCTGCTACTGCTGCTGCTTCTGCTGGCCGGTCGGTTCCGACCGACTACTGTTGGACTGTTTAGAATTTCGAATCAATCACGTTTCCAAACTGTTTCACCACTAGTGGCGGAAAAAAAGTGGCGAACGATATGTTTCGTCTTCCGGTCTGCTGTTGCTGCGAAGTAATTCCCACACTTCCTGCCCACTTCTTGCGCGCTTGCACTCTCCATACGTTCGACCACACCGTCGTCTTCGTCAGTCAGTGCCGTGTTGTTGGATCTGCGCGCGTACATGAAGGAACGAACGCTTGCTTGCTTCCTTTCGCTTACCGAACCAGCAACGACACGGCCGGCGCGGCGGCAAGGTGCCCCAGAGTTCTTACGTGTGTTCGCTGGTTTTCTGCACCACCGGCCAGCACATTCTTTCTTCTTTTTTTGTTTCTTCTCTCGATTTAGTTAGCTTTTTTTCTGCACTCTCAGCGAACGTAAACAAGTGTGGTGGCATTCACCGAAACGACCAGCGCAAAAGGCAGAACCAAAAACACACCGCGTCCGACCGCGAATCCATCCAATTGATTATGACGATGATGTGTGTTGGCTGGTTCGTTGGTTGGTTGGCCGGTCCGGTAGGCTGGGTTGGCTGACTGGCTAACTGTGGTCGGCTCGGCTGGAAGCACCAGGAAAGAGCAGCGATCGAATAGAAGAACGGGGCAGCAGCAAAGAAACAAAAAACGCGACGCGAAGAAAATCCACGTACACTCGCGAACACTTGGAACGTCGCCTCAGCTTATTTTTTTTTGCACGGTTTTGTATTACAAAGCTTTGCCTCTACCTTCCCTCTGTTGTTGTTGTTGTTGTTGTTGTTGTTGCTGTTGGTGCGCTTTGCAGTGAATGATGATGATAATGGGCTTTCATTCGGTTTGTAGCGAAACGAAAAAACCCCCGCCGAACACAAACACTCTCGCAAGGAAGGGGCTTGATGGTGGACACGATCGCATTCCCCAATCCGCAATGTTGCTGCTGATTCTTCCTTTTTCGACTAACGTTTGCATCTGTCACACTTGTTTTTCCACTCGAAATAAATTCTGTATTTTCACGCTAGAGAGCAAAACTTACTTGCTTTCATTTGCATAACGAACCCATGGCTTGCTTCGTTTTTCCTGTCTGTAATCAACTGTCCCCGTGCGACCCGCCGACCGACCGACCAACGTGGTCGTAGTCGCTTCTTCTTCGGTCGCCCTTCAGATTAAGGAAAGCATAAAAACTTTATCTCACCGACCGATGATAGCGGCAACACACTAGCGCACAATTAACGCACCGAAGCAACAGAAGAAAGGACACACTCACGGAATTCCCTTCGTTTATTTTTCTTTTTTCGATTCAGTCCTTTCTCACTCGCGCTCACCCACACACTTATGCAGCACTCTCTGTCTGTCTCAGAAAAACTCCGCGCACTCCCGTTGTTCGATCAAGTGCGGCCTGCCCCTGCCTAGCCTGCCTGACTGCCCGACTGACTGAACGGAATGGAAATCAAAACTATATGCTAATATGCTGCTCTACTACAAGCGATGTCTGCTGCTGTGCCGCATTGTAATCGTATGCAAAAGAACGAGATAGCTGCTGGCTGTTGGCTGCTGATACTGAACTGACTGACTGACTGACTGGCTACTACGGAACAACAATAACAAGAGTGATGTGTGGTAGAAAAACAGAAAAATGACCTGTCGCGCGCTGCAAAAAATCCAGACCGCTCGCTTCGAATAGCAAACCTTGAATGAGACTGAAGCGAGACGCCACACTGCGAGAGAGTCCCGCTTTGCTTATGCTACATGCTTGCTTGCTGCTATCTCGGATATTCGTGAGATGTCGGATCGGATGCCTGGCTCTGGCTGTGGTGGCCTGCGCCTGCCTGTGCTGTGCCTGTGGACTGTGGTACCAACCCAACAATCTACATGCATAAGCATGGGTCGGTCGTCTGGTCTGGTCGGTTCGAGCGAAACCTATGCGATGCTGTCGAACGAAAAGGGTCGTCGTCGTGTGGTGCTGGTGGGTGTCCAACGAAAGAGAGTGAAAAAGAGCACCGAGCGGAGCGGGGCTTTTCCTCTGATGGGCTGGATGGGCTTTTCCTATTTACATTCACACATTACGCTACACGCTTGCTGCTGCTGTCGTCGAACCGAACGACCGAGCCTGCCGTTGCTGCGCTGCGTTGATGGGTGGTGATGGTGGGTGCAGTAAAAGCATACGGCGATTGCTATACGATGAGCTACAGTTATTGAACGAATATCGAGAGAACGTGAGAGAGCGGTTCTGCTGTTGTGGGAGCTTTTGTGAGCGAGCTTTAATGCTACCTATAGTTTTGTTTTAGTACGGTAGAATTGACTCGAACAGTGATAAAAAGCAACACTTTTACGCACGACGCGACTGAATAAAGCTACTGATTAAGGCCCAGAGAATTGAAGTTACTGATTTAGAACCCAGACAGCTTGCAATGTGTCTGGGCCTCAATGCGAACACGCGAAAATGTTTAACTGACACTTGATCAAATATTGATGTGCAGTTCGAATTAGTACTGTCTTGCGAAAAGCTTTAATGAAGTTCGGCTTAATTAAACGATTCACAAAATCTGCGGTTCTCAATTAACAGTACGCTGAACTTTGTGACGGAGCGGAACAACACACAATGGGAATGCAATCGTGGAAAAATTGTTAATTAATGATTCAAGAATTTTTCAAGTTTTGTTACATTTCTATTCAATTTTTCAATATTAAAGAAGGGTCTCGATTTTGCCACGGCTTCGATTTTTGCAACATAGGTAGGTATTTGCTGCAAACTTCGAATTTGTAGGGTAGATGCTCCAGTAATGGAGGGATTATGCCAGTAATGGAGGGATAATATGATGCACCATAATGTTGGCTTTAAATACATATCAAAATTATACTATTTTGTTGGTTACTCACTTTACTTACTTTACTTTAGTGGCAACGGTCCGTTACCGATCAAGCACCGAACGAATTATGATCCTCCAGTACCGCCGGTCCTGGGCTGCCGTTCTCCAATCCCCACGAACACCAGCTGAACGTGCATCGTCTTCGACAGCATACACCCACCGGGTGTGGGTTCTGCCTCGTAGTCTACGGCTTCTTGCTGGTTCGCTGCTGAAAATAGTTTTGGCTACTCTTTTATCGGACATTCTGGCCACGTGTTCAGCCCACCACAGCCTGCCACATTGCACTACCTTCACTATATCAGCATATTTGTATACTTGGTACAGCTCGTGATTCATGCGTCTGCGCCACATTCCATTTTCCATTTTGCCACCAAGTATAGATCGCAGAATTTTACGCTCAAAAACCCCAAGCACTCGCCGATCAGCTTCCTTTAGCGTCCATGATTCGTGTCCGTAAAGGGCCACCGGGAGGATTAGTGCTCTGTAGAGCGC
This sequence comes from Sabethes cyaneus, assembly GCF_943734655.1. Taxonomy (NCBI): domain Eukaryota; kingdom Metazoa; phylum Arthropoda; class Insecta; order Diptera; family Culicidae; genus Sabethes; species Sabethes cyaneus. Next base: position 228,843,277 of record NC_071354.1, read on the forward strand.
CAGTTTTGTGCGAATTTGAAAACTACGGGACTTCAGCTGGCTACGTAATCCGTAGAAAGCCCGATTCGCGGCTGCAACTCGTCGTTCCACTTCGCGGCTTACATCGTTGTCACATGTCACGAGTGTACCAAGGTATGTATATAAATTCCTCCACTACTTCATATCGTTCCCCATCTAACTCCACCTCGGCACCAACAACACTTGGGCTCCGGCGTTCCCTACCAGCAACCATGTACTTCGCTTTGGCGGTGTTAATGGTAAGTCCCAATCTAGCAGCTTGCCTTTTAAAATGCATGTAGGCCTCTTCCACTGCTCTACGGTTGATTCCGATGATATCGACGTCATCCGCAAAACCAAGAAGCATGTGAGATTTCGTGATGATAGTTCCATTCCTTTCCACCTTTGCCCTTTGTAATGCACCTTCCAAGGCAATGTTGAATAGCAGGTTAGAGAGTGCATCCCCTTGCTTCAGTCCATCCAACGTCACGAAAGCAGCTGAGGTCTCACCCGCTATTCTAACGCATGATTTGGATCCGTCCAGCGTCACACGAATCAGCGTAACTAGTTTCGTCGGAAAACCATGTTCTAGCATTATCTGCCACAGCTCATTTCGTTCAACTGAATCGTATGCCGCTTTAAAGTCCACAAACAGATGTTGTGTCTGCAAGTTGTACTCCCGGAACTTGTCTAGCAACTGACGCAGGGTAAACATCTGATCCGTCGTGGAGCGACCCTCACGAAAACCTTGCTTCGTACAGCCGCTCGCTCCCCACTTTTAGGAGTGCAGCCGGAATACCGTCCTTCCCAGCAGCCTTACCGTTTTTCACCTCACTGATTGCCTTCTTAACCGCCTCCTGTGTTGGTGGCTCCACAGCTTGACCATCGCTTACAATTTCTATCCTGTCCCTGCTGATCTCCGCATTTACCTCTCCATTCAATAGTGTCTGAAAGTGGTCTTTCCACCTGGCTGCTACCGCCATTTTGTCGGCAAGCAGGTTGCCAGCACTATCATTGCACATCACAGGCATGGCAAAATTCCTGCATCTCACCGTTTTATAGAAACTCCGTGTGTCGTTGCTGGCGTATCGCTCCTCTGCGCCGGCGAGCACGTGCTCCTCGTACTCGCGTTTCTTTAGATGATGGATTCTTTTTTCCGTAGCTCTAGTCTCTCTGTATCTCTCTCTGTTTTGACGCGTTGCCGCAGTGAGCATGCGACTCCTGGCCTGGTTCTTTTCACTCGCTGGCATTCGGCATCAAACCAGCTGTTACGCTGTCTTGCACGCGTCGTGCCTACCATCTCTCTCGCAGCTGTTTCGATGGCACCATGGATGTTCCTCCACAGCCCATTTATATATTTTCCTTCTACCTACTGTTCTGCGATTCGTTGGTCAATCTTCTTGGCGTACTCCACTGCTACGCCGTCTGCCGTTAACCGCTGGATGTTGAAACGCAGCGTCCTCTCAGTGCGAGCTTTCGCCGTGTTCGACAGCCTTGCGCGAATCTTACTCACTACGAGATAGTGGTTAGAGTCGATATTTGGTTCCCGAAAAGACCGTACATCGATAACATCCGAAAAGTGTCGACCGTCAATCAAGACATGATCGATCTGAGAGCTAGAGTCTCCATTTGGATGCCTCCAGGTGTGCTTCCGAATATTCAAACGTGGAAAGTAGGTGCTACAGATGGCCATTCCTCTGGCCGCAGCAAAATTTATGAGCCTCAGACCGTTATCATTTGTCGACAGATGCAAGCTATGTCTTCCAATAACTGGAAGAATTCCTCCCTCCCGATCTGCGCGTTTGCATCTCCGATGATGATTTTCACGTCGTGTTTTGGGCACTCTCCATAGGTCCTCTCAAGCCTGTCGTAAAACTCGTCCTTAGCATCATCGGATTTATCATTTGTCGGTGCGTATAAGTTGATTAGACTGTAGTTGAATAATTTGCCCTTAATCCTCAACACGCATATACGATCATCTACGGGCCTCCACCGGATAACTTGTTGTTTTTGTTTTCCCAACACTACGAAACCGACTCCATGTTCTGCTTTCTTACCGCCACTGTAGTAGATGTGGTACTTGAAAGAAGTGCCTGCAATAGGGTCTACTGCATGGAACTCCCTTTTTCCGGAATTTGGTCACCGAACTCCCTGAATAGCAGCGATCTCCACTCCGAATTGATGCAGCTCTCGAGCAAGCAAGCCAGCCCGTGCCGGTTCATGGAGGGTTCGGACATTCCTTGTACCAAGTTTCCAATCGTTATCCCTTAATCGTTTCCTTGTTCCTTACCGTGTCCTATACCGATTGTTCCGTCCTGAATTTCTTTCTTCGTTGTTTGTGGTAATTGTGTTTTCGGTATACTACCTCACCGGAGTCGCAATACCTACATCCCGCTGATGGGTCTGCCATCTTAGGTATAGCTTGCGGGATACAGCATTTCATATTCAGCCGCGCGTTTCGAGACAGACGCTGTGTGAGCCGCCCCTCACCTGGAGAACAGGCGGTCTAGTTCGCACCTCCTAGCTTAGCTACCCAGGTAACCAATAAGCATTAAAATAAGCAGTAAATCAGTCGTTTATTAGCATCCCTGGCGTTTTATACTGCAGGTTGTTGTTTATCAGCTTTTTGACTGCATAACTGTTGTAAATTGGCATCCACAATTCTTTTTAAATTCTTCTTGTTGGTAACTAGCAGCAAATAAGCATTGTCAGCACTATAAGAGGGCTAGCAGTAAAGTAGCCGCATATTTTGCCAAAATAGCATTTAAGTAGCATTTAAGGCAACTTAAATGCTTATTGGCTTGCTTTTAAATGGCATTGGAAATGCTTATTGGTTACCTGGGTACTGCAGTAAGTACATGAAGCATTTCCGGGTAAGGCCATCGACCGTCATCATTTGACTTAGATCTAAGTGGAGGCGCTAGGTGGTAGCTTGAGAGAGCCAGAGCTATGTTTGACGCTCCTTCCAGGTAACTCTCTTCATTTCATACCCATTTTTTTATCTAAGATCACGTCTAAGATACATAGCTAAAATTTAGGATGTTGGTGCAGAAATTACAAATTCTCTTTGAGTGGACCAATACGGTGCAATTACTTAAGAAATTTGTAGCAAACCTTAGCATTCTAAAGCCATGGCGGGTAACCGTCAGCAGTGGAGATCTCTAATTTCATCCCTTTGTTCTGCCGGACCGGCGGACATGGACACATAAGTAAGTTAGCATTCTAATAAGCTTATGTTATTATCCACCTGCTGCCATGCTCATTGCAAGCGTTACTAAGGGTGGTAAATAAAATTCCACTATTGTAGGCAAATTTTCCACTATTAGAGGAACATTACCACTACTTTAGGAGCACAGACTAATGTCCGGAAAAGCAATATTTTAGATATATTAACCAACAGAATGGTATAACCCAGATAACACAAGATCGTAATAGAAAGTTCACATTAAATCGTTTCCATGTCAATTTTACATTAGAATTGTACAATGGTTAGAGTATGTCAAAAAAAAGTGAACGGTAAATTATGTTGCAGTCGTGCGTGCCCTCATATACAACTCATGACTGTGAATTATAAAGCAGTAAAGATGTTTGCAATATTGAGTTATATCTCAATCATATATTCAGGACTATTAAGTTGCGTGTTATAAAAACCGCTGTATAAAATGCAAGATACAATTAAAAATAATCGTCAAAATTTTCGCACGTATATTGCCTCCACTTTAGTACATATATGCTCTTATCTGACTTGAAATATAACTTTTTCGTTCATATAAGATGTCGTATTTCTCAGTTGCAATCGAGATATACAAACCAAATGGTTCACTGGGAATTTTGGTATGTAGTTAAAGCCAACATTATGGTGTACCCACGGTGTTCAAAATACCGTTATTAAAAAATAAAATAGGCTATTTAAACTGAAAATACCTGTTGGTTTGAATTGCCATTCTGCACCTCTGAGCCGATTTTTTAAAAAATCGATCGACGAATTTTTGAGTTACGCCCTTTTGAGGTTTTAAAGGGCAGACTGCTCATATAAAGTAAATAAAAATCTTCAATGACACTTCCAAAATGATCGTAAATAACAGCTGGTGTCGATTTTTTAGGCAACATATGCCGGTTGGCGCCCATTTTAGGAGTTTAACGCTGTATTAGGACTAACCGGAAGTGCTTCGGATTAAGTTATCGCTGGAAATGGCCAGTATCGAACATGAACCAAATACTTATCATGCGACACCTCAAATTACGCCAGAATTTAAAAACTAGATCAATCAAAGTCAGATCAACTACCTAGCGTCACGTTGGTTATATCTAGACAAGTTCCGAGGACTTCCGGGAACACCCAATCAAGTGGCCAGTTTCGTTCATGAACAGAAACTTATAATGCGACACCTTAAATCACACTGGAATTTAATAACTTGTTCAATGGAAGCCAAATCTGATATCTAGGGCCAAGTTTGGTCATATCTGGACATGCTTGGGGGACTCTGGAAAACCCTAGGAAATGACCAGTTTCGAACATGAACAAAAACTCATCATATGATACCACAAATCACACTATACCTTTTAAAATGGATCCAAGTAAGCCTAATTGAGTACCTAGAACTGTAATGGCCAATTCCGAACATAATTTTATTATTAAAAAAAAGTACCGCATTGTGTTATTGACTTCCCTAAGGGTGCCTGGAGACCCCAGACATGTCCAGATATGACCAAACCTGACCGTAGATAGCAGATTTGGCTTCCATTAATCTACACGCAAAATAAACCACACGTTCTTTCCACGTGAAAAATCACGTAAATTTCTCTACAGGGAGTTACGTGACTTTCAGTTGAACATTATTGGAAAATACAATAACATCTATCTAATTTCCACGTAAATGCACGCATACTAATGCAAACTACGTTAAATTCACGTAAATAGTACGGGAAAAGTTAGATGGAAAATAATCACATAACTTTTCACGTAATTTCGACGTGAAAATTATTTTGAGTGTAGTTATTGAATTCTAATGTGATTTAAGGTGTCGCACGATAAGTTTTTGTTCATGGACGAAACTGGTCACTTGTCTGGGTGTTCCCGGTAGTCCCCGAAACTTGTGCAGATATAACCAACGTGGCGCTAGGTAGTTGATCTGACTTTGATTGATCTAGTTTTTAAATTCTGGCGTAGTTTGAGGTGTTGCATGACAAGTATTTGGTTCATATTCGATACTGGCCATTTCCAGCGATAACTTAATCCGAAACACTTCCCCCAATACAGCGTATAACTCCTAAAATGGTCGCCAACTGGCATATGTTGCCTAAAAAATCAATACCAGCTGTGATTTACGATCATTTTGGAAGTGTCTTCGAAGATTTTTATTCACTTTATATGAGCATTCTGCCCTTTAAAACTTCAAATGGGCGTAACTCAAAAATTCGTCGATCGATTTTTTTAAAAATCGGCTCAGAGGTGTAGGATGGCAATTCAAACCAACTGGCATTTTCCGTTTAAATGACCTATTTTATTTTTTAATAACGGTATATTGAACACCGTGGTACCATATTATCATATAGTTCAAGTGTAAACTGGTAAATTGAGCATTAAAATTGTCATTAAATACTATCCCCTGACTTAATCCCTCCATTGCTGAGGCATCGACCCTAGTAATTTTAGGTTTAAAAAAAATTGATTAGTTTTTTCTAAAGGGGGCTAGATCTCTCCTTGGAGGGCTTATCCCTTCCCCTCTCCTGCTTCCACCAATGATCAACTGCTGATAGTTTTGTTGCATACAGATACAGTAGGATTTCGAATTTGGCAACAAATGCGTATGGCCCAAGGGGTCGGTCACTCAGCACAGCCGTTTTTATGTTAGGCGACTTGAAACGAACCGAGCTGTGCCGATGCTGTACCGAAAGTGCCGAACTGCAAGATTTGTTAAATTCGTTAAAATCTGATAGATCTGGCAACCGAGCGAGATGATTTTGACAACTGGCAGTGCTCCCATTTCATATGTAAAATTGAATCGGAGGTGTGTGAAGCCCTATAAATGTTATTTTTATAAGGCTTTAGAGGTGTGCCGTTTGATATCTCTGCAGTGCCGGGGCACTATGTGCTGAGTGTCCGACCCCTTGGTATGGCCTATGTTACCAAAAACGAACCGTGCCAAAATCGAGACCCTTTTTTGATATGAAGAAATTGAATGTAAATGCGTTAGAAATTGACTAAATATTATTAATCAACGATTGCAACCACTTTATGTTTAAAAAGTTCGCCAAGAGTTATCCGTCTGGCGCAAGTAAAGACCCAAACGCAAAGCATACGGATTTTACTACGTTGCGGCAATTTGTCAATTAGTCCATAGGTTTTCTGTCAAATTTCGTAATAACGTAGTAAAATCCATATGCATTGTGTGTTAAGTGTTTGGCACCCTGCGCTAAGATGTAGTCCTACGGTCAGGCTTGTTATTTCCTCACTCATTGTGGAAAAAGTGCAACTTTTTTTTTCAACACAATGAGCAGAACTGCTTTCAGAAATGAGAAATAAATCCACACAATGAGAAACAGACTAAACATAAAGAGAAAAACTGACGCGCAGAAAAACTTCTTAATGCGCTCTTTAAATGAGCAACTTTCGGTTTTACTCCCGGTCCTCTCGGTAGCTACAGCAGTAAACGTGAAAACAAAACAACCGGTGCGTGTACAAAAACTATAGACTCAGAGGCGTCAAGGCAATCAAACGTCGTTAAATTTTGAATCTTAGCGGAGAATCTTACCTTTGTTTATAATGGGACTTTCCTGTAGGTGCGCGTCAAGGAGCAAGTGCATGGGAATTCCAATGTTGTCATATCTAAATAACATTTCTCGCACTGTTGCCGTTGTGACATGCCTAACCATATGATGCAGTTGCGTTCACGGGCAGCCAAACTCAACTGAATATATTGCGGCGCTTATAATAAATGGTGGTAACGCGCTTAGGAGATAACCGCGAGACAACTGCAAAATTAAAATTTAGGTTTTCTTGTTTGTGGTTCGACAAAAGATCAGTTGTGTAACGTGTTTGTGGTGGAAAATAATTGATTTGGTAAATTTTCAAATACTTAATTACTATATTAAATCATGCGGTTATCTTTTGGTGGTTGGTTCAGTTGTCAAGATAACCGCAATGTGAGGATTTTTCCTGCAATCTGCAATACTAAATGTAGGAATCATGATTCAACTGCATTAATGGATTAATATTTTTCTGATGACAATGACCGCTATTTACAATCGTCGTTTTTTCTCAACGCACTACCCATGTTAAAACGACCCGTAGTTGTCATACGTCAGCGCATCGCATCAACGTATTCAAAGTGTATTAACATTCTGTTGCTCCTCAAGGAGTAGCACAGTATGCGATTGCTCATACAACTGCGTTCAGCAAGAAAGAGAAACGTCAAAATGAAACGGAGCAGAATAAATCGCGTTGAAGACTGAGCACAGTTTGAATTTCCCTTCTCTTTTTTTCTTCTGAGGAGGAATCATCTCTGCCTACGGCAATAAAAATATTATTGTTCGAAACATTCTATAACCGCAAACTTTTTTCCATTAACACAAACTGAGGGCATCATTTTTTCGTCATTTAAAGCATGTATGCGAAGACTGACAGATATTTAAGCATATTTTTGGAAGTGAAATGGTTTGTGTTGCCAAAATCAGGGCATGCCAAAATCGAGCCATGACAAATTCGAAATCCCACTGTACCATTTTATATGAAGAAATGAGTAAAAAAATCCAGTTGGGGTCAATTGCGGTACACCTCACTTGCTGCTCGCTTGGTTTCCGTGATGTCGGTTATACTGATCAATTTCCCCAACAGTTTAAATTATTAATGCATTGAATAATTAAAATTGATTATATTTATTCAAGAAAACTTTAATCAAATAGAATGGTATTACAGGAAATTATACATAGTTCAAAATCCCAAAAAACTAAGACCTTTACCAGGCATTGTATATGTTAAAGAATAATATTTTCTCCTACAACTTACTTTTTCTTGCACTTACTCAAATTAATAACAACTTACTTATACTTACTCAGCAACTCCTTTGAAAAATCTATCAAAATTTAAAAGTGCTTCTATTTTGTTGAAACTTTGTAAACTTATTCAATTTCCGAAAATTTTATGTGATATAAACCAACGCATGAACGCACAACGCAACATTGACCAACATGAATTATGTTCCGAAGACGTGTCGATTTCTATCTCAAATAACAAGTAAGACCGTATAACAAAGGTTCCTTTCACCACTAAGGTGGATTAAATCAGGTTTTCACCCATTGGCGGAACTAGCGCTCATTTCTAGGGGGGGCTATAGCCCCCGGCATTTTTTCGACCATTTTATTTCCTTGGCATATCAAAATTAAATGTACATTGATGCATAGGAACTTTAAGTTCTGATGCATATAAAAATTACTCTCAAGTTTTTATTATGTAAAGTTATCTAACTATAGTTTTTTCTTAAATTTAAAAATCCAGCTTAATTTTTCTAGGGGGGCTAAATGTCTTCTACACACTTAAACCACAGACAAACAGACATAACACTCGTTTTCCATTATTCGTACCGATTAAACCGTCATTTCAAATTTGGGCTTAGTTGGGAATGTCTCCGTTTTGGTCAAAGTGGCGCTTTTTGACGAAAGAAGGGGAATTCCCCATAAAAAATACTTGTTACTTCGAGGGATACCCATGTTGCTATTTGATATTTGGGAATGTCGATCAAAGATGGTTCTAGTGTTCAGGATAAATGTGAGGTACGATAATTTTTGTTGATTTTTCTTCCAAGAGTTATGTCTGTTTGTCTGTGCTTAAACGATTCGGTAAAATTTACCGAAATCTAAACAGCTGAACGTTCGGTAAAATTTTTTATTGCACCAAACATTACTAATGATCTGTAAACATCGATTGGCACCATCGAAATTTTTACCGAACGTTCAGCTGTTTAGATTTCGGTAAGATTTTACCGAATTCGGTGCTTAAGTGTGTAGGGTGGCTTAGCCCCCCCCCCCCCCCCGTAGCTACGCCAATGTTTTCACCGCTATTATATATTTCGACGAACTTGATATTTCGGTAACGAAAGTTCTTTCGAACGAAATTTCCGCCAGCAAAATCAAATGGGTAAAACATCTCGTTCGAAGCAAGTCGAACGAAATAACAACTCGTTCGAAATACAGAATAGGGGTGTTTCACGTTATTGTTGGAAATCGCAAGATATATTTTATTAATATATACTGCAGTCTCAAAATTATATTATTTTTGAAATGCTGACTGTCAAGCGCATTGGCAGACCCGTTGTACGGATGTTTCGCATGTTTCGCATCATTTTTCGAATGGTGGGGGCAACGCGTATTCACAAACGGCGCCACTGTGCGCACTTGTGTTGCTGTCAGACCTCAGACGTTGCTGTCAGGCTGTCACTGTCACTGTGCTGGAAGTTTGTGCGAACGTTTTGCTTCTGACGTGGTGGGTATCGCCTGCTGGCTGGAGTGTTAATTTGTTCGCATACCGGTGCGATTGAAATCTAATTTTCCTTATTTATTTAGCAAAGAGTGCAGTGATAACTAGTCGGAAAATGAAGTTAATAGGTAAGTGAGCACTTCGGTGATGTTTTGTGTGACCGTTATCAAAGATTTTGCTTAGGAAATTGATCACAAAAATGTGTTCACAACCCACAAGCCAACCGGTCTGCTTTGTTGAAAAAGCAGTTGTGCAAACGTCAAACAACATCCGTCCAAAATGATGTCTAGTAGATTAATCATCAATAATTTCCGCACTGTATTGCAGGGTATTTTTTACTTCTGATCGGCTGCCTAATTCCGGCGGTTTGGACTGCGAAAACGGTGTCCAAATTTATAACCCCTCTGGATCAGGACCGATACCAAAGCATCTTCAGTGAAGGGCTGCAATCGAATGATTTGCAGGCCGTCTATTACTCCTCAGTAAATGCAGCGGAAGTTGAAAAACCGCAGGACGCTTGCAAGCGTCTCGTTGCGGTCTTCGGAGAGTCGAAACTTAATGTAATACCTATTTAGTTGTTTTGTTACTTTTGATCTATTTCAAGGGTTTTTATTCTTGTAGGATGTCGAGAAGAATTTCTATCTAACAGGTGCATGGAAGAACTTCAACTGTAAAGACGCCGTCCCGGCTAAAGTTCAAGATTCTGTAAAGAGCTTTGCCCAGAAACAATTTAGTTCGGCACAGGAGTTGTACTTTTACTTCCAAGCGGTTAAAAATCTTAATTTGCCAATCGATGAAGCACAAAAAGTGCGTATGGCTAAGAATTTGCAATTTGTGCTGTTGAAAGACGATTCCTTGAGCAGCCTGGGTCATGCGTTTGCAGTGGCTGCTGAAATCGGAAGCCATGGTCAGGCCACCTACGAACGAGTTGAGGAAGCTTTCGTTCAGGCTGATGAGGTTGATGGAAAGATGCTTCAGTTTGAAGGTGGTCTAAGTATTACCGCTTTGATTGTGAATAGTGCATTCAAACTTTCGAACAGCCTGCAAAAGCCACTCCCGATTAACGCCGAACAGGCGGTGAAATTTGCCACTTATTTCCTGTCCCGTGCTTCAGTACAAACCCCGAAAGGCGTGAGCATCCTGCTGGAAGCATTGAACACCCTTTCTGGGCAAAAAACAATTGCACCCATCTGTGTAATGCTTTCCGGAAATGGTCAGCTGTCGCCCGAATCTCCGGTCCTTAGTGTGAGGGTGAGTGACCTCCTGGGAAAACCGCTAACTCCGGCCCTAGCCGTTGTGAGTGCCACCGTAAAATCAAAGTTGTCCAACGAAGCACTCGCCAGCAAAGTTAATCTGGTACCAAGCAACTCCAACCCAAGCATCTTTACGTACAACCTGAAATCGCTGAACCCTCCAAGAGGACAATACAAAGTGGATATCGACGCAGGTGGTTACAAACAAACGCTCAAAGTTAATGTACTCGGAAAGGTGAAGGTTAGCCTGCTGGAAATCGGTGTCGGCGATTCCGACAGTACGTCGGCCATCAAAAAGCACACAGTCCAGTACTCCAACAAGCTAAACACCGAACTGGCTGCCGATGCTCAGCAAAAGATTGTCCTACGTGTTCAGCTGGCCGATGAAGCCACCGACAAGCCGGTCAATGTACATCAGGCGTTTGTGTTGCTGCGCAACAAAGCGACCCAGCAAGAAATTATCTTCGTTGCCGAGGCAGATTCTACGAAGGCGTACAAATTTGAAATGGTAAATTAATCTTTTTTCCCAACTAGTTTCTAGAGTGCAAAATGATGGTTCAATTTTATCTAGGATGTTGGAGCAAGAAGTGCCGATTTCGGTTACAAGAGCGGACTTTACTCAGTTGAGTTAATCGTAGGAGATGCTTTGATTTCTAATTCCTTCAAATGGTTGGTTGCTGATGTAAACATTAAATTTTCCGGCGAAACAGCTAAAGGTAAATTATCAGTAATCTCATGTGTAAAAGGAACAGAACAGCAGATGAAAATGTTTGTCTTAATTTCAGACAACGTCAACCAGCCCCGGCAACCACTGCCGGAAATCGTTCACCAGTTCCGCGTACCGGAAAAACGTCCACCTCGGCTGGTATCGGATCTGTTTACCGCCCTGTGCTTAGCTCCGCTAGCACTGCTGCTGATCCTGTGGGCCAAGCTGCGTGTTAACGTGGCTAATTTCCCGCTCACTTTGAGCGGTCTCAGTTTCCACCTGACCTTCGGAGCAATCCTCGCACTGTTCGGTGTTTTCTGGCTGAAGCTGGACATGTTCAAAACGATCAGCTATCTGATTCCGCTAGCTGTGCTTACATTCCTCTGCGGTAATCGGCTGCTGCGATCGATTGCCGGTCGAGGTTCGGAGAAATAGACCCGGTTTCCAAGGATCTCACAGTAAACTATCCCTCGCCCTGTGCGGTGCGTGCATTTGTGGTCTACTAAAAACGTTATATAATAGACCTCTCTATAACTCGGGGGATTTTCATTTGCTCCCAAAGTGAGTCAATATTTTCAGTTTTATTGGAAATAATTTGCGAAAGAAGGATGTAGTCCAGTAGAGTAATTAGAGTGCTGTCGTCCACTGGTTAACTAACTGGCAGTAATGTGCAGCAGAATCGATTAAGCGAATATTAGTTTGTGTGGAATAAAGTTGGACGGAATCGCATCAATTTTATTTCAGGAAAATAACGATGACTTCATCCCAGGCCGTTTGCAAGGTGTCATGTGTTCAATTTATCGAAAAATAACTCTCAACTGTGCATATAAAATTGTCTCGCATTCTACTTCATAGGGAAATGAATGATGTACCATCAATTTATAAACTTCAAGGCGATGCATGATTCAATCAAGCAAAATGTATTTGTGGCACCCTTGTTGGGTCCACATCAAGCATTAGGATAGCGGGTGAGATATTCAACTCGTTAGAGGTGAGACACCTTGAGGAAAACAATGAACGAGATTTGTTGAGAAGCACTCGACTAGAATCGGCAAGGACAACGTGGAAGAGGCATACCAAGCGGCGACGCCGCTTAACCAACGACAACCGGGCTGTTTACGAGAACCTGTCCTGGCGACAGGTGAAAGCCATGACGGGTAACCGTCGGCAGTGGATATCTAATTTAATCCCTTAGTTGTGTCGGACCGGTGGACCTGGACCAGTAAGTAAGTAAATAAAGGTGAGTCATTAAATTAATAACATTGAATGAAAAACAAATTTAAGCAACAAACTTAAGGGGTGGAGTGCAGTGTAAATACAAGAATCCAAGCGTAAAATTCTTCAGATATAAGTCAGATAACTAAGATCGCATATCGACAGGGAAGGCAGGCTGAGTGCAGTAACGACAATTAGCGTTATCAGCCTTGAGCATCTATTACCATGTCAGTGGCGGCTACTAGACGACTTCCTAACCAAGTGAGCGGCTGCACCTCAGATTAGGAGCGGCTCACGACAGCGTTTGATCCGGAGCGGGTCCGGAGCTGAATTAAGAAATGTGTTCCAATAAGAAAGTCCATTGTCGGTGTCATCAACGGCCGATAGCCACTGAAATTTGTGAACGTAAGTGGAAGTAAGTGTAGGTAAGTAGGTAAGTAAGTGGATCGGACACACCTTGAGAAAAGGAGCGAACGAAGTCTGCAGAGAAGCACTTGACTGGAATCCACAAGAAAAGCGTAGAAGAGGCAGACCTAGAGACTCATGGCAACGCAGCTTAGCCAACGACAGCCAGAACGTGATATTTGTGCCTGTCAGTGATAAACCAGTCAATAAGTGCTGGCTTTATCTGTCACGTATTAAACCAGACGTAACCAACGATGCTATATCTTCAATGGTGAAGGCAAATTTGGAACTAGACAACGACCCTGATGTTTACAAATTAGTGGCCAAAGGGACTGACACCAGCAGCAGCAATATGTCGTTTATTTCGTTTAAAGTTGGGCTTGATCCCGTTTTGAAGGACAAAGCGCTTGATCGTTCAACATGGCCAGAAGGAATAATGTTTCGCCAGTTTGAGGACTACACCGTCCAAAAATTTCGGAGATTCCTGTTCTGTCACCAGTAACACCGAACCTAGCAACAAACTGATAGTGAATATACCTCCACCGGGATGCACCTGCGAAAGCCGCTGCGTAACGTCAACGGCAGAATTCTCGATTTAGCATATGTTAACGTTCTGGACTACGTCGAACTTTTCGGCCCACCTCTGCCACTGTTAAAGATCGACGAGCATCACAAACCGTTTGTTCTACGACTCGACGCATAGTTCACGCCTCACGGTGCCAAATTATAGCAATAACGTCGAGATAGATGACGTTGCCCTCGACTTCAGATCTCAGCTTGTTAAGCAATAAAATTTCGACAATCGACTGGACGCAACGATTGAGTTGTTCTTCTGTAGATGAGACCGTAAATGCCTTCTACGACGCGTTGTATGACATATTCGATGGGGTTGTACCACACCGCAGAATTATCACGTCCTCCGTTAGTCGCAAGCCTTGGTGGACTCCACAGCTCCGAAATTTACGCAATAAGGTTTGGAAAGCCCGAAACCGATTCTGTGGCACCAGATCTGTAGAAAACAGTAATCGTCTATGAATCATCGAAAGTGACTATAGTGATCTACTTACAGTGTCATTTGCAGCGTACGTGGACAGGGTGCAATCGAACCTGAAATCGAATCCGTCGTCATTTTGTGCTTTCATAAGAACCCACAGGTCGTCAAAACGCACACCGAGTAACGTGGAGTACAAAGGACGTGTTTCCAGTTTAGCCAAAGAAGCTGCCAACCTGTTTGCTAACTTCTTTAAAAGCGTGTTCCGCACCAGTTTGCCCGCAACCAAGCCGGAAAGACTTCATCTGATACCATCATACGATGTGGACATCCCGAGCTTTCGTTTCTCGCATAGGGATGTACTTGAAGTGCTGAACGATTTTGATGTAACAAAACGTCCTGGAATAGATGGATTGACTCCATTTATCATCAAGAACTGTGCGCAAGAACTGGCTACCTCGATATCTCTGATTTTTAATCGTTCCCTTGTTGACCGTACGTTCCCGTCCATTTGGAAGACTGCTAAAATGGTCCCAATTCACAAATCAGGAAGCATTCAACTCGTTGATAACTATCGTGGAATATCGATACTTCGTTGCTTGCTAAAGTCTTCGAAACAGTCGTCCATCGTTTCCTGAGCAATGCTGCAAAGCCTTTGATCAGCATGATTTCGTCGAACTTCGTTCTACAACTACAAACCTAATGGCTTATACCAACCAACACGTTGTTCCCTGCAGTTGAATCCCGTCGCCAAGTAGATTCAATTTACGTAGATTTTTCGAAGGCTTTCGACCTTGTTCCGCACACATTTGTAATCGACAAACTTGCCCATCTTGGTTTCCCGAGTTGGATAGTTGAGTGGCTGGAATCATACCTCACCGGATGAAAAGCTTTTGTACAGGTTGACCATGAAACCTCAACAACATTCAACGTCACTTCAGGAGTTCGTCAAGGGCCCGCTTAGTTTTATTCTGCACGTAAACGACCTCGCATATCGGATATAATCCGGAAAATCATTCTTCGCTGACGACCTCAAACTCTTTCGGGTGATATCATTCGCCCAAGATTGCGCTGCCTTGCAAAGCGACATCGATCAACTTTTGTTGTGGTGTGACGAAAACGGTATGGCTGTGAACATCTAGACATGTAAGGTAATACCTTTTATTCGCTGCCTAACTACTACTGAGTTCCCTCACAAGATTGGCTCGGCCGTTCTCCAATGAGTAAATTCTATACGTGACTTAGGTGTGGTTTTAGATAACAAACTGCTGCCAAAGCTTTTTCTGTTCTGGGTACCGTTCGCCGCCATACAGCATTTATTACAGACGTATATGCTCTTAAGTCACTGTATTGCTCATTGGTACGGAGTATACTTGAGTATGCAGCACCAGCTTATCACGTGTCGCACGCCCTCAAATTAGAACGAGTCCAAAAACATTTTATACGGTTTGCCCTTCGTCAACTCCCCTAAACTAATTCTACAGAGTTGCCTCCTCACGCTGTTTACTGGTTGGCTTGGAAACACTCTCCGCTAGACGCCTAAAATTTCAATGAGTGTTTATTTTCGACATTCTCACAAACCGCAGCGACTGTCCATCATTACTTACAAGCATAAATATAAATGCTCCAGCTCGCATTCTCCGAACTCATGATGCACTTCTGTTGCCACTCAATAGGACAAACTATGGGTACAGTAACCCATTCAGTGCCTGCAGTCGTGCTTTTAACGTTGTCTACGATCAGTTTGTCTTTCATTTTAGTAAGAACGATTTTGTAAATAGAATTAAGAATTTAACTTAAGCAACAGTCTGTACGAGTATTTTTCGAAGACAAAGAATCAATAAATAAATACGGTCGGGCAAAAGGGTGTCGACCTGGACCGATGCGGTCTTAATTAATTTCGGTGGTCAATATAGTACTAAACATCTATAAAAAATTTGATTTGCTGCTTTTGAGCAGTTTTACGTTATTGACATTTGAAAAATGCAGTTTTTTAGAAAAAAATTTTTATTGGATGTGATGAGATGGATTGGATGAGATTTGTAAGAAATAAACACGAAAGGAGATATTAAGAAAAAATCGGAGGGGTTGTGAACAAGACACGACCGCATAGGTGACGTAGGACTACGTAAATCTCTTTGTAGCGATAGTAGGATATATCCATGTATGTAATAATACGATTCTTCATATATACAAGCTATATACGTAACGTTTATCAAAGTAGTAACATTGCATACGTCCAATACCCAACCGATTTTGGAGTTATATCCATGAATTGATTGAATCTATTTTATTAATACGAAACCAAGTCACACTAAACCAAACAATAAAAAAAATTTTATGATCTGTTTCTACGTTGAACAGTGCTTTTCCTCTGGTA
This sequence comes from Sabethes cyaneus, assembly GCF_943734655.1. Classification (NCBI taxonomy): domain Eukaryota; kingdom Metazoa; phylum Arthropoda; class Insecta; order Diptera; family Culicidae; genus Sabethes; species Sabethes cyaneus. The sequence continues at coordinate 228,859,699 of NC_071354.1, forward strand.
ATCGGTAGACGGTACGCGCGAGTTTTCAAAAAGTTGAAAATTTTGCGCAACTTTTCTGCGGCTCACAAAAGTACACTGATAATAAAGCATTTACAACTTGCAGACATTTTGGAATTCGCAGAAAATGTCGTCCGTGACCAGAAAACTTATTTCCGTCATTAATTGGTCGTCCGCAATGGCGAAAAATTCAAAACTCCCTCGTTGCCTGTGTTATTATGGTATTAACTGGGCAAGAAAATATAATAAACTCTTCAATCGTTGTGTGGCCCTTAAAAGGACCGATTGTTTGATTATCATAACTCCAGCTTGCAATAAACTTGCACTAACGGACTTAACGTAATTCTCTGTTCGGTAAATTGGAGTACCGATTACCGCAAACCAGGCACGGCTTGTTGCAACAGACCAACCGGAAAGCCTCAGCAGCTATGCGATCAACGAAGCCGTTCGTGTATGGTCCTGAGTCACGATGAAATACTACTCCAAGTGGCCAGCTGCAGGTGACGTGGGATGATTCCAGAACTTCAGCAGCCATCACGGGAGCGAAACGAGTGCTCCAGATCCAACACACGCTCAGCATACTTTCCTTTCCTAAGCAGCCGATGAACACGACCGACCGGGAACTGAAGACGTGCACGCGTCGAGTGTGACTTTCGTTTGCCCCGGCAAACGATGTTGGCAGTAGCTCAGCTAGCGTTTGAATAATGCTGTTCGCCGGCTTACCTCGTGTTATGTACCAGAGCAAGCGACTAGAATGGGTCACACACCTATTTTTCATGATCCTTCATTCTATCATGTACGTTAAATAAAATGGAGCATTTCAATTTCAGTCTGAACAAAAGAGCAAAGTTACCAGTGAGCCGTTCGCCTTTTGCTGCCAAAGAAAAATTACGCTACGTATTATTACTGTAGCATTGGTGATGGATAAATTTGTGTTGCTAAAGAAAATCTAGTGAAAAGCCCTAAGTTCCATGTTTCCTAGGTTTCATCAATTACCGAAAATCGTTCTTTAAATAACGAACAAATTCTTATATGAAGATGCTAAAGATGTTACTAAAACTATTTCATTTTATTAAACCCATGGTTTTAAGCATTTTGACGCTTGACCGAGTACATTTACTTGGAGCTGGTATATTTGTTGGCTGCTTTTGTACCTTCCGAGACGGCCAACTCAACCGGCAGCAACAAGCGAACAGAAGCGCGAGAGATGATCGGTTAAAATTATTTGATAAGAAGCGAAAAATTAGAATCAATCGAATTAAATAAAATTAAAATCAGTGAGCGGAAATTCCTCAAATCTTAATGAACATTATGTTTCGTCCTTAAAAGAACATTTTGTCGACGTGATGTGTTGGAAATTTAAGCCTTCTTTTCCGTCTAGTTGGGCAGCAACAAAACAGTTTGGATGTTCGGAAAGACACTTCTCTGAGCAGTGGTGACACCGGACAGCAATTTGTTCAACTCTGCATCGTTGCGGATGGCCAACTGTAAGTGACGATAATTCTGGTCGTTTTGTTGTCGCGAGCAGCATATTTCCTGCCAATTTCAGAACTTCAGCAGTCAGATATTCCATCACGGCAGCGAGACGAGTGCTCCAGCTCCAACACCTCGCTTGGTGAATTTGCATGTCTTCGTTGCCTTTCCGTGGGAAGCAGCAACAGCTGAAGCTCAACAATTTTCGATCGGATTTTATAGGGCGTAAATTAAATACAATCATAAGAAGCATAACCCATAGCTCATATCGTATATATTTCTGTCATCCGTGCTAGGGAAGCACTGACGAGGGAAGGTAAAAATATGAAAATAATTCAATTTTTCAATGGCGCGTATTGAAAATCAATAGTTTTCTTTATCTTCAATATTTTCTAAATGGATTTTCCGATCAATTGGTGTAAATATCACGGAAATATATTGAAAATTGACTGAATTATAAGCCGAAGCGTGACAACGCGTTTCTACTTTGATGACGTCATTTCCAACAAACAATCACGAAGCGAGAATTCTGGTTAAACATACGTTCATTATTTCCAATTTTTCAATAGTTCAACATCAAAAATCCATACTTTTCTTCGTCATCACTTTTCGAGAAAGATTTTTTGGAATCACCCCCTATACCAGTTACCTTCCTGAAAGATGTAGTCCTCCTTCAAAACGGATTTTTTAGGTCCACCCCGTCCAAAAAAATTTAAATTGCTGCATCCTATCAACCATAAGAGATAGGACTTTATTTGTTTAGCAAAGTAATTCAAAATTTAACGTTCTTTAACTTCGCTAAATATTTTATTTATTTATTGGTAGACATTTTATTCAGCTAACTTATGCCATAAAAAATATATATTTGGCACTCGCTTACTATGATGGCCACCCTAATGTCAAATACACCAAAAAATGTGGAAGTTAAAATAACAAATTTACTACGAAGATACTATATACCTAGGACTAACGGTTTTAGCGTAACTACTTTTGTCCACCTAGATTTGGGTTTCATCCCATAGTGCGGCGTAAGTAACCTGCGGTAAGACGTAGTCCTACGACAGTAAAAATAGTATAATTGTTCAAAACATTTTATAACAGCAAAGTTTTTTTCATGAATACACTGAGGGCATCATTTTTGCGTTGACTGACTGATATTTAAGCATATTTTTGTGAAGGAAATATTTTGTATTCGAGGCATGCCAAAACCGAGCCATGCCTAATTCGAAATCCTACATTTTTTAAAAAGAACATTCAAAGTTTTATGTAAGTCGTAATTGACAAATTACAAAAATATTTTATTTGCACCATTGAACATGGAATAGTTCAATATTGAAATTCAACCAACCTCTAGTATCTATTTCAAAATTACTACCAAATTGTACGATTTGAATTCAATAAGAAACGTTAACTATTGATTACCGTTTTTAGTGTGATATAAACGAGCATTCGATAGCTGAAATTAAAAATGGATATACCTGTCCAATAATCTATCGCTCAAAAGTGATGGATTTGACATGCTGTAGACAGCATCTCACGAAGCAATCCTTATCAAATTACATTTATTGTCAGATAAGTGATGATTTCGCGCCATGTTACCGATCCATTCGATCCATTTCGTGTGTGTGACAAATGTGCCAGCCACGTAAAGATAATTTTCATCCTGACCTGAGAGACATGTCGTACCGACAGACGAATCTGAACAGCCACCAATCACTTATTTAGCTGTGTAGTACAGTGTTACTACCTGTAACGTTAAAGCGTGTAAGTTCATACTCTCTGAGTCAACACATCAACCACATCAGCAAACGCTACCCGTAGTGCAACACGATGACAAATACAACAGTGGGTAAGTCATACCTAAGTTCAGGATCAATCTCTTCGTCGACTGGCAGTACAGTTCAGTCGCATTCTATCGCTCGTTGTAAGATCTTGATCCTCTCTCGTTGTGTGAAGTCTGTTAGTTGGAGGTAAGTGATTAGGGGCAGCCGTTTCTGTTTTCTTTTCGGACTATCAACTCTACACTCAGGCCAGGATGGATTGCAATGGAGTCGAGGACTGCGCTGCGGCCGCCGCCGACGAGCCGCCCTCCATACCACGTGTGGATGTGGTTTATCTTAGCTATAACTGTAAGAGGTTAGTGTGCATCGCATCGATCGACTCCATTGTTTTGGCTTCAGCTGATTGCATTCAATGTTTTGTTTGGATTTAGGATTCGTCCGACTATCGCACTGGACAATGTGTGTACAGTTAGCTTGTACGAGCTGAAGAAGCATCGCAAGGCTAAGAAAAATCAAAAGACTCAGATGAGCTACGATGCTTATCAACATTACAAATGGGTGAGTTAGATTGCTACTTACCACTGTTTTCGTCGAACTAACCTTGATATAAGTTTCGCCCATGCAGTATAACACCGTACTATCGAAGCAGCTGAAGGAAGGCGGCGGACCGATGCTGCTGAAAGTGTTCCACTGGTACATCGAATCATCGCACGGCGATGCATTCGAAGTGAACGCCTGCCGCTACGATGCCGTTTCACTGATCATTGCGGCCCACGTGGAACACTTCTACTGTGCAAAGGCAGGCTGCACCAGTGCCCAGGGAAGGCGTCTTCGACTCGGAGACCAATCCACCGATCAGGGACCTGATTCCACGGCGTGCGCTAAGGCCAGAATTGCGGACTGTCTGGTTCCATCGACAGCTGCCAGCAGCTGCGGAATGGTCAACGCACGACTGTTGAAGCAATGCTCGAAACGGCTTTCTCTCGGTACGATTAGCGAGGAATGACACTGTGATTGTGATTTATAATTGTTCTAGTATCTATTTAACAATCTGCATCTTCAGACATTGTAACACGTTTCAAAACAGTATGTTGCGCAAAACATTTATTTATCTGTATCCGTTTATTTTGCCGTTTGTTGTTTTTGTTTGACTGGAAACGTTATTTGTTTTTCAAACGAGAAAATAAAATTTTTCTATTGATAAAAAAAACCTCACTTTATGATTCGTAAGAACGAAACTAAAATAATACTTTCTACAAAGTAACTCAACACATAGTAAAGCAGCGAAATAAATAATTTCTTTTTTTTTTGTTTTTGTCGTTCAATTGTGACGCCATGAAATAAGTTAATTTTTCTTTTCGGGAGATGAGATTTTTTCTTACTTTGAAGTTACTGTCATGAACTTCACCCGGCTTGCTGAATGGATGCTGTCCGCGCGAAGGTTTTACGAACCAAATTTAACTCTAATTATGGTACATAATAGGTGTGGGAGCAAAAAAACAAAACACAACTACTACAGATTAGTACACTGGCGCGGCATGCATATAATAAACTAAAATCTAAACGATGCTAAGTTCTGCAAAAGCTGAGTGTGTGCGCGGTTGTTTTATTTTTGCCTTTACTCACAGATTCAGTTAACCCCTGAGCCTGAATAGATAACCAAGGGTTAAAATTGTTCACACCGATAACATGGGTTTAGATTTGTTTATTTACCTTTCGATTTCTTCTAACTGAGGTATTTCTCTTTGGGTTTCTTGTTTGTGATAATGTTCTTTTTTTTTCCTATAGGATTCATAATATTTTTTGTTTGACAGATAGAAGAAGGCAGTCTAAGATATCGATTACACTGTATATGACATATGAATTCGTTATGAATTTTCGGAAGGAATCTTGGCTGTTAAAGTTCAATTAAACTTACACTTACACAACCAAATTCCTTTCGTGTAAATATGGATAGAGAATTGATTATTTTTGACCTAGAATTACAAACATACTATCTGCTGAATTATCCCGTATCGCTTTGCGATACGGAAGCTTTCTCAGGAAGACATCGCAAGCTTCAAAAGGAAACCGGTTTAGTTTTATCAGCAAACAAACTGTCAATCGGCAGTCAAATTTGATGATAGGCACCGATTCCCAATCTCAGCGTGCCATGCTCCTCTCTAGGGACAGTTTTCACTGTTTTGTAATGGCTGCGAATCACGATTTTTTTCTCCCCTTCTTTAAGCTACCGGAGAATCGGTGGACATTTCTTCGTCGACGGTTATGTAGAGACCTTCCTCCTCGTAGGTAGAGTCGTGCTTGGCCAGGATACGCAGCAACGGGCGGAGCTTCAGCCACCACTGTTGCTTCGGGATGCGTTGTCTGTAGGTAGATAAGAGAAAAAATGGAGGTTAGCACTTTGATAAAATTATCGTTATCATTATTACTTTTACCGATCACCTAAATTAAATTCAGAAACCTTTCCGATAAAATATAACAAAATCTGTTCCGATGCTGAAATAATGCGATACTAGAAATGTTTTGCAGTTTGTTTGTAGCAAATAACATAAATAATCTGCGTTACCAAGGAAACTTGATATTTATTTCTTTAGCATAATTTCTGTACGCCCTTGATAAGATTCTTTTCATACAGGCTTTAACTTTAAATCAGCCAATCAGGAACATAGATTAGTTAATCAATTCAGGGCTGTCCTGCTCTTTGTACACCACCCTCTCTCGAAGTACGCTGCAGGTATCGTATGTCCAAATCTCGGCTGAAAGAGGCTGTTAGAGTCAATAGGATCGTTGCACTGGCCCGGCAATTGTCCTGTACTATAACAGCTGGCTGCGAGGTCTGTCGAAACGATAACGGAATGGCAGGCTTGGCTTTATTTTGCACCCTAGCAAAGCAAAATTTAAAAAAAAGTTTTCAATGAGGACTATATAAAGCCTGGCTAAAAGTAAATTTGGACGCATAGAACAATCTATAACTCGAGACTGCAAAATCCCTTCTTTATCGACAGACTTCGCAGCCGGTTATTAGAATATAGGAAAATTACGGAACTAGTGCAAAGATCCTATTAACTCTGTAGCGGCCCCGTCCAGTCTAGATTCGAACATACGATGACTGGCTTATTAGGCCAGGATCGTACCCCGGAGCTAACTGGGCGGGCAACTCGAGACTGGAGTGTCGCAAAAAAGCCATAAATAACTGGTTTGCATTTCTTGGTTCTGATAAAATCTCGAACTTTTGACGTAGGACTACGTCTTACGGCAAGTTTTGAGATTCCAAAAAATCGAAAAATGCGAGTGTCACGAAAAATGTAAGATTTTGAGCACTAAATTGGAAATAATGAAGCCTTGTCCATCTAGAAATCCTAGCTTCGTGATTGGTTGTTGGAAATGACGTCATCAAAGTGGTAATACGTTTTCACGCTTCGCCTTATAATTCAGTCATTCCCAATAGATTTCCAAGCTATTTACACCAATAGATCGGAAAATCGAATTGGAAAATATAGAAAACTATTGATTTTCAATGCGTGCCATTGAAAAATTGAAAATAACTCTAACTCGGTAGTTAGACAGCAGTTTCAACTCTTCGTCGAGGTATAAATTCTTGCTTCGTGATTGGTTGGAATAATTTACAATTATTTTCGAATAAGTTTTGATACAATTCAGGAACCAACGAGAAAGTTGATGGAAAAATCTATTCAATTCTACTATAACAAAGTTACAAGAGAATTAAATACCCTTTCTCGTTGATTGCTAATTGGCTTGATAATTCCTTATTGTGATGTACCACCAACGGCAACACGAGCGGTGGCGCAGCGCGCAGTAGTTTTAATTTCAATAATCGTCACACTGAAAACTTGTCTGCCGTGAACAAGTCATAGCAATTAAAACCAGGTTAACACCAAATCAAACACTATTGACCGCAACAAATGAGCAGGAAAACGAATTAAAACAAAACTCAATGTTTTGTTGTAATAATTATTGCTGGACCAATAAACTTTATAGTGATCAGCGGAGAACAAAGATCTTTTATATCTTCATATAAGCAGTATTAGTATTAGCAGTTTTAGTTACATCTTTTGCATCATCATATAAGAATTTGTCCATTCTTAAAAGAACGGTCTTCGGTAATTGATGAAACTTAGGAAACTTGGAACTTAGGGTTTTTCACTAGGTTTTCTTTAGAAACACAAATCTATCCATCGCCAATGCTACAGTAATACATAGCGTAATTTTTCTTTGGCACTAGTAACTTTGCTCTTTTGTTCAGATTGAAATTGATATGCTCCTTTTTCTTCAACGTAGATGATGGAATGACGGACCAAGAAAAATAGGCGGAACCGATTCTTGTCGCTTGCTCTGGTACATAACACGAGGTAAGCCAACGAACAGCATTTTTATCGTGCAAAACGTTAAAGCCATATAATCTTTGCTATAAACTTTTTCAATCGAATAATCTATCAACTCAGTAGAGTTTATTAATCAAAACAGGACTAAGGGGACTTTATGATTCATTCCTCATTTATTGTGTTTAAAAAATGCGAACGCCAGTTTGTGCGAATAAACAGACTGTTTTTTGAACGATTATTCCCATAACTTGGCGTAAAGCTACAATAACAAATAGGTTACTATGCTGATTGATTATGCGGGGAAATACGTCAACCAGTAGCATTACGTGAAACCAATAGCAGAGTAGCTCAATTTTACTAAATTTCTCGAATGATTTCGAACAAACATATGTTGTTTGAATATTGGGCATGTGAACAACATAGTTAAGAGTGCGTAGGGCTGAAAAAGTACATTTTGGTCATTTGGGTTTTTACGTCAACTATGCATCCATAGGCAGCATACAGTTCGCACCAAGTCGAGGCAAAGGCCTCGAGTTGATTTTGAAGAAAGTGACAGTCGTCAGTCGAGTGGATCCGGAAGTACATTTTAAGTTCTGCATATGAGAGTCGTTGACCTTTATGACTAAATTAACGTCTGTAACTGACGGGGTCGTAACTTCCCAGCATTCACGAGACCCCCTAAATCAAGCCTCAGGGACGGCAAACGTTCGCGACTTACTGTCAAGAAAACACTTGAAAACCTTCTGCTCAACTCTTCCCGTTTATTCACAATTTTTCCCTTCGATAACTCCTACCTTTTGGCTTCGGGGTTTCACTTCCGGTTTCGATGCTGATCGGGATCCAATTGCGGTCAGGTCGGCGACGTTGGAACGGGGTTCGACGACTAACCTCCGGCGTTCCGACTGCGGGCTCACTCAGGGCTTCTGTCAAGCGCGATGGCGACGACGCGACGTTACTGCGATGGCAGGGACGCTCTCTCAGCTTCGGGGTTGACGATCGTGGTGGCAGCGGTGGACGTGAGGATCAAATTCGGTACAACCCAGGTCTCGTTCCGAGTCACGTTGGTAACGTCAGGTAATCGGGGTAAATACAGGGTAAGCACAGGGTAAGTACAGGGGTCCTGGTCACTAGACAGATTATTTAACGTTTAGCGGTCATGGTCGGGAATTTGCTAGAAGACTTCTCTAATAGTCATACCTGTCGTTTGCTTCTTTCCGCACGTCTTTCTAGTTTTCCTTTGAAACTATTAATCTTGGTAGTTGTCTTTCACTAAGGTACGTAGCTTCATACACAGCTCAGACCTTTGTTTTAGATTTGTCTTCGCTTCTTCACTGTCTCTGTTCTCTTTGACTTCAGACAAGGTAATAGCTCAGGTTATCTTTTGTCCAACGACCTATGACCTTTGCGCGTTAAAACTTCCACTGTCTCTCGCTTACCGTTTTCTTGTCTCTTAATTGCCCACCGCAATCCATGTTTGCTTTGCTCCATTTTCCGCCCCCTGTTTGTGGGTGGGTGGAAGCCGTTGACGTATGGCTGCGTTCGTCGCCGAGGAAAGCTGTACGAAATAGGGTGTTCCAACTACTTTCTTGACAATTTATTCTGTGACATTTGTGACATTTTACACGCGCGACAGTCTCCTAAATCTTGGGCGGAGACTAGGCCGACGGTTACACGCCGTTGAAATATAGCAGAAAAATCAGACAGAGGGCCTACGTGGCTTCCTTGAGGTATACCTGACGAAGCTAGATAGCTATCGGATCGATAATCTGCAACAGCAACCACCAACTGTCGGTTAGATACGAGCGAAACCATTGCGAAAGGTTACCACTCAGTCGCTAATACCCAGTCTATGTAGTTTTGCAATTGTGCTGACGTAGTTTATCTTGTCAAAGGCTGCTGACAGGTCGGTGTATAAAACATGTGTTTGATCTCGTTAGGTCATACCTTTCGTTATGTATGATGTAAGACACAGTAGGTTAGTAAAGGTAGAGCGCTGGGAAGTGAAGCCATGTTTGTCAGCAATTAAATATTGCTTACAATGAAGTTCCATGATCACCAGCACAAATAGTTTCGAGACTGCGCTCAGCGATGTGATGCCGCGATAGTTGTCTAATCTCGTTTACTTTCTTTTTTGTGTACAGGGAACATATGCCATGTGCAAATTTCAACACGACGGGAAAATTCCACTGGAAATGGCCATTCGCAATATATGGAGCAAGCAGTCTTTGTGTCTCTTAAGGAATACGGAAGGTACCCCATCGGGTCCAGGAGTGAAGGACCACTTGAGCATGGTATCATGATTGATACCAATGGCACCCAGTGTTTGATCATATATTGGGACGTTGTTGGCTACTAAGGATGCTGGATATATACGGATATCGCATACGACCACCTCTTAATCATCGACCGAGATACGTTTGCGCATCGTTCGCCTTTAACGACAGGAAGAGAAAATCTGATGCCGTTACGACGTCCGCCGGCTGGAAAATCCTGAGGTTAGAAGGATTTTCGTCGAAATACTAGCATCCCGGGCATCAGAACTATCACCTGGCGAAAAAGTTGATGTATTAATGGACCGCAATAGAGGCTCTCTTATTGGTCGTTGATCGCCACTGTCAACGGTTATCCGCCATTGTTTTCACCTGTCACCAGGACAGGTTCTTGTCTACAGTCCGGATGTCGTTGGTTAAGCTTCGTCGCCATGAATGTCTTCTACGTTGTCCTTGCGGGTTCCAGTCAAGTACTTCTCTGAAGATCTCATTCGCTCCTTTTCCCAAGGTGTGTCCGATTCACTTTCGTCTAGGTTCACGAATTTCTGGTGCCAGGTAATGCTCTAGTTGGTCTACCGTCAATCGCTCCAACTAATATCTCATCCATTGTAAGAGCGTGTTCACTTACGGCTAGATTAAAGCATTGCAGACTTACCGATTCCCAGGGGTTGCCTGACTGAGCGTATTCAAACGGAGCAACTTTCCCCGGACGCTTGGCGGCACCTTGTGGCTAGGACCGGGATCGACGACGGGAGTGTTTTTTTTTCCAGCACTTCACAGGACACTGGTAAAAACCACGTATTCTGATGCGATTTGCATGCAGGCTTCACCCGAACTCCTCAGCGTTACGCGATTCCTCTGCTCCCGTTCGGTCCATGCATTAGAGCCGTTGGTAACCGCGGCGTCTCGAGAGGGAATTTTATTTTAAAAATGAACAATATTTCTGGTCTAACTCCTGACATGCAAAAACATATACAATTTTTTTACGATAAACTATTTACATTTACTCTGGGACATGGTCACATGTTACACCATCACGATGCAGCCCTGTTTCACACTAGCGGGTAACCTGCTGGGTGGGTCGGACACGACGCCATTGTCCAAAACTTGCACGAGAATGCCTCGTACTGGGTCTCGATGAGATGGACTAGCTTATCCGGAACTCCTTACGCCTAAGTGCGCCCCAGACATTTACGTGTTTGTGTCGGTCAAATGGTTTTTCAAACGAACACTAGCAGAAGAGAGTCCTGCGTTTCGTTGACCTGCTCTAGTATAATGCGGAGCGTTGTGATATGGTCTACACATGAATGGCCAGCACGGCACCCAGAGAGCAGTGCCGCTCTCCTGCAGGTTGAAGATTGCCTTACAAAGTACTTTTCAAGAAATACAGAGGAGCGGATAGTAAATGGTTGAATAATGCGCTCCAAAACCACCATGAGGTTCCACAGCCTCTTATTCAGCAACTCCTATCTCGACCTCCTCGTGGTACCATCCGGGATACGTTCCTTAGTTGAAATCGGACAACCGGTGGAAACTAGGGTCGTATACGGACAGGGAAGGGGCACTCATGCGAAGGCTGACGTGTAAACTCTCCGCCTGCAGGACAGTTCTCTTGACTCCCAGGAACCAAAGCAGAGGGTCCAAAGCCTCTAAAGGAGATGGTTGTAATAGCTGTTATCCATGGCTATAATGTAAAAACTTGAATGGATAAGTCCCTAATCCAAGGTGTGACGCGACCTGTGCCGAGGGATGAATGGTGGAGGGGTTCTATAAATTCTCTCGCCGCAACGGAGCCTGTGGAGTACCAAGGCGCCCTCTACAGCAATTTGCCCTTGTTGCATCAAGCCGGTCACTGATGCAGTGGACGATTTCTTACCATGCAAGCTCTCTCTGCCGAAAAACAAAGAAACGAATGAGGTGGAGAGGAGAGTAGGGGAGGAGCAGAACTTGTACGATGCGCTAGCAGGGATTCAGTCCTGATCCTCGTCTATCCTCAACACGCCGACTCGTTGTGAGTCGAGAAATGAAGATGTGGCTCCAAAATTTTCTACTCACGGGTCGAGATTCACTCTGCCTGATCTCTGACTGTGTGCTGGAGGGTGGGCTGAAACAAAAGGAGAGCCGAACAGTTATGGCCAGTGGGATGTCTGTACAATCGCTCAAACAATCCAAAAAATAAATATATAACGTCGAGTATCCACCCCTAGGTTACTCAAAAGTTGCTGAGTCTCAATAAGAGAGATCTCAGCAAGCTTACCGGTCTTGCAACAGGATATTGTCCGAGTAAATATCATCTTCGGAATTTCAATTTCGTACAAGATGATATTTAACCTCGGATGGACGCAGTGGTAAGAGTACCCAGCAGAGGAGAAGAAGAAGAGAAGAATACAGAGGAGCATGATGCCATGCCAGTTACCGTATATAGTTGGGTCTCTTTTTTTAGGGATTTAGATCAATATGCCTTGTCTCCTGTCCACCGGAAAAATTGCAGTATCCCAAACATTCAGCAATATTTATATTCGATTGAAGTTGAAGCATCATGTGAGTTGACAAAGATGGGTCAGCTTTGAGCATCTCGGCTTAAATACAATCTATTCCTGGCGCTCTCTTGGATTTCATACTTTTGATTGTTACCTGAATTTCATCCAATGATGACACCTCAGAGTTGATGCTATAAATGCGAGGATCTATTGGCATTATGTGCTGTTGGTTTTGTTGGTCTCTGACATATGACACTCGAAAGAGTTGTTCAAAATGGTCAGTGCGTTGTATTCGCCAGTATCTGGCCAACGGACTTCGCTCAGCCCCCGGATTTCAAGGTTCAGGCGGCTAGGTATGGGTCAGCATATTCCATGTTCCGATTTGTGTCCGTGTTTTCATATTTTCATTCGTTCAGATCAATTTCTTTGATTTTCTGTAATTTGTGGTGTTTTCGGGTATAGTAGATTGTTAGTCTAAAGTCTCTACCCCGCTGATGGGGCTGCCATCTTAAAGTGGATGGGGGCCACTATTCCTTCTTCCCTGTCTGCGTCTTACTCCAATACACAAGGCTGAAAATATCCACGGACATTCGCGGAGTTTCAGATCTAAGCTCCCTCCCTCTAAGTTCTAAGTTCTTGGAAAGATGGCTTACGATGTCATCCGACAATGTTCCACACGCACTCATAAGTAGAAAAAATGGAAAACGTATTTTACCATGGCAGCTTTCCCATCGCTCAAACTATAGGTACAACGAAACATGATGGTGATGCGTTATGTTTGTCTGTACAACTTTACGTTGAAGATGGATTTTTCAAAATTGTCTTACTGGTTTCCGGTGAGACATCGCAGAATTTTCGCATGAAATACGGATTTATGAACGAAAACAACATATAACAAACTCGTGTCCCATTTGAAAATCACAAGCGAAATTTTCCCACTTTCTAGCGCATTAAAATAAAGTTTAAAGGGGTACTTGCACTTGGTGGAAAATTTAAGTCATTGCTACTATCGTTGACGGTAGACCATACTCATACGTCAAGCCAAAAAGCCACGTAATCTCGAAAAGAAAAGTTGCGTGCATTTATCACTAAATTTGATAAAATTTCTTCTTATAACAAAAGTAAAATAATTTCCACGAATAAAAATCCTAATGAACATTACAAATAATGGGTTTCACAATTTAAACTGGAAACAATTCAGCCTATACTCACTCGAAATTCGTATCCCCGATGAGGTCCTTCAGCGGGCTGAATCTGTACTGGCGCCGAATCAAACCGAGCAGACAAGCGGTATCCGGCGATTTGGCATTGATGCTACCGTCGGGCATAGTGTTAGCCTTTAGCTGCTCAACCAACCATTCGACACACTTGGCTGCCATCTTGGTACCCATGTTACGATCGAACGGTGTCGGAGATCCACCCTGTTGCATGTGACCTGAAACCCCGTTAAAAATCTTATTAATTTATTCCTAGGAAATTATACTACTTTACGGGAACCTACCCAGCACATTTGATCTGGTGGAGAACAATCCTCTACCTTCCTCCGAGTATAGACGATAGATAAATTCGGTGTTGTAGTTCTCCGAAGCCTTCTCGTTACGGAGGATTAAACCACGCTGCACTCCGTCGCTCATTTTTGACGCCATATGATAAACGTCCTGCTGCAGATCTTTGATGGAGAATTTTTCTTCGTAAATGTAAGCAGCATCGGCACCACCGGCCAAGCCAGACAACGTAGCCAGATAACCGCAGTAACCTCCCATGGTCTCAATGACGAACACACGGCGCTTGGTACCCTGAGCGGACTGACGAATACGATCGCATATTTCCGTGATTTCATTCAGACCAGTATCAGCTCCGAGTGAGAATTCCGTTCCAGGTACGTTGTTCGAGATGGTTGACGGAATAACGACAATCGGTATGCAGAACTCCTTAAAGTTGTCCCTCTGATCAGCCAGCTGACCTGCAGCGTGGTAACCTTCGAAACCACCGATAATCAGCAGAGCTTGTATGTTGAACTCCTTGAAGCGAGCGGCAACTTCCTTGAATTTTCCCTCTGGCAGTGTGCGCTTCGTTCCCAGGAAGGCACCGCCCTGACCAACCCAGCCGGTTACATCGGCCCACTCCATCCGTTTGATGTTTCCATTGACCAATCCCTCAATACCGTCGTGAATACCCATGACGGTGTCACCGCGATAAATGCAGTTCCTAACAAAGGATCGCACAGCGGCATTCATGCCGCAAGCCGGAGCACCAATATGCATGACGGCCATCGTGTAGCCACCTACGCCGCGGCCCTGCGAGTCGAAGGCACTCTTCGGTGGCTTCAGGCGGGTCAACATCTTGTAGGTTTCCAAGTTGCGCGCGAACGAGCGACCCCGTAGCTGGACGGCCAGTTCCCAGTTTTTGTCGGCCATCGCCTGTGCGACGGCTTTCGTACGCTCGACGCACTCCATCAGGGGAACGCGCACCGCTTGATTGCCATCCAGCGACACAACGCACGGTACCGTGTCCTCTTGAGCTTCCATCAGCGCAAGGACGGCTTCCGCGCCCATGCGACAACCCTGGTTAGTTCGGACGAACGAAATTATGGCGTTAATCTAGTGGGGTGTGAGATAATGAAGGTCTTCGAACTTACCAGCACACGGTCGAACGCACTCGGATTGCCTCCACGCTGGACGTGACCGAGAACGGTGATTCGGGTGTCCTGGTGCAGTTTGTCCACCACCACCTGGCGGACCTTTTCCGCCGTGATCGGTTGGCCTTCGCGATCGATCGCACCCTCCGACACGATGATGATGTTCAACCGTTGGCCGGCGGAACGTTCCTGTTTGGGGTTGCGTGAAATTTCAGCAAAAAAATGACGGTGGATAGGAAAAAATGACAGATTAGAACTAGCGTTTGATTCTCGGTAGAATCAAGTGTTAGAAGTCAAAACTCAAATGAGAGTTTTTTTTTGATTCGCAAAAAATCAGTTAGTGTTAAAGCAAACTGAACATAACATAATTGAAAAGAAAGCGCAAAAGGCGATGATAATGTGCCAATTGATGTATTATATTGGATGGAGCTCTTTACAGATGGTTTAATCGAATCTACGACACTGAAACTATCTATGTGTTTTGTACAGCTGAACGACACAGTCACGTCACGACATGGAATGCTCATCTGGATGATTTGAATGACTTCTCCTGGTTGGATTGGTAAGAATTAAACCTACTTAAAAAAGTAAAAATTAAGCAAAGCATGATGATAAACGATGAAAATATATGAAAATTGCTGTTGTTTCATGTTTATGTACACACGCAGCATTTCATGGAATTTAATTCTCCTGAATTGATAAGATGATAACTTACAAACTTATTCTTGCCTATCTTACATTTCTTATAATAATTGTTTAAGGAATACGTTCTACCTGAAGTGACCCAATGACATACTATAATGATTTTGAAGCGTGACCCTCTGCATGAGGTGGAGAGTTAAGCCAGAACCGTCACCTGTTTTATGACATGTTGAATTAAACTTAAACTTACACCACACCAAAAGTATGTATGTATACTTAACATACTTAAAAGCAATAAAGCTTGCAATGACCGCGGATGGATTGTTAATTCTTCGAATCATAACTCCGACACCAGCACGAAAGTAATACAGCTAAAGCCCCCAGATTCGATTTGTAAGCGTCGAGAAACAACAACCATTGACGTAAGTAGCTCATAAGTTATACTTTCTTTTTTTTTTAATTAAACCATCCCTTCTTACGCTTATTGACATATATAAACTAGCAACAATTAAGGTTTTCCCGTATTCTTCCACACTTCTAAACTCTCTGCGAATATGTACAGACTTTCCCCAATGATACTCGACCATACCGGTGGATGTTGAAATCATTCTAAAACTTTTGTAATTCGACAAACAATGAAGTTTGAAAAGGCAGGAACTATTCTCTCGTATTGTTTCGGGTACGATATAAAAACGTGGAAGAAAGCCAGTTGTATGCAAATTTTTACCCTTCCCAACAGCTGTGGAGGTCAGACGAACCAAAACAATTTATCAGAGACAGAAATAAAGAGGTAGAAAAGCAATCAGTAATTTAAGCAATTCAAACTCGTCTAAGTGGTGAAGCACGCGATATAGAATAAATAGAGCCCAATTAAAAAAGAAACCTGCTGGCATAAATAGTTTTGATCGTAATAACAAATAGTAGGTACATTCTAGACTATCATCTAACTGATGTATTTTTTTTCTTTTTGCTAATCTTTCAGTAGTAAAAATTTAGATATAACTGTTAAGATCGACTGAAGCACATATATTGTATTGCGGATTTTCGACTTATATTGAAAACGGCTTTTTTATACTGCCTGACGTTTCGGCCTTTGGTTTTGGCCCTTTTCAAAGGTAATATGGTTACGTTTTCTTGCCTAATCGTTGATACTATGTTACCATACTATGGTCAGGCAGTATAAGTGATACTGGCGTGTCTCTATGAAGATTTTATTTAGCGTTCCATTATGAGCTCACGTCTGTCTGGTGTCACTCTGCTTGACTGGTCTGTACTTTTGTTATTAAATAAGTCACATGCGACATGATATAATATGAGTAACTCGACTGTCAGTAAACGACGAGTGAGTTTGTTTTGTGAGTTCGGTCATGCATTGAGCCGCTTTGTTGTCTGTTCACCCCGTACTCGACACCCGGCATCAGTGACTGAGTCGAATCGAGTTGCTTGACCTGACGTGCACGTCATAATAGGATAGGAACATATGGTACAACAATAGGTAAATAGATAGAAGCATAGATTTTTTGGTAAATAATTTATGCATTAAAAATGGACTGGTTTCAATTCCCCTGGATGTGCATAGATAAAAAGTTGACAGCGTTATCAGCTGAGTCAAGCAATTACGCTCGATGCTTTGTTCGTACTGGCAGCCAGCTTCACCTCGGAGCGAAGATGTGTTGATATTGTGAGACATTTCATCGGCGCCGCTGGATACAGCCGATCCGGCATCACAACATTCTCTCTTTTCTGGAGAAAGGTGAGGGTGTCGATCGGAAATCTAGTTCCTACGCGACCATAAAGTGCAACAGAAGCTGAAAAGAAAGATCAAGAGTAAGGTGGCCTCACCGTCCCGTACCTTGCGCCGGTAGGTCCACGCAGCCGACCAAAAGGTGCGCAAGTACCTGATCAAAATAGAGCAACATTTTTATGTGGAAATGTCAGTCGAGGACGACCGTGTTTGAGCAACTGGCAATGCCTTCCGGACGTTACCACTCTCATAAAGAAGTATCACGCGAAAGGGGACGGGTTCCTTGAACCCAGTGGTGCCCAGGCATAGGCGTGGTGCGGGCCAAATCCGATCGCCCCATGAGTCCGCGGGCCTCCGCAATGACCTCTGCCCTTTCTTGCGCATACCGAAATGTAAAATAGGCGCCAGCAAAAGTCGATTTTTGGGAATCACCACAAGATTTAAACCGGAAATACGAGGTACTACGACTGAACCGAGTGACGCCTGTATCATCAAAAAAATCATTCCTAAGTCTGCCATCGCTCAAAACCCGCGGGCCGCTCGAATCATCACGAAGGGGCGCAGTTTGGCTATCACTTCTTAAGCCGGACTTAGCTTTGGATCACCTCGAAGATTAATGTTCAGGTTTTCGTTATCACTGCGACCAGTATTGCGATCTATTACGGTATCGTTCAATTATTTTTCTGTATTCCACACTTCATTCTTTTGCACTATCGCTATTGAATAAGCAAACTGGTTATTATTCGTGCTCAAGTAACGGCGTTTTCACTTTTTTCCTTCATATTTTTTTACTATTTCTCAATCAATCTCATTCGTTAGAGTCTGGAAGAGCGCATACTAGTTATGATTTGCCCACAGTCAGGGGACTTCCAATGCACCACGAGTCAGTACCATTTTGATAACTAGCCCTGGCAAGAGACTTCTTTGTTGGTAAATGCTGTAAATAAACCCATGCTAGATTCGAACCAAACCGAAAAGACCACTCACCTAACAAGGTAGACCCGGCAACTCTAGAGCCGGGATGACTCGCGCTGTTTCAAGCAATCGGCTCCATTATTTAGCTCGGTTTTGGGCCACTCGGCGCCAATTTCCTAAGCGTCTCACAAGTTGCAAATCTCTTTCGAGCTGGTCGAGCCATCTCGCTCCTGTATTCCTGGGAACGGTGGGGTTTGCTAAAGCGATCTGTTTTCGTCGCACTATCTTCCAGCATCTTTACAAAGTGTCCGACCCACCGTATCTTACCGACTTTTGCCAAGTGTACGGAATTTCTTCAAGCGATACCTGTTGCTCGTGATTCAAACGCCTCCCTCTTCATACGTTTTCAGTTTATATTCAGTCAAATATCATCTGCAATACTTTCCGCTCGAAAGCGCTACAAGTCCAAAAACTATAGGTCTAATGTGGGTTTTGTACATTATCAGCTTCGTACGGCGGCGTATACTTCTTCAACGGACCATTTTCCGAAGGGCAAAGAAAGCCCAGTTTCCTGTTTAGCGTTCGATCGAGCCTACCTTTACATTGTTGTTACCTTTACATTGTTGTTTGAAACGATTGCACAGTGGTCCATAGCAAGGCTTCGACCGATCCTTTTTTCTACCGCAGTCACACCAACGCGCATTCAAGTTCACACCGTCCGTTTAGTGGTGAAATACGAACGCTATGCATAACACAACTGGCAGTTTGCTCAGTCAAACGCCGATTGCACGCAGTAGAACGAACGCACTCTAAAGCTTTTTAACATTTTCGTTTCGATCAAGTTGCCTTTACCGTTTGGAGCAGCGAATGACTGCAAAAAAGTCAAATGAGTGGCAGTCAACACGCTAACGAAAAGTAACCGCACAATCGTATGATTCAATGCTACAAAAAAACAACCACTACATGTGCATGGAAAAAGTTTGCTTGCGTCGGACCGACGTCCGGGTGACAAACTATTACCGTGAGCAGCCGATTTGGAGACAAAAAGAGAAACGAAAAAATACGTCACCGTATGCTTCCAGTCAGTTTGCAGTTTACATTCTCAAAGCGCAAAGCAAAACGGGAGATCGACTGTTTGCTTTTGCTGCTGAGATGCCGCATGAATTGTAAGACGGCAGGAGCGCAAGCGGCAGATTGACTGGATTCCAAAAACAGTCAAATGATCGTTCAAAAAGCGGAGTTTGAATGCGGAAAGTTCGCATTCACGGCAGTCACATTCAACTTGCGATCCCTTTTTAAGCCCTGGTCCAGAGGCGAAAATTAAGTGGAAAGTTTTTTGTGGTTCAAAATAGCTTCCCACAATGTTCAGCAAAGTAGCTCAACTCTGAATGACAATTAATGTGAAATTATCGGTCGAGTTAACACATAACACATAATAACTTTTTATAGAAAAGAGATAGAAGAATAATTTTTTCGACAAAGTTGTAGCTAAAGAATATATAAGTAACTTTGCCAAAGACATAGTAGGCGTATTTCTCATAGTTTTTGACCCACAGGGTGTTTTATATAAAGACCTACCCAAAATCACTTTTTCGCAAATCACTTCAAATTTATAGGTTTTATTGCAACTTAATGTTTTACAAAGTTGTTTTTCTTATCAAAAGACATATTTTTGTAGAACATTGTATGTTGAAAACTCATACGTGAAACGAGTTCTATCGTTTTTCTAGTGTTTCTTTTTAGTCTTTTTCAGAACAGAATTTTTCAAAAAGGGGCAAACGAAAAAAATCAAACTAAACCGTTTATGAAAGCTTGAAGTTTTATCTCAAACATATGTGAAAGTAAAAAAACTGGTTTTTTCTCTAACTCGAGTAATTTGAGTTTAATTATTCCAAGTTTGACCATTTTCTACTACGCAGCATTTTCTTATATCTTCTTGAAAACCAAATTAGAACCAACATGTAATAGTCAAAAAGAAATTTCTCCCATTCGTTTCAAAAGGAGTTTTGGAAATCTAAATACATCGTTGCAAAGGTCTAAGACTAAGGCATATTTCCGGAAAGTTTTAAACTAATTGTTTGAAAAATAATAAAAGGTATAGGCATTTACGTGAAGACAAAAAATGTTGTCATAGTCGGGCCGTGTTGTACAGGTTGGGCCAACGCAGAAAATCTAAGGCATACGTTCTGAAATTTTATATAGAGACATGAAAAGAATGAATTTCGTGAACAACGGCTCATATAAGTACAAATATCCTATTTTTAATTGCATTCTTGCGATATTTTGGCGACCTTGTAAAATCAATATTGCTACAATCGCCTTTTCCGAAGTGTACAACTGCAATGAAAAAAACAACAAAAATCTAGGCTTTTATCGCATTAATTTTGCTTTATTTCATCACATTTTACGTGATTGACATTCTCTAGGGATTATTGCGCTTCTGCGCTTAAAATTATGGTGGCCCAACCATGACTACTCAAGTGGCCCGACCTTTACAAACAGCGCTTTTCTAGTATTTCACCTTAGCCTACCCAAACACCTTACTGGAGGGGATTTTTCTATAGTCTTCGTGTGCAGCACAACACACTTCATACATTTTCATAATTTATCTCGATTATTGCATTTCATGACTCATTTCTTGAAGCAAAGTTCATTGCGCTTGGAAAACTTTTTTTTGTAGGATTTAGTCACTGAATTCAGTACGGGTGTTTTGAATACCCGAATGAAACTCACAATATAGTAAAAAGTTAGCTATCACAGTAATAAATTTTACAACGGTTGTAGCATAGATATCATGAGTTACTAAAACTGTAAAATCGTGATGGCCCGACCATAACCACAATATACCCTATATATTCTTTAGCTACAACTTTGCCGAAGAAATTATTCTTCTATCTCTTTTCTATAAAAAGTTATTATGTGTTATGTGTTTACAAGCCAAACTGGAACTTGGCCGTTAATTTCACATTAATTGTCTTTTAGAGTTGAACAATTTTGCTGAACATTGTGGGAAGCTATTATGAATCGCATAACTGCAAAAGTAACTTTTTACTAAACTTTCGTTTCTGGACCACTGTGGATTGTAAGAACAATTGTTTGGGCCTCATTTGTTTGGGCCTAGGTAAAAAGGCTATGGACCCCTTTCAAAAAAAATATCAGAATTGATCGGAAAGCCAAGTTTATTACTTGCATTTCTATGTGATTGGAATCATATTAATTGGATCACTAAAAGCAATTCCGATGCAGTATCTTCCAATATATTTTTCCCAAATGCATCTAAGTTAGACTGATCAGACGTCCCGGATTACCAAGTGTCCCTGAACTTCGGTTAGGACAGAAAATCCGCCTTCCGGTAGTTCATTTCGTCATGTACGACTAGCATATGTTATAATTTATAAGAAGTTGGTTAAAATATTGTGATTTCACGAAGTCAAGTGCGTCAAGTGGCAGCGCAACGCCCAAGAGCCTGAACAGAACCGTCCTTGACTTGAGTAAAGGTTTTATGTAACTGAACGGTTCTCGTTAATATTATGAATAAATTACAGATTACAGAACAAATATGATCATTAATACTAATCGGATCTCGTTTATGATCGGAATGAAATAGAGATCCAACTACGGCAGTCAAAAAGTCGTAAATTTTGGAGAGAAATCCACGCACGTTTTGGTAATAAAACGACAGGCACTCTTTTAGTGTTCATTATACGGATTGTGGTTGGTTCAAATAAAGATGGTGGAATGATGAGAAGATGAAGCGTCAACAATCTTTGGATTCAACCGAAATGGCCCCGTTTCGCTTCGAAGCAGACTTCAATCAGCGTCCATCAAGCGCATTGCAATTCATCATGACGATCGCTTATAAGATTTCATTTTTAATTTTTTTATTTGTAATTCTTTAATTCTTTCAAACATTCTGCTTAAGCTTAAATGCTTAAAAAGCGATCAACCCTTTGCCTGTAAATGAATTGAAATTGAATAGCATTTCCTGCAATTTTCTCATTATTCTATAAAAATCATCGTCACCTGAAACAGTCACCCGCCTTAATTGAAGTTGGTTCTAAATGTTTTGTTTAACAAATGAAACAAGTCGCGTTCTGTTTGAAACAAAAAGCTTGTGCGAAAAACTTAATTTTAGTTACCTGTCTCGACGATGTTGAGCCTTGCTTAGTATAGTCCGACATGGAATTAACTTTGCTATGATTAAGCAGAGCGCAAAAGATGTTTATGATATTGGAAGGATCCGTTGAGACAGCTAACCCTAGATTGCTTCACAGATAGGCTGTACTTACATGATAAAATACAAAGCGTGCCTTTGACTATGTTGTTTATTATAACTTAATTTAGTGGTTTACAACGATAGTCTTTCCAAGAGACGAAGGGCATTGTAGAAGGAAGTAATGAATCAAAAGTGTTGACTGTTTCACCCTGGAGATGCTATCAATACCTTTGATGCATTACTTTCTTCTACAATTCCCTTCCCCTCTTAGAAAATCTATCGTTATAAAAAATTATTCAAATGTCTGACTTCATTTTATTAATTCAACACAACAAACATGAGGTTGATCTATAACTTAATTATCGAAAAAGCTCGTATGGGTACCACATCGAGCTTTGGAAATTGGTTAAAATGGTATCCAAATATTCATCGCTTCTTAGTGAAACCAGGAATCGTGAGCCACCCGCTAATGTAAGTTACACTTTAACCAACCGGGTTCATTTTTTATATCGTCTAGTCAAATTAACCGTCAATGACTCACGTTAATGACAGTGTGTGACTATTTATGTTAACGATCGTTGATGTCAAATTAGCGGAGTTCAAATTGAAAAAAATCTTGCTTTAGTTAGACGTTCACATTAGGATAGCACATCTTCAAGCAGCGAGTATTGCAACAAAACGTTCCGCAAAGAAGCAAGCTCGGACCATTTTTGACGACATCTACGGGGTACTTCCAATCTCTTAAAGGTTGCACTGAACTCCAGAAGCCCATCAATATTTTTGTGGAAAGTGACAATATGTGATTTACATTCTGAATTTTCATGTCGGAGTCGCTATTATATCAGCATTTCTACGAAAAAGACGATTATACATATTTTTCCAAACTATTAAATATCTTGCTCTAGAAACCCACCCAATTATAATGACATGTAATTAAATCTGGAAGAATACCGTAAAACGTCAATTGTTGCTTTTACACCAGTAGTAGATTGTTGAACGTAAACAAATATACATGGAAAAGAGGTATCGATATAGGTATATACAAATGAAAAGCGTTACCCGGTTCCGCGTAGTTTTTTCTTTCGCGGAACTCCAATGCGTACCTGCAGGATCTTATCACACAACTTATCCGGCCAATTGTTCGGAACTGGATCTTCCGGTATGAACACATAGTCCGCCTCACTAGACAATGATGCCATTAAGGCTAAGTAACTGTATAAAATAATAATAAATGGATGACGGTTGATGAATCAAAACATATAGGTATGTAAGAGATGGGTGGTACAAAAAAAACGGGAAACTAAAGTGGTATCAATTCACCCGGGGATAGATAGAGGGTACAAGGGTGTAAAACAGCGGGAAGAAACGCTCGTTTTCGTTCGTTCATTACTACGACCTATTGAACTATCCATAATATAATAGATTAGATTACAACAAGGCAGGAATTGCTTATTTGCACAAATTAATTACCAACAAACTGGACAAATTATTTCATCGTTAGCACCGAGAAGCGCGTTTCCCGTGTCCCGTCGTTCTCTTTTCGGGTCTTCCGAACACCCATCATCGCAATCTTATCAGCTAGGCGTGATTATTTTTACCTACTAACTAAAACCAAAAGCTCTTCTGTAACCACTCTTTTTTTTGCGTTTGTTTTTAATCTGAACCCACAGTACGGAGCGGTTCGATTAGAAACGGCGAAGATGCTGTGTGTGCATGTACGATGTTGGTGACGCGCGTGTATGCAGTAAACTCTTAAGACTAACAGAAGTGTGTGACGTAAGAGTTTGTGTCATTATTGTTGGAGAGATATGGAAGAAGCCAATCAAAGGAAAATAAAAATCCAATTGCACTCACTACAAACCAATTAACTGTGAACTAGGACAAAGAATCACAACCAATTATTATTCTATTAATTTTTTTTCGCATGCAATTCGATCCAGTAGTGGAACGTGAAAGGACGTTTCGGTACAATCAGGTCAGGTGGTTGTCTACCAGAAAAAAACCATTTCAAAACACGCTTTCGCCGACCGCCAACGGCGGCGGCCGGGATCTAATCCCGCGGCACAGAGTTATGTGATGTAATGTTGCACGCTTTCACCATCCCGATCCTATCTGCTGCAGCACATGATCAGGCCAGGCACGTGAAACGTTACATCTTTCCGGCGATTACACTCGTATTCCGATGTAAACAAACCAGTTGACTGACTGTTCGAAACGTCACCAGGGAGAGTGAACGGAAAGGTTACAGCATCGTAGGACTGCTGTTGTAGGGCTGCTAAGTAGAGGGATGAATTCTAGATGGAAATTTTGCTCTCCACCGAACAAACCGAACGCGACTGGTGGTGTTGTATTGTATTGTAGATGCAAATAAATTAAAAGCAGAATTCAGAACAACAGTAAACACTTCTATCGGATGACGAATGCTAAACCTAAACGGTGGTGATTAGTGAGACGAGATAAGCAAGGTAGTGTTTGCAACTGCTCAAGTGTACACGGTGGCAGTAGTATGTCTATAAGAAAACTACACGTCGAGTGAATTATTTTGATTGATAACGGATGAAAGTGATCTCGCGAGCGAGCGAGCGCAGCTTTTAATGTTGTGGCGGCATTCGAGTGACTAAATTCAAACAGAACTCGTTGTAGACAGAAGAAGGTAGTATATGCTTTTAAGAGTTTAGCGAGAACAATGAAAGGAGCGTGCTGTGAGCAGAGTTTCTTGCCTGTGACAATTGTTTGCAGAGTCTTTCGGGCCAATCTGGTTTTGGTGGATCTTCGGGGATGAAAATGTAGTCGGCCTCAGCGCAAAGACCGGCAACTACTGCTAGATAACTGTGAATGGTTGGAATGGAATGGATTTGTTTGTTCGGTTGCCTTTGATTAGTGACTTTGATTTTGATTCAGTCGTCTTTGATTTCGATTACGTTTTGTCGTAAATTTGCTTCACCTACATGTCGTTATGCGTCATGAAATATATATAACAAGTCCTTTTTCATAAGGAATATCAAACAACACAGATTTCAGGAACAATTTTAACAATGCAACGATATGGGCGGGCGGCAAGATAGGGAAATATTGAGAAAAAGTGTGAACATTCGAAAGGGTGGAGGCACGTTCATGGTTACCTAATCACGTTTCTAAAAGTGCGTTTCTTGCCTGCTCTAGTTTACTGCAAATCTTTGCCTCCCAGTCATGAGGGGGAGGCGATTCTGGAATGAAAACATAATCAGCCTCGGAAATCACACCAGCAACGACTGCAAGATATCTACGGATCAGAACGTTCACCAAAAAGAGAATCAGATAGATTGATTGGTCGGGTTAAAATCGTCTAACTCTGTCCTGCCAAATTTTGCTTCTTCCAAAACAAACCGAATTGTTCTATCTTTCAGAGGTCAGTTACTAAATCTACGTTCAAAAGAGGCTCAAGTGTCGCCACTCAACGAAAAACCTTACCCGCAGTGTCTGCCCATAACCTCCATAATGAAGGTCCTCTGATGCGAGTAGGCAGTACTGACGATCGCATCGATGGCCTCGATGATACGATGCAGCGCCGAATCGGTACCGATGGTCATATCCGTACCGCAGAAATCGTTATCGATCGATCCGACCATACCGGCAATATGCAAACTCTTATACTTGAGCCTTTGCTCCTGCGTAATCTTCCCGGAAGACAGCAGTTCGTCCAGTAGGCTGCCCCATTCCAACCGGAACAGATTGGCACCGGTCAGCGAACCGTCACCACCGATCACGACCAGATTGGTGATGCCACGGCTGACCAGATTGTAGGCCGCTTGCAGACGGCCGGCACGCTCGCGGAAATCTTTACAACGAGCCGAACCGATTACCGTACCGCCCCGGTGGATAATACTGGATACTGAGGACCAGTTCGCTTCTACGATGTTATCGCCGCCGTCCACCATGCCCTGGTAGCCTTCGCGGATGAAGTACACCTGAAAGAGAGGGAACGAGAAGGAAACGTATTAAATATTTGTGGATTGCTTTAGTTTTGATTTATAGACCATGGACTTGTCGAACAAATATGTTGTTTCACTCCACATTAGAGATAATCCGAATGAGATGACCATACTTATATGGTAAATATTAAATTACTTTGTCGTCAAACCAATATCAACAAACTGATAGAGCAGAGAGAACTCTCGACAAACTTGTTTGAATACGTTCAATGTTTCTTCATGCTGTTCCTTACCCACAATAAGGCACTGCACCTCATTCTTGAACGACTTTACTGTAATGACAGCTTGCCAAATCTGGCCAAAACATCACGGGATGAATGAACGGCAAAATTCGTTTTTGGAGACACTCCTTTTGGTACAGTTCCGACGTCATTGTCTTATTTGTAACGAAAACTTTCGTTTTTCTGCTACAGCTGCAAATGCCCTGCTAAATCATAAATTAAATTTGCTTGAAACATCCCCTCGGGCCGTTGCCGAGTAAAATTTTTGACCTGGCATTTGCCCGAAGTCAGCCTTGACATAGGTTTCACCGTCCATCAGAAGACACCCGCCGAACTTGGTTAGCACCCCGTCGTATAGCTTTCGAGCGCGGATTTTGGCCACACTATTCTGTTTTATGGTTCGGTTTGGCCGTTTGCTAGCTCGATACGACTTGATTCCTTCCCGGAGTCGAATTCTTCTCACGGTACTATGGGCAGCACCGAATTTTCTGGCCAAATCACGGATCGACAGATTGGGATTCTCCTTGATGATCTTCAAAATCTTACCACGTAGTTTCCGGTCGACAGTTCTATTCCGATGATTAGCTTGAGGCTTCCGAATCGTCGTCAATGTTTCCTTATATCGTTTTATAACGCACCATACGGTATTTCTGGGCAATTTAAGTTAATTTATTTAACTTATTTAACAAATTAATTTTTTTTTCGTTTTTCAAAAAATTAGTTGAAATCTTCTTTGCAGTTATTTTCTCTACGATTTCTCAAACTTCCCAAGCACAGACTAAACAACTGTACAACGCCTGAAAGATTTCAATATTTAAGCATTCGAGCAGTTTTCTGGGGGAGCTCATTTATACAATGCAATGGAACCAATAAATCAGGAATGCCTATAAGATTTTTTTTGTTTAATTATAGTCACTTTAACAGCTTAGGTCATTCGTGACTGCGGCGAGTACCAAGCTAGTTTTCGCGAAATTCGTTCCACGATGGATCAAAAAGCGTGTAGGGCGCTATATCTCTGCATATTAGCGTTGATAGGAGGAAATGCTTATCAACTTAGGAACTATATTGGCTTGTTTCATTATGCCTGATTTTTGTTTTCAGGTATAATAAATTCAAATTTGTCACGAGGTTTTCGAGTCACTTTAAATCTCGCATGTGCATAATATTTTTAGATATAAATTATCAAATTATGGTTGTATATGAGCACCAATGACATTATATTAAATTTATCAAAAGGTATTTTTTAAAGGTATCTTAATTTTCGTAATTACTGGCTTTACCAGAAAATTTTTGAATAGTCAGGTTAGTCTCATATAACTCCCCCCATCTACTAACAACAATTCCTTTCCCGAAATACTTGTGAAGATGCAGAGGATTCCCTGGTCTTTAGTATCAACAAGTATTGGACTAACATTCCTTCCCATTCCACCAGGACCCGCATTCGGACGTGGCCGGCGTCGGTATTGATCAGCATGCAGGGACCTGATAAGGTTGCACAATGAGGAATAGCGTGCTGTCCCAAGTATGCTCTTTCCAGCCATCATTTTGCAATTTTCATCGGTCCTGGTCAATAACGGAGTAGCAGCACACGGGCGGTATCCTATGCTTATGCTTATGCTTATGCTTAATTCGCTCCACGATGGATCAAATGTTTACCCCATATCAGTTGTGGACTTTAAGGCGGCGTACGATTCAGTCAACGAAATGAGCTGCGGCAGATAATGCTAAAATATGGTTTTCCGACGAAAGTAATCACGCTGATTTGTGCGACGCTGGATGGGTCAAAATCATGCGTCAGAATGGCAAGTGAGACCTCAGCCGCTCTTGTGACTTTGGATGGACTGAAGCAAGCGGATGCACTCTCTAACCTGACAACGTGACAACGATGTAAGCCGCGAAGTTAAACGACGAATTGTAGCCACGAATCGAGCTTTCTACGGATTTTACGTACCCAGTTGAAGTCCCGTAGTTTGCAAATTCTCACAAAAACCGCGCTTTACCGAACGTTCTTCCTTCCGTTGGCCCCGTACGGACATGAATCATGGACGCTAAAGGAAGCTGACCGATGAGTGCTTGGGGGTCTTGAGCGTAAAATTCTGCGATCAATACGACAGTACTTGGTGGCAAAATGGAAAACGGAATGTGGCGCAGACGCATGAACCACATGCTGTATCAATTATACAAATATGTGCACATAATGAAGGTAGGCAGACAATGTGGCAGGCTGCGGTGGGCTGGACATGTAGCCAAAATGTTCGATTAAAGAGTAGCCAAAACTATTTTCAGCAGAGAGCAAGGAAGAGGTTGTAGCCTATGGACGAGAGCTTTGCGCTGTTGAGGACGACGTACGGTCAACTGGTGATCGAAGGGATTGGAGAACGGTAGCCCAGGACCGACAGTACAGATCCTACTGGAGGACCATAATTCATTCGGTGCAGGATCGATGACGCTGCGATGACGGACTGTCGGTTGCCAATAAATTAAAGTAAGTGTGTTTTGTTTAGAATTCCACTTTGATGTTAGTTTTGTCAAAAGATATTCTAAGAGATGTTTGGAACTGCCAAAATTGTCATTGGAGGAAATTAGTATCAAAATCGATAAACTTGATGGACAGAAAAGTTCGGGCCGAGATGGAATACGAATAAACTACTGAAAATTGGAAAATCAGGATTAATACATCTTCTACATATTTTAATCAACATATTCCTAACATGTATACTTTCCCGGCAGCTGGTCTATTTTTGATATTGCTCCTATGACAAGAAGTACAGCCGCGAATTGGAGGAAAACTGGAATAAAATAAAAGAAAACCTATCCAATTTAATTCTACTATGTATATTTATTCTTGACAGATACGTATTTCGCCTACGACTTGCAGGCTCCCTCAGTGTCTGTTTTCGAACTGAGGGAGCCGGCAAGTCGTAGGCGAAATACGTATCTATCAATAAGAATAAATATACATAGTAGAATTAAATTGGATAAGTTTCCTTTTATTTAACTCCAGGTTTCGTATTCTACTCACCGTCGTTTCTGAGTCAAACAACTTCATTAAACTTGACACACATATTTTTTGACATGATAAAATCAGCGCAGAAGGAAGATAACAGGTAGATTGTCTCTTACAAGAGGGAAGGAAGGTTCAAATGGATAAAGGGTTGCGTTTCTCTTACATTTAGAACATTTTCATTTGGTTGTTCAAGTGGCTGAACAACAAGAGGGGATTTCTGACAGGGGAGAACAGGGTGCTGAGTGTTTACTAGTTTACTTTCACAGCTTACCGCTTGTTACATAGCAGAAAATATGGCACATACACAAAAATTTCTGTTTTATTTGTATGAGAGTCCTTATACTCCTACCACAGGGATGAGGGGTCTCAAATCATCATAAAATAAATTCATGCCTCCATAAATCATCGAAAAAAATCTTACCTTTTAAAACCCCCACATGCCAAATTTGGTTACATTTGCTTGATTAGTTCTCGAGTTTTGAGGAAATTTGTGTTTCATTTGTATAGGTGCCCCCCCCCCCCCCCCTCTTACACCGTCCATAAAAGTGCTCTGTCGCCCCTCCATAAAACTCTGATCTGATCATTTTATCGTTCCAACGATATATAAATTGTTCTGGTTCGTTCAGTAGTTTAGTAGTTAGGCCATTACAAATATTTTAAAAAGTTTTTGTCCCTCTGGTGTTGGGCCACGGAAGGGGGGGGGGGGGGCAAAAAAAAACAAAGTGAATTTTTTAATCGAGCAAAAAAAATTGGATTTTAGGCATTTTTATTTTAAGTTCAAACGTGAAAACCAAATCTATTCTTGCTTTAATATATACGTTATTAATTTCCATGCAAAAATCTACGAAAAAAAGACAAAAACGAAAGATAACTTTTTTGGCCGATTTTCGGAAATTCCGCTGTTTGAATTTTCATTTCTATTTCATGCTAGAAGCGTTAACTCAACTCGTATACTCATTTTTCAAGTTTTTCAGGCTGTAGAGCCCACAGACAATTGATTTTATAAAAAAAATTAACTCATATCCTACAAATTATTTTTTTGCCCCCCGATTTTTCAAGCCAATTTCCAAGGGGGGGGGACAAAAACTTTTAAAATGATTTGCAATGGCCTTATTAGAATTTGAAATCTTTCATTCCAACGTTACACTTCTATTTTCGTTTTCACAAAGTGCTACCCAGTCCCAGATAGTAAACAAAGACGTAGTCCTACGTCAAAAAAACTTTGTCGCGCTTTATATGGATTCTCGAAAAGACGCAGATTAACAAATGGCAGGGGGGAAACAGGAAGCGAGAGCTGACAAAGTGAAGGCACATTCAAATGAAGAAAAAGGGTTTTGTTTCTTGTATTATGAGAATTTTCGTTTGTAATAACAGATGTATAAGTTACTGAAAGACAAAGGAGCTCCGAGTGAGGCCGGGCAATCAGCTGGTATAGGGATAAAACGTGAAAGGCAAAGAGCGGAAAATTATATGAGGGGAGTGCCATTGAAGCGTACAGCCGGCCCTTTACCTGCCAATAGCAATGAAATAGGCCGTACAGTGCCCAGGTAACCAATAAGCATGTAAATCGTTTATTAGCATCCCTGGCGTTTTATACTGCGGGTTGCTGTTTATCAGCCTTTTGGCTGCATAGATGTTGTAAATTGGCATCCACAATTCTATTTAGTGAAATCCGCCAGTGACGGACCTTTGCCAATGAACCGCCACGTGTGGCTCCCTAAAAAAGAGTGAACGGGTAATGGGGAAATTGGATCGGGGCCCGAGCTGTCTGTCACAAGCCAGGATAAAGGAGGAGTGTTAAGATTTGTCGCTCGGCGTGCGTCTCCGGGTGGCTCCATGGCAAATTTGTGGTGGATCCATCCGGAACCGCACATCGAGTCTCTTCCGCGGCAAATCTTGTAAAAATCTTTTGCTCTCAATGTAGCAAGTAGTCTAGAAGCATGCTACATTTTGAGCAAAATGCGGAAGAGGACCCCAATCCTCGGTGTAATGCGACCCGTGCCTAGGGATGAATGCTTGGGGGGTTCTAATAAAGTTTCCCAAGGTCGAACGGAGCCTGCATGGTACCAGAGCACCCTGTGCAGTAAATTGCTCCCTCTGTTCCAAGCTGGTAAAGGACAGTTGATTTTCTCCCCAGCAGAGTACAACCATCGCCATGGATAACCTTTCAAAAATAACTGATAGGGCAACTCCCAAGAGTTGGTGATAAACACCGGAGTAGGTGTAGAGGTGGCGCACGAGGATAGACCGGAAGTGCGCACTCCGATCGGCTCGGTCGATACTGGTGGAGTGATGGACACTGGGATAGAAGAGGACTTTAACCTCGACAGCATGTCGCTGGAAGGAGGACTCTCGGCTTCATCCCTGATCTTAAACTCACCAACCGGGAATGCGGAGAGTGACGCGGATAACCTTCCCGATCCAGCGGCGCTGCCTGAAGTCAAGGGGCAACCTGAGGCTTCCGGAGATGTGGCCAAGCGTCTCTCCAATGCGCAACGGCGACGGCAGAAGTGGTATCGTAGCAAGGGCTACTCAAAGGAGGAAGCGGAGGAACTCGCCCTTCTGCCGGCCGGCCAGCCTGCCCAGCGGGACCTGGTCGTTACCAAAAGGCAACGATCTGCTGATACGGCGTCGCCGAATATCAGCAACAAAGGTCCCACCAAAAAGAGACCACGCAGCCGAGCCTGCGCGGGTCCTATCGGTAATAGCTATCGGTAAAGACCGACTCCAGGCAGCGCTCTACAAAAAGGGCAAGAACCACTAGCAACGCACTTCACTGGATGATTTCATGAATTTGGGAGGAGGAGAAACTACCGAAGGCTGGTCGCACCTAGAAAAAGGGCAATTGACTCAGTTGCTGTAATTACCGCTGCTAAATAACGCCGCTTACAAGGTCTTTTTCCAGGTTTTGCTACGTCGTCTATCCTGTATCAATAGCAAGGGAATTC
This sequence comes from Sabethes cyaneus, assembly GCF_943734655.1. Taxonomy (NCBI): domain Eukaryota; kingdom Metazoa; phylum Arthropoda; class Insecta; order Diptera; family Culicidae; genus Sabethes; species Sabethes cyaneus. The sequence goes on from NC_071354.1 coordinate 228,892,345, forward strand.
GAAGGGCAGTAACAGGCGGGCTTTGTGGTAGCCCGTGCTACTACGGATCAAATTTTTATTGTACGACAAATCTTCCAGAAATGTCGGAAGTGAACGTCCTCAAGCATTATTCACCTTTTCGCGCGCTTAATGGCGGCTAGTGGGTACACTTTTTTGTAAGTGTTGTAATTTAATTTAGGTGTGTAGCCTTACTGGGACAACACTACCGAGTCTCGCGATGGGGCTGCCATCTTATAGTGCCGAGACTCACTATACCTCCTTCCTGGTTAGTATACGACCTTAGTTTCACCCGGGGTTGGTTACCCGATCTCCGCAAAGGTTGCTCGTATTCCGGCTGGTACCACGAGGAGGTCGGGATCGAAGTTGCTGGATAAGAGGCTAACGACCACTATGGGGTCTGTATTCCACATTATCCAGCCATTTACCACGCTGGTAAACGCCGCCTACAAGGTACTCTCCCAGATCCTGTTACGCCGGTTGTCACCGATGGCACAAGGTTTCGTAGGGAATTATCAGGCGGGTTTCATGGGGGCTCGCGCAACTACGGACCAAATTTTTACTATCCGATAGATCTTGCAGAAATGCCGTGCCCACGCATCACATCTTTATTGATTTCAAAGCAGCATACGATACAGTCGATCGAGACAAGCTATGGCAGATAATGCACGAACACGGTTTTCCGGACAAACTGATGCGACTGATCGGAGCTACATTGGATCGAGTGATGTGTTTCGTACGCATCTCTGGGACACTTTCGAGTCCCTTCGAGACGCGGCGAGGGTTGAGACAAGGTGACGATTTATCCTGTATGCTGTTCAACATCGCTCTTGAGGGGTGATCCGACGAGCGGGCATCGAAACGAGAGGCACGATTTTTACCAAGGGTAGCCAACTTCTAGGCTTTGCAGATGACTTCGATATCATAGCCAGGAACTTTGCGATGGCGGAGGCAATCTACGCCAGACTGAAAGCGGTGTCTAGGAGAATTGGGCTAAAAATAAACGCGCGTCTCCCACGGACGGTAACCGTTGACGGCGACGAACTAGAAGTGGTAGAGGAGTTCGTGTATTTGGGATCGCTGGTGACCGCGGACAACAACACTAGTAAGGAGATCCAGCGGCGCATCCAAGCGGGAAATCGGGCCTACTTTACCTTTCGTAAAACGCTACGATCAGGAAGCGTACGCCACCGCACGAAGCTAACAATGTACAAAACTCTTATTAGACCGGTAGTTCTTTATGGATTTGAAGCCGTGACGCTGCTTACGGAGGACATACGCGCCCTTACCGTGTTTGAGCGGAAAGTGCTGCGGACGATATTTGGCGGAGTACAAACTGAAAGCGGAGAGTGGCGGAGGCGTATGAATCACGAGCTACATGCACTGCTTGGGGAGACTCCCATCATACATCTAGCGAAAGTTAGCAGGCTACGGAAAGTTAGCAGGCTAACAGGGGGCCCAACGTGCACGATGGCTCGACCAGGTCGAAAGCGATTTGCAACTTCTGAGACGACTACCCCGAGCCACCCCGGCTCTATGCTGCTGCTGAAGAAGAAGAAGCTTCCACCTGTCAACCACCTCGTGCTCGTTTTCTGATTAGATTCCCTCCCTTGTCCCTACACATGTCAGGTTTAGGTGTGTAGCCCGAAACATTTGTGCCAGCTGCTCACGATCTCTGTCCTCCTTCTGGCGCTTTTTCCTCTTCAGGATTGTGGTCAACTCATTCCGCACTCGTCGATACTTGGCCAAATTCTCCCTCGTGGATATGCTTAGATAGTTTTTCCAAGCTCTTTTTTCTTCTCTATTGCTTGTTGGCATCCCCTGTCAAGCCAATCATTTCATGCGCTCGAGGTTTCCTCACTTAGCACCGTGGTTGCAACTCCATTAAAGGACGGGCGTATCATACTCCATCCGTTTTCGAGGGTCGAAGCAGCTCCACAGAGGAAGGAAGAGCTTCATCCAGTTCGTGCGTATAGGTTTTGGCAGCTCGCGGATTGACTAATTACTGAAGAGGGCGGCTTTGTCACGAGGTATAAACGAGCTCACATGCACTGCTACTAGGTAATGGTCCGAGTCGATATCCGCACAACCTAAAGAGCGCACGTTTGTGATGTTCGAGAAAAGCCTACCCTCGATGAGAATATGGTCGACTTGGTTCAAAGTTCGTTGGTCAGGTGATCTCCAGGTGACTTTGTGGATATCTTTGCGGGGAAAGAAAGTGCTTCTGATCGCCAATTCTCTCCCGTATCCTGTTTCATAGACTGAAGCCGTTATAGAAAGCCTTTGATGGCGAATACCAGTGCGATTTTCGAAAAGGACGGTCCACAACGAACCAAATGTTCACCTAACCTTGCAGCAAATTCTTGAGAAATTCCGGGAATTCAACATACTGACTCACCATTTATTTACAGGCGGCGTACGATTCAGTTAAACGAAATGAGATATAGTGAATTATGCTTAAACATGGTTTTCCAACAAACCTGATTAGATTAGACTCAAGCGTCAGAATAGCGAGTAATACATCATACTCATTAGGTAAATTGAAGGTGACGGGCTATAGAATTTGCAGTACAATATTGCATTGTAAGGTGCTATTCAGACATGCGACAACGAGGTGAATGATGAATTGAAAAGGCGGTTAGTTGCTGCCAACAGGGCCTTCTACGGATTACGTACCCAACTGAGATCCTGTCTGTAGCCTGTAACTCCGTACGAAACTCACGGTCTATAAGTTACTAATTTTCCCGGTGGTACTGTACGGTCACGAAGCGTAGACGTTGAAGGGAAGTGACCGACGAGCTCTTGACGTTTTTCAGCATAAGATCCAACGATCAATTCTTGGCGGCATATTACAAGAAGGAGTGTAAATATATACCAAGTATACAAAGATACAGATATTGAAGGCGTCTAAAACACTGCAGGCTACAGTGGGCTGGCCACGTAACAAGGATGCCGGATGAGAGACAAATGAAAACAACATTCAGCAGAGAATCCAACAGAGGGCGAAGGCTTAGAAGCAGACCCCGTACCCGTTAAACTTTTCTTTGGAATTTTCTACTACCGCGAAAATTTCCTAAAACAATATTTTCCTATCTGCGGGGCTAATTCGGACGGTCACTCGGAGTAAAATAATAAAATTCAATTTAAAAATACAGACACAAGTGGGAGAAATATTCTCTGGTATACACAACTATTTGAGTTATTTACGAAATCTAAATGATTTAGTCATCAATAACTATTACATTCAAACTGGACTCCAAGTTTAGAAGGGGAACTTCAAGCGCCAAATCAAAAAATACGAGTCTGTAAATTTTCTAATACAGGACAAGTGTATGAGCTTTGAATGAAGTCGATTTCGAAATTTTTTTTCATGGAATTGCTGATTTTAATTCTCGTAAAAAGCACATTTATAATGAAATATCTGATTTCATAAAGGTGTTAGCAGTTTATATATTTACAATTCTTTTGACTAGTAAATAGTACCGCATTTTGTAGCATACCGCGCAACCAACAGAATTAAGGTAAAAAAACAAAGATTACAATCAAGTGGTAAATCAAAGTCGACCTCCTTCTTCAGACATATTTACTAAACTGCATTGTAAACAGCCATTATAGCTGAGGCGTAGAGTAAACAAAAAGTCATTTTCATTTCTTTGAAGAAGGCGTATAAAAGCGCGCCAGTTTCTCAGTTTAGAAATAATTACTGATTTTACTTATATGTATGACATATGTAAAAATTTGAATTTACTGGTTGTACTGTTTCCCAACCGTTTACTTCTAAGCTATGTTAGATTCTGCTGAGTTTTCTGATGTTGGAAATTTAGTCAAAACTTAGAGATGCATAACGAAAAAATGTTAATTTTTTTAACCGGCTCGCCTCAAGTTGGCTGAGATCATCATTTTGCGGTAAATTAAATCTTTCTCTTCTGAACATCATTGATCTTCTATCACAAGTGAATATAATATAATTTGCTGCCCTCCTTAAATCAGCCGGGTTGAAAAAGTCAATTGGTATAATTGAACAAAGTTTTAACTGTTGCTCTCTTTCTTTTTTTTGTGCTTTTCAGCAAATTTTGACAAAACGACCGCCAGCCAGCAGACAAGTTCGCTTGACCTTTCTTCGTTCTTCACGCAGCGCCGCCAGGGCTAATAAACGTTTATGTCTATGTCTGCGGTAAGCATGCAAAAATAAAAAAATCCTATATCCATCAATTTGGACGATGCAAACGTGCGTGCTCTGTGCACGTTTTGGATAACTGACCATATGACACGCAGAAAAAGTTGAGCTGATTTCCTATGGAAATCATATAATCATATCAATCTTGGCTTTTCGAAATGTCATTGATTGAGCTACTTGCACTGCACTACGCATGGGCCTGACTGTGACACACACACCCACCACCCTTCAGACATATTTTACCCTTGAGTGAAAGTGATGATGAATTAAATTTAACTGATTCCGTGTTTGGTCTATCCGAGACTTTAATTGATGGCCAATGAGGCGGATGTACTTTGCTTTAACGTACTTGACTCAGTGTGGCCCCATTTTGTTGGCGCGCTTTGGGAAACGCATGTATTTTTAGATCTCTTCTGCTGCGTTCGACAAGCGATTCTAGGAACAACGCAATCGGTACAAAATCTTACCTTACATCCCACATAAATGCCCATACGGACGACGGCACGGACAGCTGCGTTCATACCCTGGGAATCACCGCCACTGGTGAAGACGGCGATTCCTTTGCCCTTGTGAGCTCCATGTTGGATAAACCGTTGAACCGGAGCTTTGCTTGCCATTGTTCTGCGAATCTAAAACACAGCACTCTGCACAACTTTTCTTCTCTATCTCTCAACACTTGGTATTAATCACTATAATCAGAGGAGCAGTCTTCCTTGTAAATCAAGCTCCTTTGAGGAAATGCACTTGTTCACTGTCGACGGTGCCGTAACAGACTAATCGTTTGCACTGCTGACGACGGACTGCTTTAACTTCGATCACTCGTCGTGGACGTCGTCGTCGTCGTTCGAATCGAACCTTGCCCAAAAACTTGTTTGATTACACTGCACTGAAACTGCCTTGCTCACTCACAAACAAACGCACGGTCGATCCACCACCAGCTGATGTGTGGTTCTGCTCGCTTTTCAATTTAATCCAGCGAAGATCTCACGAAATACTGTGGCACTTTTGGAGATGCAACCTGGAGTTATTAAACCACCATCCGTCCGACTGAAGACTTTTTTCCCGTTTTTCGCCCAAAGGTTACCCAGAATGACATTTCAAGGTGACTTTCCGGAAAGCTTTCCTCTCCACTGGTGCCAGTCGGTTTTCACGCTTGCAACGGATTGTCTTCGACCGGTAGTTTAATGAAAGATCGAAATAATTTAATCCAAGTTATTCTTTAAAAAAAAATAAAACAATTTAACTACTCGAATTCAGTAGATAACTTAACAATTTGAGTGGCAGTTTGTAAAAAATAAATATCACTAACTAGTAAAACAACGTTTCAGTAAATTTAAGTAAAAATGGTAGCCACATCCCGTAGCACAGTTTGCACTGCTCAAATGCCAGCAGCAGAAGCTTTTTTGACATTTAAAGAGAAAAGCGTCGCTCATACTCTCCCACCACCACCGACAAATTGGAAAAGCGGAAAACAGAGTACGAAGCTTGCTTGTAAACAAACAGCTGATTGACGGTCCCTTTAAACGTCCCTTTCATGCTTGCTTTTCGGAGAAAAATCGGATTATAACCTACATTTAATAATATTAAATTTTTCCTAAATCTGACGTAATATTGCCTTAAAATGCACTTCTACCGGCGACAGGCTATGAATCATCGCAGCGTGGAAGCCGGCATGAGCAACCGGTATTAAATCGTGCATGGGTGGTGGAATGCAAAGACCCGTGTGTGCGAGAGCATAATTATCTGCGAGAAAACGACGCCAGACGCGACCATGCAAAGCATGGAAGCAGTGCAAAGCAGAAAAAAAACTATCGGATCGATCCTTCTTCAGTACGCGTGCAGTTAATCACGTGGTCGGTTTTACTTGCTATCATATTTCATCATGTTCATGAGGAGTATTCAGCCTGAATTTTTGGAGGACATTGACTTACTTTTTTTTCGTTTTTTCTTTCGGTCACGTCCAATTCTTTGGCTTTTCCTTTTGAGGGTTGGTGGATTACGAACGCCTATGCATTTGGTGAAAGGAAGCTGTATCACGTCTGTTTCGCTAGTAAATTTTATCTCAGCATTTTCATAGCATAATACATAATTAAATCGAGTTAGATTAAGGCTAGGTACCGAGAGACTAAAACTAAAATCGAACAAATGCAAATTGTCAAATTCCTACAGATTTCCAAAAGAGAAAAGATGATTTTGCAACCCTGAATCATTTAATTCCTCATTTAAAATATTCAAATAAATGTTACCCAAGAAACATTTATGCGCTGAATAAACATTTTAGCAGCCATAATTATTCAGCCATAGCTGAATATGCATCGAATAAAATTTATGTAAACAACTGTACAATACTTATTCAGCCGAAATTGGAGAACTTATAAAACCTATTTTATTCGAGGCTGAAAAGCACTTGTTAAGCAGTTATATCGCCTCTGTGCGCCTTGTTTCCAGCTTTGCGCAAATTGGTTATTCAAAAACGCGCAAAAGCCTCTATTAAGCTACATTACAGCTTCAAAGCAGCTATTAGCAAGCCCGAAGCTTGACTTAGATGTTTAAGAGCTGAAAAAAGGTTTTTATTTCTAATACTGAACCATAGTTCAGCCACAGGTAGAATAAATTCAGCTATAAAAGCGTTTGATCAGCCTGAAATGGTTGCTTGGGTAGCTGCTTTCAAAGCTGCAATGGAGCTTAATAGAGGCTTTTGCGTGTTTTGAAATAACCAATTTGCGCAATGCTGTCAATTCTATTTTTAGAACGAGAAATAGTTTTGCAATGCTTTTTCAGTCGCTTAATCAACGTCTTACCAATCTTTATGCAGCCAAAAAATGATCTATTTTTAAATTTAAAAAAGAATAGAACGCGTCATATTTATTTTGCTATGGCGTCGTGTGCTATGTTTTAAATTTTGAATAACTTGAATTCGTATATGCAAGCTAATTAAAATTACATGTCGTCATCTTTCGGGAATTGAACCGCCATCTTCTGATCCCTAAGCACTCATCGTATAATCCGCCCCATCTGCATCTGCAGAACAGACAGTGAAAATATCCTTACACTTGAAGCAGTCGATAATGTCGATAACTGACATATTTTCGCTGCCAGTCGAATTGCGAAGCTCTATGATCTGACAGTAGGTGTGCTGTGAATTGAATGAAAGCTTGGTATTAGTTTGTAAAGCCACTTTAACACCCTTAAGCTGCTTTAAAGAAGTATGACAGCTGTGAGCCTAATGAAAGCGTCTACTGGTTTATAAAGCCACTTTAACACCTTTAAGCAACCGTAAAACGGTTCTATGTTTATGGCTGTTTAGAAGCGGATTGTTTAGCAGAAAAATCCGCTATTAAGCTTATTTATCAGCTTTGGAGAAAAGCGGGTTTGGAAAAACTTAAAGTAGCTTAAACATCGCTTGATCAAACACCATTTGAGTGCTTACTTTATGCAGCTTGGATTGTCTTAAACCAACTCGTAAACAACAATTGCTCTTGCTGTTTACGGGTTGGTTTAAGGCGATCCAGTGTAAAAGATTTTTTGAAAACAGACACTGATGAAGCCTGCATGTCGTAGGCGAAATACGTATCTGTCACGAATAAATATAAATGGCAGAATTTAGTTGGAAAGTTTTTAATTTCAGAAGATGGCGGTTTAATTCCCGAAAGATGACGACTTGCATTTTTAATTAGCTTGCATATACGAATTCAAGTTATTCGAAATTTAAAATATAGCTTATGACGCCACAGCAAAATAAATTTGACGCGTTCCATTTTTGAAATTTAAAAATAGATTATTTTTTTGGCTGCATAAAGGTCGATGAGACGTTGATTAAGCGACTGAAAAAGCATTGCAAAACTATTTCTCGTTCTAAAAATAGAATTGACTGCATTGCGCCAATTGGTTATTTCGAAACACGCAAAAGCCTCTATTAAGCTCCATTGCAGCTTTAAAAGCAGCTACTCAAGTAACAATTTCAGGCTGATCAAACGCTTTTTTAGCTGCATTTATTCTACCTATGACTGAACTATGGTTTAGTTTTAGAAATAAAAACCTTTTTTCAGCTCTTAAACATGTATATTTAGTGGCTGCTAATAGCTGCTTTCGAAGCTGCAATGGAGCTTAATATAGGCTTTTGCGCGTTTTTCAATAACCAATTTGCGCGAAGCTGAAAACAAGGCGCACAGAGGTTTTATAAAGGGTGATATAGTTGCTTAACAAGTGTTTTTTCTGCCTCAAACGAAATAGGTTGTTTAAGCTCCAAATTCGGCTGAATAAGTATACATAAATTTTATTTGATGCATATTCACCTATGGCTGAATAATAATGACTGCTAAAATATTTAATTAGCGCATAAATGTTTCGTGGGAGGGCTGTTTATTAGTATGACAAATCGTTTATTCAGCTAGTGTAGCACAATTATTGAGAATATTGACGGGTTGTGGAGAGGTTGAAGATGCGTCCAATCTGCTTGTGACACTATTATTTGAAGCAGCTGATTTACAGCGCATTCGTTGGCTGCTTAATCACTTATAGAATACAGAGGCATTTACTTCAATTTATTCAGCGTCTACCACCTGTATTCAGAGTTAAATCAGCTGTGACCAAATCAGTAGCATTGTAATTCAGCTTCGGTGTTTGTTGGGTACACAATCGTAAACAAATGGTATCTCTACTAGATACATTCAAAAATTTACTGGTTAAAATGCCTTATGCGTAAGGCATAGAAGAACCCCGATTCTAAGATTCTAACATGCCACAGCTTTCTTTTATAGTATCGTACCAACCAAAAGCAAACTTTGGCTGAATTAAAAAAAAACTCGAAAATGGAAAAATTTTAAGCCAAATTAAAATAAACGAATGATTGTGGCAGATCAACTTTTTTTCTTGAGTGTTCCTTCGATGAATATTTTAATAGAACCTGTAAATAGAGAAACATGAAAATTTTCCGACAAGAACAGATCAAAGAATATTAAACTTAAAAACGCTTGGTACCTTCCAGTTAGTCTCTTTTAGTAATCAAACCTCATGACTCTAGAGCACCACCGGAGCATAGGTTTCTTATTGAGCTTGAAGTTAGAATGAATATCTAAGCTTAGTAACCTCAGATGGTGTTGCAACCCAAAGAAGGTTCCTAGTCGTGGCCAATATTCGCCTAGTTATGATGATGTCATTTGCTTGCACGAGCTGACTTTCATACAACGTCTTCTAATAATGCTTGTAACATGTGACCATGTCCCATAGTAACTGTAAATAGTTCAAAAAATTGTATTTTGTATTGCATGTTAGGAGTAAGGAAAAAAGAAATTGTTTATTTATATAATAAAACCCCCTTATCGAGACGCCGCGGTTACCATTGGCTCCACTGCACGAACCGACCGAGAGCGGAGGAGTTCTGCCGTAACGCAAGGTAGTTCCGCTTAAGGCTACAAGAGGGAGTTGCTTGCGATCAGCAAGGAGATCGGGGCTTTTTGTTCTGGCAAGCGAGGCGATCGGACGTGCCTAAGAGTGGGAGTAACGAGTTGCTACCCCCAGGCGGTATCCACGTGGCGGTATCAAGAAGGAAGTTCGGATCGACCGTGTTCCGTGAAGTGCTGTGCGTAGCCTGGAAAAAACCCCCGCTACTTAAATCTACCGCATTACACCCGCGCTGCGTAAATCGTGCGAACGAGTCGAAACACGATTTAGTGTCGATCCGTGTAAACGCCGAAGAGAGAAGGAAGAATCCGTGTGCCCTGAGGTGAAGTGTGTCCGCGAAAATAATAACTGCTATCTCGATAGCCCGTTTCCGTAAAATATCGGCGGGTGAGCCAGTGCAAGAACTCTATTCCAAAAAATGTACCCGGGCACGTGGTAGCCACTATAGTGGACGGACTAAGTGTCAGTCAGTGCGCGAAGAGTTTAGAAATCCACCCACAAGAAGAGTTTGCACCCCAGGGGACAGCCTCGTGTCGTTCACCTAAGAATAGCCCCGCCCGCCGAACAACGGTCCCGTGCCCGCCAAGCAGCCAATGCGCGTCCGGGGAAAGTTCTACTCGTTTTACATCGGTTAGATAGGAAGCCCCCCTGGGAGAAAACGGTAAGTCTACATGCTCGAATCAAATCATAAGTAGAACCCTTTTACTTACATGCTATATTAAACAGTAATTTTTAAGACATCACCCCCAAGAGTCACTAACGAGTCCGACATTTTGCCTGCTATTCTGTGTTGTCGTTGAGAGTGGCACTGTGGCAGCTTTATCAACTTGGTTGAGAAACCGTTTACGAGCAAGATCCTCCATTGCACCAAACTGAATCATGTGCTGCATTGTAGTCTTTGCTCAAATGAACAACTTTAGATCTTTGATGGAGGGTTCTTGTAGAAGAATGATTATTATTGTAACAGCTGCTGTTCTAGCATCCTTGTCGACAGCGCACATCTACCAAGTATTTGGTCTGCCTCGAAGTCATCGGTCTCTATCGAGTTCTCAGCTTAAAAACCGCGCTGCCGGAAGAGGGTGAGCTGAATGAAGCCCCTCTTGAGACCTGTTAGAATGCCGTGAAAACAGCCATTAACAGCGTAGCGGAGAACGTCCTAGGCAGCGTGGCACCGAATCGACGTAACGAATGGTTTGAGCAGATATTGGCTGAGAAGAACGCAACGCGGGTACAAATGCTGCGTAGAGCCACCCGTCAGAATGTGGAGCGATACAAACGGAAGCGGAGGCAGCAAACCCGACTCTTCAAGGAGAAGAAGCGTCACCAAGAGGAGAAGGACAGCGAAGAACTCGAACAGCTGTACCACTTTCACGACACACGGAAGTTCTATCAGAGACTCAACGGATCTCGCAAAGGCATTGTGCCGCGGGCCGAAATGTGCAGAGATAAAGATGGAGGTATCTTGACTGACGACCGTGCGGTGAACACCTGAATGGCGTGCAGGCGGAAGACCATGATAGTGGAGGAAGTGACCACATTGGTGTAGCACGCAACGAAGATGTGCCACCCCCATCGATAAGGGAAGTTAAAGTAGCCATCCAGCGGCTGAAGAACAAGAGCTTTGAAAAGTTTCCGCTACGGAAAGGATGGCATTGGACCGGAACTTATTAAAATGGGCCCGGACAAGTTGGCCGGCTGTCTGCATCAACTGATTGTCTTGATTTGGGATACGAAACGACTACCTGATGAGTGAAAAGACGGGGTTATCTGCCCTATCTACAAGAAAGGTGAGCAATCACTATCCTGAATGCCGCCTACAAAATGCTGTCCCAAGTCATCTTTCATCAATTATCGCCAATAGCCAATAGATTTGTGCTACTAGGCCGGCTTCATGGAGGGTCGGTCTACAACGGACTAAATCTTCACCCTGCGGCAGATCCTCCAGAAGTGCCGCGAATTCCGAGTCCCCACGCACCACCTATTCATCGATTTCAAAGCCGCATATGATAGCGTAAACCGACAAGAGCTATGGAAAATTTTGGACGAAAACGGCTTTCCGGGTAAGCTTACTAGACTTATCATGGCTACGATGGATGGGATCCAGTGCTGTGTGAGAATCTCGGGTGGATTGTCGGACCCATTCGAACCTCGCAGGGGACTTCGACAAGGAGATGGTCTTTTCTGTCTGGTATTTAACATTGCGGTTGAAGGTGTTATAAGACGAGCGGCGATCGAAATGCGGGACACAGTTTTTAATAAATCCAGTCAATTTATTTGGTTTGCTGACGACGTGGATGCTGTCGGCAGAACATTTGAGGTGGTGGAAGATCAGTACACCAGACTAAAACGCGAAGCAGAGAGGATTGGATTGAAGATAAATACGTCTAAAACGAAGTATATGCTGGCGGGTGGGACCGAGCACGACAGGGCGACTTAGGCAGTACCGTGGTAATCGACGGGGATGAGTTCGAGGTAGTAGACGAGTTCGTATACCTTGGCTCACTGGCGCAGAGGACAACAATACCAGCCGTGAGATTAAAAGACGTATTATCAGCGGAAGTCGGGCATACTAAGGACTCCACAAACACTTGCGGTCGAACAATTTGAGCCCCCACACAAAACGCTAATTAAACCGGTTGCCCTCTACGGGCACGAAACGTGGACACTGCTAGAAGAGGACTTACGAGCACTCGGAGTTTTCGAACGCCGGGTGCTAAGAACCATCTTTGGCGGAGTGCAAGAGAACGGTGTATGGAGGCGAAGAATGAACCACGAGCTCGCGCGTCTCTACGGCGAACCAAGTATTCAGAAAGTGGTTAAAGCTGGAGGGGGGGCAGCACATATTGCTAGAATGCCGGACAACTATCCTGCAAAAATGGTTTGCGCATCAAATCCGGTAGGAACAAGACGAAGAGGGGCACAGCGAGCAAGGTGGCAAGACCAGGTGGAGCGAGGTCTGGCGAGCCATGGGTGCCCGCGGAACTGGAGACCAGCTGCCATGGACCGAAATAGATGGAGAAATTTTACTGCGCAGGCCTTGTCATAAGACGTTAGGCCAATTAAGTAAGTAAGTAAGTAAGTGGTTTGGGTCTCCAATCGCCCGTAACACCTGCTGTTCTAGCATCCTTGTTAACAGCGCACATCCAACAAGTACGTGGCCTGCCTCGAAGTCGTCGACCTCTACCGGGTTCTCAGATGAATATTGTTTTCCGGTCATCCGGACGAGGGAGGGGATCTAATCACAAATGAGCGCGAGATGGTCGACAGGTGGGAGCAGTATTTCGATGAGCACGGCGATATAGCAGAAGGAAGTTAACCTCGGAGTGCCTACAAACGACAACACAACAACGGGGTGCCGGCTTCCGATTTCGAAGAGATCCGGTGAGAAATTCGCCAGCTGAAAAATAATAGAGCCGCCGGAAAGAACCGACTACCGGCAGAGCTGCAAAACTGACCAAGAACCACTAGCAACGGCACTTTATTGGATAATTTCTAGGATCTGGGAGGAGGAGAAACTATCGGAGGAGTGGATGGAAGGTGTAGTCGTCCCATCTACAAAAAGAGCGACCGGATAGATTGCTGTACATCCCGCGCATCACAGTGGTTAACGTCGGTGCTCTCCCAGATTTTGTTGCGTTGTCTATCCCCAATTGCAAGAGAATTCGTAGGACAGTATCATGCGGGCTTTATGGAGGCTCGTGCTACTACGGATCAAATTTATACCCTCCGACAAATCCTCCAGAAATGTCGATAGTACAACGTGCCCACGCATCATATTTTCGTGGATTTCAGAGTAGCATAGGATACAGTTGAACGCGAACAGCTATGGTATTTGTTATTGTTTTCCTAGTTGGTATTTGTTATTTATTAATTATTTCATCCGACATAGGTTGTCTTAATGAAAATTGAAATATGGCAGGGAAAAGCCACCTTGAAATGCACAAATGACAGTTTCAAGCCGGCATAAAAACCCTGCATCTTTTCACAGAAGGTTATAAAGTAATAAAACTTATCAGCTAATCAAAACTTTACAATAACTTAAATGGATAAGAATAACAAATTACAATAATTTAAAATGAACGAAAAACAGCAGTATACACATATTAAAAGTTAAAACTAATATCACTTAGATTGTAAGCCACTGCCAGACGATGGATAGGTTCATGTTGGCCGTAATTCGTACGATAAACGTTTAAGCGTAGAAGATGTTGATGACGTTGCGGGCGCAAAGGACAATGCATTTGCAACATAGCGAGGATATTAGGACAGTCGTAGCCACCGGTTAGAATTTTATGGGCCATTTGAGACATGATATGCTTTCGTCGCTGTTCGAGGGGTTTGATTCCTATTAGCAAGCAGAGGTCTTCATATGATGGCAAGCTCTCAGGATTTCTCCATGGCAGTGTACGACAGATACGTCTGATGAAATGTTTTTGTACACGCTCAATACGCTGCACCCAAATGTCATAATACGGGTCCCATACAACACAGGCAGACTTTAGAATAGAGCGTACCAGCGAGCAATAGAGGGCCCGCAAGGTCCCAGGATCGTCAAACTCCTTGCCGAATCTGAAAATTAAACCTAGCTGACGATTTGCCTTGCTAATGATCATGGAGTAATGCTGCCTAAATGTCAGTTGAGCGTCCAAAATTACTCCAAGATCAGTTACGACTTCCTTGCGTTGAAGAGATATCCCATCAATACGGTAGTCAAATAACAAAGGCTGTTTTTTGCGGTGAAAGCTCATCGCAGTGCATTTTGAAATGCTTAATGTCATGTAGTTACGTCGGCACCAGTCAGCGAACAGATTAGTTAAAGCTTGAAGTCTGGAGCAATCATCACGAGTTTGAATAACCTGATAGAGTTTAGTGTCGTCCGCATACAATAATCGTGTACCGCGAGGTAACAGCTTTGTGATATCATTGATAAATAACGAAAACAGTAGGGGTCCCAGAATGCTGCCCTGTGGAACCCCTGAATTGTTATTAAACCAACTGGATTGTAACGTACCCAATTTCACAGCAATTTTGCGATTCCGCAGGTACGATTCCAACCATTCTACCATCGCGACAGATTCTCCGAGTTTGTTGCACTTAGCACACAGTATTCCATGATCGACACGATCAAATGCCGCCTTCAGGTCTGTATAGACAGCGTCAACCTGAAGTCCTCGATCCATACTACGCAAGCAGAAAGAAGTAAATTCTAATAAGTTGGTAGCTACGGATCTGCCAGGGAAAAATCCGTGCTGAGCCGTAGAAATGTAGTTTTTTATGCTGAACATTAGACGATCGTAGACAATTGCTTCAAAAGCTTTTGAGCAGGCGCACAAACAGGAAATCCCTCGATACTGTTCTACATTGCGTTTATCGCCCTTCTTGAACACCGGTAACATAAACGCCTCCTTCCAGCTACAAAGAAATTGATGACTTTGCAACGAAAGATTGAAGATAGAAGTTAGCGGTAACTTCAAAGCATCGTAACAATTCTTTAGCAAAGCAGCAGGAATGCCATCGGGGCCAGGGCGATAGGACTGCTTCATATTACGAACGGCCTTAGCGACTTCTTCTTCAGTAGCTGCGAATAATTCTGCGGTGACCACATTGTCAGGAATAAGCACCATGGCTGCTGCAATATCGTCCAACGAAGCACGTCTGGTATTAAAGACGCTAGCAAAATGCTCAGCAAACAATTCGCATTTGCTGCTATCTGTCGACGCCTCGCTGTGAGACAAAAACATGCTAGAGGGAAGCCCGTCCTCATTCCGTTTTGAATTAATAAAGCTCTAAAAACTTTTCGGATTCAACCGTGAGTTGCGTTCAGTTTTCCGTACATAACTTTTATACAGATTTCTGTTCAGTGCTTTATATGTTCTGCTTGCCAAGGTAAAACGATATCGATTAACAGGGTTTCGATTTCTCTGATAGGCTCGAAGAGCGGATTTCCGTAAGCGATTAAGCCTAGTAAGAAGCCTGATCTTGTATTTTTACGGAGAACCTAGAGACTGCTTCATCCGGATCATCGCAACTGCTGATTAAATTCCGGTCAACTTCTCTTAAGGCGGAATTGATTGCAACATAGTTTCCTCGCCGAAAGTCAAAACAATTGGGATCGAATTCGTCTATGAATTGTGCTTTTAACATACAGTTAAACGTAACCATCAGTGGTGGGTGGTGAATGGCAGATAAGGCAAGAGTACGGATTTCCGGACAAACTGAGTGATGCGAACAAGCGAGTGATGTGCTAGGTGCGCGTTTCGGGGACACTCAAAAAAAAAAAAGCCTTGGGTTCATACCGTCTTTAGACATTACCTTTCTTTTTCGACAGAAATCGGGGACGCTCTCGAGTCCTTTCGAATCGTAGAGGGTTGCGGCAAGGCGATGGACTTTCCTGTATGTTATTCAATATCGCTATTGAAGATGCGATCCGGCGAGCGGCCATCGAAACGAGAGGAACGATCTTCAGCAAGAGTAGTCAACTCCTTGCATTCGCTGACGACCTCGACAAGATTACAATAAACCTTGGGACGGCGAAGGCAATCTAAGCCAGACAAGATTGGAAATCGAGTCTACTTTTCCTTCCGCAAGACGCTTCGATCACGGAACATACGCCGCCGCACAAAGCTGACGATGTACAAAACGCTAATCAGACCGGTAGTCCTCTACGGACTTGAGACAGTAACTTTGCTCACGGAACATACATGCATTTGCCGTATTTGAACGAAAGGTTGCGAACTATTTTTTAAGGAGTACAAATGGAAAGCGGAGAGTAGCAGAGGCGTATGAATCACGAGCTACAGGCACTGCTTGAAGAGATTCCCATCGTACACCTGGTGAAAGTTGGTAGATTACGGTAGGCCAGCCACGTCGCAAGGATACCGGACGACTGTGCAGTGAAATCGGTCCCCACCGGCACCAAGAATAGAGGGGCCCAAGGTGCTAGGTGGCTTGAAGCCGACTTGCGTATGTCGAGACTCGCAACGAATTGGAGACGAATAGCCCTGCACCGAATACAATGGAGCGGAATGTGCTGTCCTCTAAGTGGAATTGTCCTGTACTCTAACAGCTGGCTGCGAAGTCTGTCGTATAAAAATAGAAGGTCAAGTTTCGATAACGAAATGTAGCACTTAGGCTTTGCTTTGCTTTATGGAGAAGAAAAATAAACCACGAGCTGGCGCTGATCTTCGGCGAAACCAGTGTTCAGAAATTTGGTAAAGCTGGAAGAGTACAATTGGTGGAACATGTTGTGACAACCCCGCAGAAATGGTGTTCGCCTCGAATCCGATTGGTACCAAACGTGGCGGCGCGCAGCGTGCTCGATGGTCAGACCAAGTGGAGCAAGACCTGGAAAGTGTGAAACATTCGAGAAATTGGAGACCGACAGCCATGGACCGAGTTTGTTGGCGAAACATTGTTATGCAGGTGATATCCTAAAAGGCATCACACCAGGATAAGATAACAAGAAGATATATTCATTTGACCGGTTGAGGCACGAAATGTGGATTTTGCTCAAAGAGAAGGAAGAAAAGATTTTGAACGAAGAGGTGCTAAAACCATCTTTCGCAGTGTATAAAAGAATGGAGTATGGAGACGAAATGTGAACCACGAATTGGCGCAAGTTATTTGAAACCGGACGGACAGACTAGACATAATATGTTGGTAAACTGCCAGACAACTATCCTGCAAAAATTTAATCTTGACTGTATTTGGTTGTAACACAGTAAGAGGATGCAACGGATGCCGGCAGTACAGGGGGCTAGTGGACCAAGTTGGATGGGCACTTCACGCTTCGCCGGCCGATTCTGAATTGCATTCGTTTTTGCCCTTAGTGCAGTACTGGGTCAACTTTAGGCATCTCGGAGCCTCGGAGTTGATTTGGGCTTCACGGGCTGCCTGTTTTGCAGACCTGCGACACTTCAGATTCGGAAGAGTTGTTTAAAGTAGTCAGCCCAACAAAACTGTCCGGCTCTTCCCTTGACTGGAATTTCCGCATTGATTCTAACGCCACTAAAGTGGCGAGAAATGTTGTATCATAGGCAGCGGTCATTGGCGGAGGTATTTTCTCCCCTCAATTAGGGAGTTGATCCAAGCTCTATTATCTCGCTTAGAAGCCATAACGTATTGCCAAAGAGCCAGACGGATACAGTGTGGCAAGTGGTCGGGACGAATATTGAAAGAGAATCGCGATCTTTGTTTGGTGGGAAAACCGATACACATAGTGATTGTACCGAATCTTAAGAGTACCCTGTATATTATCGCGAGCGGTTTCCGCATTTTGGAGGGCTGTGGGAGGCGGGAGTAAAGTCGTTGAAATTTCCTTTCTGGCGGATTTTTACTGTGAATTTTTACACGTTAGACGAATTTTCTACGGCAATAACTCACATCGAAAGGGCATCCTGAACACCCTCGCCACTTTCTTAACTCCCCTCACCGATCACCCATTACGCCGTACGCCCGTTCACTTCCCGTTTGGGGGAACAATGAACAAATGACCAGTCACCTCGGCTCTATCGATTGCAAGCAAAGAATTACGCCGGTCTGTCTAACGTTTCTGGACATCGTTGGATCTTTGACCAGGGGTTATGGACATGTAAGGCATGCCGAGCAGCTCTACTCGAGCTAGTTGCCGTCGAGTACGGGGAGAAAGAACGAATTTGCTGACAGTTGAGTAAAGTGACAATCGATGTGACTTATATGATAGGGCCACCACCGACCGAAATGACGGACTCCTGTACCCAATATCCACATGAGGTCCTAGTTCCTTTTGAAACCAGATAATCTACCACCGTTTTCGTTGCACATTGGATCAGTGAAAGAAACGTATCCAGAATCATGCGGTTTGAGGCGTTTTGCCTATCGATACCGATGTCGAGGAGCAGCCGCTTACTAACCAGGATGGCAAAGACGGATTGTTGAAGCGGGTTGTTTCAACGGGGCCCTCGATATATTTCGTGTTTTTCGATAACGCCAACATCTTTATACATTTGTAGCTCCCAAAATATAGTTGAATTATCTTGTAGTCTAGAGCTGCTCAGCAGCGCTGGGGTGATGAGAGACGATGGACAGTTATGGTTCGAGTGGCAACCCTGGCCATACTGAAATTCGCCACAGACTCGCAGTACGCTGATAGGGAACAAAGGCAAGCGAATCTTCAATCGATGCAACACCTGAGAAAGAATTATTACAGGCCAGTCCATCACGTAGTTGGCTCAAAAGCTCTGTGCAGAAGCGAATTCTATATCAGTTTTGCACCATGGCTTTAAATACCAGAATCGTCTTTCCCTTTGTATCTATGAGCAACCAAATATTGGTGACCTCTTCGTTCCAGATCCAGACGCGAACCGCGTCAGACTTCTCGTAATATCACTCAAATTGTTGTGAGTGGCAGTGATGAATTTAGTAAAAGCTGCACTCCGTTCGAAGACTTATCTCCCATACAGCCATCTGCATGCTACCTCTCATCCTGCATGAGTGACCCTTCCGTCCATGGACTTGGAAGGTTAGCAGCCACCCCGTTGAAAGCTCTCGCAAAGAGGGATGCCTTTTACTAGAAATCTACATACGAGAAAACTTTCCCCTGCAAGCGACCTCTTCGTCCGAAGGCTTGGAGAGCTATCACTCCTTCGGTCAAAGTTGGTTCAGAGGACTCAATTCTCAATTGTAACCAACGGTTACAAATTATAGCTCTCGTGGCAAGCATGCGTTCAACGTATTTATGAAAAGAAGTAAAACCCAGTTGCTAATTTCTGTTATTGAAATTTGATGTTCTGGTTTCGTTCAACAGACTTCGCAGCCAGCTGTTAGAGTACAGAGCAATTGACACTAACAGCCGCTCCAAGCCGAGATGGTTAGACCAAGCAGAAAACACAACAAAAACACGCCCCGGTATCGGTTTTTTGTCTCTTTATTGAAGGTTTTATTTTCAGTTTAGAGCTGTTTAATTGATTTTAAATACAATACCTCTTTTGTTTTCTTAATATGGTACAACCAATGAATGGAAACAGCGATATTACCGAAAAACGAAGATGAGTAATTTTTTTTTGATTCTCTTTCTCATTTATTTTTTTTTTTTTGCTTTGTTTGTTCTTGTTTCATTACATTTACCTGGTTGGTTGTTCTGTGAAATGTAAGTATTTTGAGTTTCAGCTAAGCTTGACCTAAGCTGATCGGATTTTTTTTTTGTTTTTGCTGATGTTACTAGCGCCGTCTTTTTTGTTTCTATACTGTTGAAACGTTTTGCGATTTAATGCAATCAATAAATTAAATTATAGTATAGTTTTTTTTTTGCTGTACGCTGCTGCTCTGCGGGTTCTGTTTCTTTTTTGGGTATAGCACTGATTGTTGTAAATATAAAGTAGTCAGCGTTCTGTTTCAGTGTCTGGTGAGCGAAGGAATAATAATAGCAGAGAGTGCGCTTCTAACCTTTGAGTGAAGCGCGCGTTCTATCTATTGAATCTGCCTGCCTAGGCCTACGGCCTAGGGATGTCGAGAGAACCTATTAAAACCTTGGCTATAGTGTTTCTGTGGATAGTTATTCTCCAAAACAGAACAAAAAAAAATAAGTCGAGTGACATTAAAAATTGTAAATAAATAGCTTGAAACTGCCTTCTTTTATTCGATAGCCAGCTTGGCCACTACAGCAGGCCAAGCAGCCTTAAATCGAGGAACAATAAAATTGTTTAAATATCTCTAGTCGTCGGTATATTTCGCGTATCTAATATCGAGCTTAGCGTCAACAGCGCACCAATCAGCGTGTCTGTCTCTGACTTGAACCATGGGTTCGAACTAACCGCCGGCCACGCCCACCATTCTTAGTGGGAGGGGTAGCTGACTGGCTGCACTGTGGTTGACTATGATGCGAGCAGAGATTATTAAAAAACCAATTATTTAGAACCAAATTACGTTGCCAATTACGGGACACGTTTACGTTCACTTGCTTACTTGCTTGCTTGTGTGTATCTGCAATTGCGGAGGAAGTTTCAGGATGTTCAACCGCTCTCTTACTCTATAACCACAAATAATCACACACAATATTCTACACTCAAGTCACGACGGACACCATCGAGAAGGGGGCGGGGGAGGGAGGCTGAATGCTCACCGTTTGCTTGGATTGTTTGTTGCTGCTGCCTTGACAACACGCAACACGCAACACGGTGGTGGAGAAAACTTTTGTGGTGAAACCATTCTCTCAGTTCTGTCAAATCTGCTGTCTGGCCAATCCCAAATTGAGAGAGAGAGAGACGCGTTGTCGTTGAGCGAAAAAGCGACTGCCTGCCTGGGGGGGAAGCCGGAACTACCCGGTGGGGGGTGTGAGTCAATTTTGAGATATCACAAGCAAATTTTCCTCCAGTTAATCGGGACAGTTAATGTTGTTCTGTTTTATTTAGCTGATTTTCATATTTTTTGCCTGTTGTTTGTTGTTATAATACATGAAAAATCGTGAGTGTGTCTCTCTGTGTATGTGTGTGTTTACTTTCTGTGAACGCCATAAATTAAAAAAACAGATTCCTTCTTTTACAATCCTTCCTCTCAGAACGTGTTAGCTAATAGTAAGCATGTGTTCAGCCAAATGTTTCTTCCTTTTAAAAAGGTTGGATATTTTTTTAATTTTTTCTGCCTTTTAATAAAAACTTTCTTACATTATGCGCGTTTTTTTCTCTTCTTTCTTCTCTTTTGTTGATGTTGTTTTTTAGAGTAATAATTTCCATATGAGATGTTGATTTTTTTCTGTTTCGTTTCGAAAGAACGATGTTTGTGTCCTTTCCTTTTTTTCCTTCTGCTGTTGTTCCGTGTGTTGTTGTTGTTGTTTTGTTCTTCTTCGGAGACGATGTTTTGTGTTAGTTTCTCTTCCTTTTCGAATGCGTTGAATGCGTAAAAAGACTTGTTTGTGTTGCTTAATTCTTTGCCATTACAACAGTTAACGATTTTTTGTTTTGTTTTTATGCTGGTAAAAAGGGATGGAAATTGTATACGCGGAATGCACAAATGCCCGTCCCAGGTTGGGCACCTCACCGTGCGCTCCAGAGTGAATCACAAAAAACTTCAATCATGGGATGTTTTACATTTATGGAAGTGCGTTTTTTTCTCTTCTCCTCGGTTTTTTTAGTATTATTTTTTTCTCGGTTTAGGGGACACAGAGGCATAGAATAATACGATTCGGTTTATATTATGTTTTGAGTAAACATTGCGAAAGCCGAAAAATTTCAACACAGAAAAAAAACGGAAAACTGAAACCGCATTGGAAATGCGCCGCAACAGTTCTTTTTTCTTTTGGTTGTGTGAAATTGAGAAAGCAAATCTGAAAAAACTTCGCAGCGCTTGTGTAATTTCGAACTGGTTTATTTAACCAAAGCAAAAAAATTCAATTGTGATAACCTTCTTTTTTTTCGAAAGATTCCGTTGACGACTGTTTTAAAATATCGATTGGTGATAACGATTTTTTTCGCGACCTGTTTCATAATAAAGAAAAAAAAAAACAAAACTCAACAATTGTTCTGTGACGTGAAACTGTGTGTATTAACGAAGTTTCAATTTTTCGGATGCTTCCAAAATGGAAACGGTTCACCAGGAAGGGGAGATAAATAGAACATACATACAAACATGTATTTTTGTTTTCTCTTTTTCTCTTCCTCTCGCTGTCTCTTGCTTGCTTGCCACGCGAGAGGTCTCTGCACTGCACAAAGAAAGTGTTGTGTTTTTAGCAAATTTCATAAAGAAATAATTTTTTTGCATTTGTTTTCTTCCTTCTTTCTCTCTTTCTTTGTCCTGTTTTTTCTTTTTGTTTTTAATTAATTAGTCAAAAGGAATTTCTATTATATTTAAGTGTGTGTGTTTTTTTTTTGTTTCATTAATTTTAGTTTGGTTAATTATCGCCACCTTCCTGTTGTTCATCGCCGTCGCCTTGAGTGTCCGAGGTCCACAGAGTAAGGTTATCCCTCAGCAGCTGCATGATCAGGGTGGAGTCTTTGTAGGAATCCTCGTTCAGTGTGTCCAGTTCCGCAATCGCGTCATCGAACGCCTATTTTTTGCCCCGTGCAAGTATTCGGACGATTTTTCGATCGTTAAAACGACAGAGAGAAAAATAGAAAGATTCATCGTTATGTCTTGAGACTTTCAAGGCGAGAAAAAAATCATAAACTTAAAAAAAAAACAACTGAGTAAACTAATAGAGAAAAAAAGCATCTTAAACACTAATGAAACTAAAAAAAAGAAACTAATAAAAACTAGGTGAGAAGATTATCGAAATAAATAAAATACACAACATGTCACAATTTCGACAGAGCAAAAGTTTTTTTGTTTTTTGTTTTGGTTCATGAGTTTATAACTTAAATCCTACTAAATACTGATACATCGGCAGCATTCCACTGGGGACTTCGTTCCGTGTGTTAGTCGATGTACTTGAGGTTGTTGAGAGCAAGGAGCGGATCATCACACAAATACATTGGAAGTTTTTTTTTGCGGGGGGGTTAGTGCTGCTTTGGTAGAGTTTGGTTATCCTTTTCGAAACGAATTTTTTCTCGTATGAAAGTTGTCTTAGTTTGAAGAATTGCATTCGTAGACTTCGTTCAAAGTTTTCGGGGCGGTTCAAGACGAATATTAGTCCAACAGCAAGCTTATTAACAGGCGGCACACGACGTTAATGAGGGCGGGCGGGAGGTTTTTGTTAGAAAGCTACTGTTTAACAGAGGGTATCCAGCTAGGATCCGGAATGTTAATGCATGTTAGGGCTAAACAACAGGCTTCTTCTGACACATATTCTCTGCTAATATATGGCATGACATGAACCATTCGAGTCCGTATCTCTCGTAACTCGTAGGTTTGGATACAGAGAGAGATCAGAATGACACAAAACAGGACAAAATCGATCAAATTTATATGCATAAGTATGATAGTATTGTGGTAATAAAAATAACCTGCTTAGCCAAATGACAGGCCCGTGCCGGGGAGTTAATAATTTCGTAATAAAACACGGAAAAATTGAGTGCGAGGCCTAACCGAATCGGATGCGTTGGTTGCATTTTCGACTTGGCAATATCGAACGCTTCCTGATACGATTTCTGCGAATCCTCAACCACCGCTACAGGAAAAAAAAACCGTGAAAAGAAAGAAGATAAAGAGAAGAAACATTGGGATGCGTGGTGAGAAGACTAGTAAAAAGTTTCTTGGTTTGTTTGTTTGATTTTTTTTTGGTTAGCACCAATTGGTTGTGATTTTTTTTTGGCTTGATGATTGGATTAAAATGACAACACGTCACATTTTACGCCTAAGTGAGGCGAGGGAAGAGGCCGTTTTGGGTCAAAATTTAGCCAAAGTTAGAGTCACAGTAGAATGCTTCCTGACGGATTAGCTGGTCGATGCTCGGTATGTGTACTTTATTGCATTTGATTTATCCCTCCGTCAATCAAACGGACAGCAAACAAAACTTAAGAGAAAAAGAAGTAATCTTTTCGACTAGAGATTAAACAAAACAAATTAAAGAGGTAGTGACCTGTTTCGCCAGCTGGCAGGCTTTGTCGGGAGAGTTTAGGATCTCGTAATAGAAGACTGAGAAATTGAGCGCGAGACCCAATCGGATGGGGTGTGTTGGCTGCATTTTGCCTTTACTAATTTCAAAGGCATCCTGGTACGCGGCTTGGGAATCGTCTACTACGGCTGTATAATACGGAAACAGAGAGAAAAGTCGCGTTGACGAAAATGGCAACAATTATTAGTAAAAAAAATAAAGTGACGAGCTTCTGTGGCGTTTGTCGTGTGGGACGTCTCTTGTACCGAATGGCGGCGAACGAAACGGAGAATACTTACTGTTACGGGTCTCTCCTGTGGCTACCTCGGCTAGGTATCTGTAGTAATCGCCCTTCATTTTGAGGTAAAAGACCTTACTTTCTGGATTACTCGCTTTGGGGATCAAGAATTTGTCCAGCAGGCCCTGCAAGTGGAAGGGTTTATTATTGTTACTACTATTGTTATGATATTACAACTCTATGATGCAGAAAGGTTCAACAACCACGCGCTTTACTTTCAGGACATCAAATCTACGTTGAAAAAGAGCTAACTTTATTGACTTATTACTACTTTTTGTCCTTTTTTTAAGAGTACACGCTACTCTCCTGGGGCCTCTTCAATTTCTTTCAAACACTTTCTGATGGTACGATGCTGTTAACAATTGGCTCATACTCGGAAGCAGTGGTTCATGTTATCCATCTTTGGCTAAATTTTCCATTTCCAATAGTTAACCCAGCAACTTTATTCTGCGACAGTTTGTGGTTTTGTTGGAGTCTACAATGGCTTAGTCAATTTATCGGCTGACATCCTTACTTAACTTTCGATGAAAGAATGTGAATAGCCTTTGCAGTAACGGAAGAATTTTTCTACTTATTTGCTTGACCGTAAAATGAATGACCTGCATGCTGCATGCATGCATTGTTCATACGCTAACCAAAGCCATTCATCCTAGTGAAATTTCGACTTTATCAAATACCGTGTTGTTTAAGTACAAGAAATAACAATTAAATCCAGGTTCACCATACACTGATAATCACTATGATAATGATTCCTTCTTCGCATTGTTGCAGGATCTTCCATAGGTAAGAAGCTCCCATGATCGGTAGATTTTGTTTTCTCGTTTTCGTGGTTCTTTCATTGAAGACTCCACTATTTATTATTCCGTTCAAAGAACGGTTTCCTTTTGTGATTAATTGTTAGATTTAAGCATAGCGCAGCTTCATTTTACAAGTATTCCTTTCTGTTTCGGTTTTCGGTCTCTTCAATTTTACCAAATTTTTCCCCCATTGTCAGCGTTACATGTTTCAATTTCAACCATTTTGGTTATGTGTGAATTCTAAAGTGCAATTACTCGTTCGACCCGAAATTGATTAAACAACGAGGGAGAATAGGAATCTTATTGCTTTGTTTTTTGACTCAGTTAATTCTTTTGCCGATAACGCGAAATATGAATTGTTTTGGATTTGATTGATGCATTCAAAACAACACACTTAAGACTAACATTAAAAATTAGGTTTATATTTACGAACCACATGAACATCTCTATAATCTCAAATGATCCAGGTTATTCGGAATTTTTGTTTGTGATCCCGGACCAACAACAGGTACCAATTGTGCTGCGTTGCTCACCCAGCTTATTGGATCGACCTAAATATCGTTGAGATTACTCCGGATATGATTATCACTAGCGCAAAAAAAATGAAAGTACTCTGCTGGGTCTGATGGAATTCCTGCCGTCAACTTTTTCTGGTGCGTCAAGGCTCTATTAGATTTAGATAGATTTAGTCGGACTAGCACAGATTCATAGTTGGATTTTCAACGACAGGTCTTCTAGGCTTTACTTATAAGTAAGTTTCTGTACTTCAAAAATGGAAGGTAAGATACAAGTGGGTGTATACTACTTGACAAAATCTTGCGACTGGGTGCTTCGCACCAGTTTGCCACATGCTAATGCTTATATTTGTGCGTTAGAAATTTGGGTGAATGTTATAAATCACAAATAAATCTGGTGTACCTCAAGGCAGTAACTTGGGACCAATAACATTTTGAACATTTTGAATATGTTCTTCTGCAACGACGCTGCCTGCCTCTGCTCTTGACAGCTGGCAGCAGAATGGTATATGCTGACGTTTTTGAAATTTATCTGACGATAATCGATTATATTTGACCAGAAAACTGACTTGGTCAGGTAATAAAAAGGGTTTATCAGTGTCATTCTTGATTCTAAAATTAAGTTTCGCAGACACTGTGCAAAGATAGTTTTTACAGCAACCTGCCAGCTAATATTTATTGCCGTAATTGGACGCAATTTCGATGATCCACATTGTTTGAAAGCACTCTAATTGTGCATTATTCCGTTTGCTTCTCGTAAATGTGTGTCCAATTTGGACCATATCTTTTTCCATCCTTTTTACATTTAGTGTAATGGGACACAACAAAAAAAAACAAATCCTTGGGCATAACCGTCTTCAGACATTACCCTTCTTTATAGACAGACTTCGCAGCCGGCTGTTAGAGTACAGGACAGTTACGGGGCTAGTGCAACAATCCTGCTGTTGTTGTAATGTTGTAATCCTAGTTATTACAATACGGATAGTTTACCTTTTAAACCGACCGGTTTCGGAAAATATGTTTCCCATCAATAAGGTGATGCTTTGTGGCAAAAGTACCAAATGACGAGTTCGACTGTTCAAAATGACTGCCACTTTTATATTTACGCGCATCTCAATCAACCCTTCAATAACTTCAAGTGAGATACAGGGGACAGGTGTCGCTACACGGTCGTCCTCATGTCTCCAAGTATTGCCTGCGGCTCGTGGTTCACATGTCTGCCTTCAGATCGAGCTTATCGCCCATTTTGTAAATGAAACAAATCACATCTTTTCTCCTTTTAATAAATCCTGGAATTTTATCAATAAGGTACGGACAGCTGTACTAGTCTTCAGCTGTCCGATTTCTCGCTAGATCTCTCCAAGATCGGAAGCCGGGACGTCGACACCCTCGCGCCAGTTTGTTTTAGATTTCCTTCCTTCTCTCTACACATCAGGTTTCGATAGCGCTTGTGAGCTTGGATTACCTTCTCTTATAAATTTTGCGTATTATTAGCCCGAAATAATTGTACTAATTCTTAGCAATCTCTGTCCTGCTGGAGCTTTTTCCTCCTAAGGAGCGTAGTCAAGTCATTTTGTACTCATCGATATTTGTGCAGAAGCGGTCCCTTAGGGGATCATTTCTTCCAAAGTATGATTCGATTTGGTTCAAGGTTTTTGGTCAGGTAATCTTCAGGAGGCCCTGATGATATCTTTGCGAGAAAAGAACATGCTTCTGATCACTAGACCTCGGGAAGTTGTAAAGTTGATGCATTGTTGGTCACTATCGTTCGTGTCGGTGTGCAGGCTATGGGACCCGATGACCGGTCCATCGCTTCCCTGCCGTCCGAGCGAGCGTTCATATCCCAGATAACGATCTTGATGTCCCACGGCAAACAGCTGTAATATGTTACCTACAGCTTCGCGTAGACCGCTTCCTTCTCGTCGTTGGTCCTACATTCACGTGGTCAGTGCACGTCCATAACAGACAAATACTCTCGTTGGTCGCCTTTTATTCCATCATGCGTTCCTGTATTCTGCCATCACCAATTCATTGGTTGCTCCCCCGTGTTGGTAAAATTGGGCTTTGCGGCCACGGATCGAGCACACTTTCTCGCACATATTGCAACAGATCTCTTGCAGTGCCTCAATTTCGAACGTTCGGGTTTCCAGCTATTCTAGCAGCACACTGTTGCCACCCAAGAAATTCCGGCTCCGGGTCGCTTCTCATTGATTGTTCGTATAAAGGTAGGTTTGCCTTACTTACTTAGGCCCGCGCTACCGAGTTTGTGACGTCTGTGATCTTTGCTTTAGTATCGAGACAATACGTTCCAAACGCTATCATAAGCATCTCCTAACCTAGGGTACAACCGCTCGCTTGGCTGTGAAATCGTTACGCTCAGCATTCGCATGAGCCGGTATACGACCATAGTTTCCATCGCGGATGGTTACCCGATCTCCATTAAGTTTGCATTAAGTTGAGGAAGTAAGGATATAAGTTACTGGACGAGAGGCTAGGAACCACTGTAAGTTCTTTGTTATACCTATAGGTGCGTGAGGCATCGACGTTAGGTATTTCATCGATGTTTA
Organism: Sabethes cyaneus; assembly: GCF_943734655.1. Classification (NCBI taxonomy): domain Eukaryota; kingdom Metazoa; phylum Arthropoda; class Insecta; order Diptera; family Culicidae; genus Sabethes; species Sabethes cyaneus. Next base: position 228,920,602 of record NC_071354.1, read on the forward strand.
CCAATAATTCGGAAGTTCCTCAAGGTAGCAACATGAAATGTTTCCTTTTTTGTTATGCTTTGACATTGCTGCCTTTACGCCAAAATCTGGCGGCAAATTACCCTTACTAACTCATACTGAATTCCTGTTTCAAAATCCCAAGGATTCCTATTTCATAGTATAGGGGATTTCTTTTCCGAGTTATAGGTATCCTATGCACGATTCCACGATGTGAGGAATCCCAGAGATTCTGTGCAAATCTTTTTGGTTCGTCCGGGTTTGTACGATGACGATCTGAAGCTGTACGCCGCGATTCGAAATGAAGACGACTTCCGCTGATTGCAAGATGAGCTAAATTTATTTGCTGAATTATGTGGACAGATGAGAACTTGATTACTTGATTACTTTTAGATTATTTCAGCAGCTTGGGTTTATGTCTAAAATTGACCGAGACTTTCAAGATGCCGACTTCTAAAGTCCTTGTATTGCGCGCTACCTCGTTCACAGATGTGGTTTGGTTTTCCAGAAAGAATCTACGTCGTCATTTTGCCGATAACTTACCATACTGGAAGACAGACGCCAAATGCATGAAGCTATATTTGCGGCTGCTAATAGGTCTCGGAGAAAAGTTGGGTAGGCTTAGTTTGATCCGCGGATCTGTTAGTTTTATAAAAAGAATCTACTAGCTACTAGTAAGTGCTGTATCCCGTTATTTAAATTTTTGTTCTTTCTCTTTCACGTCTTGTTCCATCCTTCTTCTTCTTTTTCTTCTTCTTCTTCAGCAGCATAGAGCCGGGGTGGCTCGTGCTGTTTCAAGCACCCGTCTCCATTCAACTCGGTCTGGGCCACTCGTCGCCAATTTTCTAGTCGTCTCAGAAGTCACAAATTGCTTCCGACCTGGTCGAGCCATCGTGCACGTTGGGCCCCCTGTTCCTGGTGCCGGTGGGGTTGTTGAAGAGGGCTATTTTCGTCGCACTGTCGTCCGGCATCCTTACGACGTGTCCGGCCCACCGTAGCCTGCTAACTTTCGCTAGATGTACGATGGGAGTCTCCCCAAGCAGTGCCTGTAGCTCGTGATTCATACGACTCCGCCACTCTCCGCTTTCAGTTTGTACTCCGCCAAATATCGTCCGCAGCACTTTCCGAACACGGTAAGGGCGCGTATGTCCTCCGTGAGCAGCGTCACGGCTTCAAGTTCATAAAGAACTATCGGTCTAATAAGAGTTTTGTACATTGTTAGCTTCGTGCGGTGGCGTACGCTTCCTGATCGTAGCGTTTTACGAAAGGCAAAGTAGGCCCGATTTTCCGCTTGAATGTGCCGCTGGATATCCTTTTTAGTGTTGTTGCCCGCGGTCACCAGCGAACCCTAAGTACACATCTTCCTTTCACGTATTTGGTCTTCGACGCATTTATTTTTAGCCCAATTCTCCTAGACTCCGCTTTCAATCTGGCGTAGATTGCCTCCGACGTCGCAAAGTTCCTGGCTATGATATCGAAGTCATCTGCAAAGCCTAGAAGTTGGCTACCCTTGGTAAAATTCGTGCCTCTCGTTTCGATGCCCGCTCGTCGGATCACTCCCTCAAGAGCGATGTTGAACAGCATGCAGGATAAATCGTCACGTTGTCTCAAGCCTCGCCGCGTCTCGAAGGGACTCAAGAGTGTCCCAGAGATGCGTACGAAACACATCACTCGATCCAATGTAGCTCTGATCAGTCGCGTCAGTTTGTCCGGGAAACCGTGTTCGTGCATTATCTGCCATAGCTTGTCTCGATCAACTGTATCGTATGCGGCTTTAAAATCAATAAAGATGTGATGCGTGGGCACGTTGTACTCCCGACATTTCTGCAAGATCTGTCGAATAGTCAAAATTTGGTCCGCAGTTGCGGGAGCCCCCATGAAACCCGCCTGATAATTCCCTCCGAAACCTTGTGCTATCGGTGACAACCGGCGTAACAGGATCTGGGAGAGTATCTTGTAGGCGGCGTTTTCCAGCGTAATACCACGATAGTTGCAGCAGTATAGCCGATCACCCTTTTTGTAGATGGGACAAACCACTCCTTCCATCCATTCCTCCGGTATAACCCAGTGTAGAGCCTTTGCTAGCGTTTCTCCGCCATGTTTATAGAGCTCTGCTCCATCCAGCTTGTTCCATCCTAGGAATACTATAAATCACGTATGATTTATAACTTTCTTCTGTCATTTCTATCGTTTGTTGAAAACAGGGTTGGTTCGATCACTTTGACTAAATTTTGATTCATTTGACAGTACCGTCTTAACGGGGCCAGATATGACAAAGTTATATATGGGACATTTGTAGAACAGGTTATTATCTATAATTTTGCAGAAAAAAGTTTTGCTGTATTCTTTGTAGTTACGGCGCTACAATGCTAATATCTTATTAGTGATTAAATGAACGTTCATTTAGTCACTGATGAGTTACTAACGTTGTAGCACCGTAACAACAAACGATACAGCAATACTTTGTTCAGAAAAATTGTAGATTAGAACTTGTTCTACAAATGTCCCATACGTGATATTGTCATATTTGGCTCGGCTGAGCCGGTACTGTCAAATGAATCAAAATTGAGTCAAAGTGATCGAACCATCCCCGGTTGAAAAGACTATCGTCACTTAAAAATTATCTGACTTCATTGATAATTCAATACAGAAACGTAGATTGGATCTACTCGTATACAAGCTGTGAAAGAGAGCTTCTCGTGGGTGCGCCGTTCGTTTGTCCTTAGCAGTTGATTGATACATTAATAGAAACAATTTTTCCCCATATAAAGCTCAAGAAGACAACCAGTGGATGCTTTCACAGCTGTTTCAATTTCTCTCATTTCTATCAGTTTTGCAGTTTTATGCACTATTGGGAGGCTTTTATTCCTGATAGAGCAATGACACTCAAGGAAGTGTTTTTTAATCTTTAAAAATGTTATCGAATTTGAAAATATTGCGACTTTTACTTAATCTGAAGGTAAATTACAATGATTTTAGTAGTAATCCGCTGTTAACCAAAATTCCGAATCAAGAAGAGAATATTCCACTGATATGATACCTCCCATCCTTGATTTAAGTAAAACTTTTATGTAACTGACAGCAGGTTACCGTCAAATTATGAATGAATAAATTACAAATTACAAATATTTCTTTGGGCTTGCAGTTTGTTCATCATTTTTTCTTTTTAACTTTCTACAAATTTACAAACTGATAATGCGAGAGGCAAAATAAATACACTGCCTCTATCAGCGGTATTCCGGTTAAATTATCAGGCTAGAGAACAAGGGAACACAGGGAACTTATGTTTCACAAGTTGACCTAACCTAACCTAAAAGAGTAGCGTGTTAGTCTCCATCAGTACTCGATTGTTTTATCAAAATTATGTACCGTGAAGGCACCATATTCAAAACAGTGCCTAATTCTAAACAGTTGCAAATTTTTCTTAAATATTGATAGAACTCTAGCTATTTAAACTGTTTTAATAATATGAAATCATCAGATATAGTGATTAAATTGTTTAAATAGCTTGAATTTTGTCAATATTTATGAAAAATTTGCAACTGTTCGGAATTAGGCACTGTTTTGAATATGGTGCTTCCACGGTAAGTCATTTCTCATTTGTCAGCAAAAGCAAATTCGAAAACAGTGCAGTAAAAATAGGCTACGTATAGAAATAAAAGTACAAAAAGTATTCTTAAATTTGCGGAAATCTTTTCGACAAAACAGTGCATTCAACACTGCTGCTATCGCAGCTGATAAGCATTTTTTGCACGTAAATATTTCCATAAACCCTTATCGATACTTGTTGGATAGCTCTTATCAAATATTAGGTAGGTACCACAATCTTTAATCTATGAAACTTTCTGGTGAAATAAAGCTTACTGATAAACCAGAAAAAATCACGCTGGTCATGAAACTACTAATCCGCACATGAAGATTGTCGGTACCTCCCATAAACCCATATCTTTTGCCTGTAATCTTAAACTTTTTACCGTATAAAAAAGTGTTGAACCGAACTGCATTCAAAGTGTCAAATTTACTAGATTTCACGGAGAAAAAAAAGAGGGGAAACTTACCAATACTTCGTAACAGATTTCCCTAAGTTCTTTTTCGACTCGTTCTCTGTACTCCCGGGCCAGTTGTTGTTTGCGGGCAGAGGATTCAGTTTTTTGCTCGATGGACGATATTACTCGCCATGACGATCTGCGCGGGTTCGGATTGGAATGAGATAAGCATGAGATACCGCTCATTAGATGCTTGGATTTTATGCGCCAGGTAAAATAATGGTATAGGAAGTCAAAGTTAAAGAGCTTACCTTCGCGCACCGACGACGTTCTTGTAAGCGACGGATAGCAGGTTTCGTTCTTCGTTTGATAGTTCTACTCCGGTTTCTGTCACTGATTTCATCGCTTGTGCCATATCGTCATATCTAGGGGACGGGGGAAAACAAATAAAATAAAGGGAAAATGTGGACCGGCGAAGCCGGAAAATTGTTCGAAACCGAATACATACCGTTCCGACTGTTCGGCCAGTTTGGCCTTCTGGACCAGCTCCTCCTTGTCGACGGTAGACATTTTGCTACTACTTTCTGGTTAATTTAGCTGGCGCTTGACACAGGTCGAGTACGAAAATAACAAACACACTATGATCGAAGATTCGTCCGAGAATCCGAGACTTTCAAGGTTCTTCTGCTGCAGCACTCAAACTATGATGCAGAAATCGATAGTTGACCCCTGCGGAGGAAAAAAACGTGAGTAAAAAAAAAGCTGGGTTAGTCCAGGCGTGCCAGATGTTGTGCGGTTTTCGGAAGCCAGGTGAGGATTTTTTTGAATGCATTTTCTTTCCCAAGGAAGGTTTTTACCAATTTGTTTTATTTTTACTAATTATTACAAACTTTTGCAAAATATGTGTTGAATTTCAACCACATTTTGCCAGAACGAGATTCAGTTTTTCACATTTTTGATTGCAGCGAGTGTTGTTGATTAATGTTGGACAATCTGTCTGGCACCGCTGGTGTCAGAATTCCTGTTCGACTTGGCGATTAAGGACGGTAAGAACCAGACCGGAAATACTATTGGAAAATGTACGTACACATTTTTGCAAATTTTATCGATTTTGTACGGCAGATTATTTTACAAGCAAAAATTTTATTCGGATTCAAAATAGGTAATTTCAAAAATTTTCAATTCGATACAAGCAACTAATGGCATTTTCTCCTTTGAAGTTTGAACAGAGTGGATAGTCCATCCATGAATGGCGCAACGAAGTGCGAGACGGCGCGCAAGAAGAATCCGTGTTTCAACTTTCAAAAGGCTTTATTGCTGTGCCGGCCCGGCCGGGGGGTAATTCAATCAATTTTGTATTATAATGCAGCTGTTCAGCTGGCGTCAATTGTGTGACACAATTTCTATTGATATACAGAAGCGTCATTAAATTAATGTCGCATAAGGGTCTGCCTGCACAATGTATTCAGGCGACGGACACTTCCGTACTTCCCGGAATGCGCTGCTCACAAACACGTGACGTGTGGAACAATTGCAATTACTGTCGAATGTCGAAATGAACCGCACTGTCGAACCGTTGTACTGGGCGGGGCATCCCGCCCATATGATTTTCCGCTACCGTTCATGGAGCCAAAATATTTCGCACCAAATTACCAACCTACTGGTAAAAACTCTAAATTCAGTAAATGTGTTAGCGACGACGGACGGTCGCAGTAGGGATGTCACCGATTTTAATAATGCCGATGACTAAGCGTATCGAAATGGCAGCACACTCACTCATCAGACGGCGGCAGAATAGTGACGCCCGGGCCGGGTATGACGTAATGCACGGTACACACGACTCACTTCCAGTTGGCACCGATGATGGCTATGAAGAAGTGGAAAAAAATGTCTTAAATAGCCAACTATTTTCGACCACTGAATTGCAGCGTCGCCGTAGTCAAACCGAATTGGTGTACAACTTTCGAGACAACGTACTTCCACGGTAGCTGAGGACAGGCTGCTGCAGCTACGGCTTTATGTTCGTTTCTATTTTATCTCCCAATTGGCTACTCTGGTCTACTAACGAGTCCGAGTTCCAGCAGTTTGCAGCAGATCTATCCTCGTCTAGATGGAGTTGAGAGTGAGCACTAACAAAAGAACCCAGGAGAGCTAACATGGTGAGAGACGGCTTTGGACATAGGACCAACTGAGATGGAAGGATGTGTTTTTTTTTGCTCCAGCCGCAGTCCCGGCTATGGTAAGTACATAACCATGTTTTGTGCAGTGAGAATGTCCTTTGCATGTGCTACACAAGCAATGGAGCCAACTCTTCGCCAAAGTATATAGATAATGGGAAGAAAAGCTTTCCGCCATGGGAACATTCTATGTCGCACTATAGTACAAACTGGAAGCTAGACAAATGATTATATGGCGTTCCTTCTGGCCACCGCCCTCCTCCTTTACTTGGCGCAGTATCATCCCTTTCCACAAAAGCTATTCTGGTGTCTATGTAAGCAGTCACGATGGTGGAAAAATCAATAAAATATTTTCCCATCCAAGTGATATCATCCGCAGTAGGTACTGTTGGCTTTTTCCGTACCCTGTGTTTTTCAACCACCGATTCAGCGTATTGGAATGTACCCATCATGGCACAACCTTCAATCGAAAGGCGCAGAAAGAGTTGGACTAACAGTAAAGGAATTGCGAATAGTGAGTGAGTGAGTCATACTTTTCAACCCATCGCATCGGCCTCGGCCTCAGGTGGAACCGACCGAGCCGAGCACCCCAACCAAGCGTTGCGGTTGGACTTTAAGCTTTTGCAATCTGCTCGGTTTTGCTTTCACCATTCCACCATTCCACCACTGCTGTCGGAATGGAAAATCTGAACAGCAGCACCAGCTGGGTGGATGGATATCGTACCTTCCGCAGGATGGTGAAACTGCGTGGCTGATGTATATGTTAATGGCGGGCGTACGGGGGCACGAACTGTTGCCGTGCGAAAAACTGGCTCCTCCAAGACTTGATTCTATGTCAGTGGTGTAAATCGATATGAGTTTGAATTACGACGGTCGATGTTGGGATCTGTATTTGGCTATATGACCCGGGGGTTGCAATCGATACAGCAAAGTTTCGTTAATTGGTGGTTCGTTAATTGGGCGGTTCGTTAATTGGGTGTTCGCTAATTGGGCTATATGACAACTTGAATGTCAAAATTGTATGGAATTTTCGAGTTTAGAAATTTCTAACAACTGTCAGTCGGCCCAATTAGCGAATCAGCTGGAGTGCAATCGTGGCCCAATTAACGAATTCAGGCTGTATTTGCAAATTATTCCCAGTGGACTGCCTTCCATACATTTACTTTAATTATTTTCAGTTTATTTTGTACTTAGAAATTTTTGTTTTGCAGGATACTGAATCTCATTACGTCTATAATTCCCTTTAGTAATTTTGTTTATATAGCTTTGACTAAAGAACATTTTATTACATTGTATAAATTAGAGACTATGCATTTGAGGGTTGAACCACCGCATGAAGTTCTTCTTCTTGGAATGCGGAATTTGGAACATTTTGGCTAAAGAGATGCGTGCCAATTGCTTTTCCATTAAAAACATTAATACAATTTCTAATCGTTTAAAATCAATGAAATATATTCAAAAACACTTTAATTGCTTTCCATCTGGACTGTAAAATGTTAAATTCTGATTTTCCACTCGTAAAATGCTGTTTAGCATCAGGCCTGGCAGGTTTAAACGAAAAGGCTTTTTGCATCTGAACTTGAGTGGACTGCGTAAATGAGCCCGCACTGCCAAGCACGCGGCCAAAGAACGTGAACTATATGGCAAAGGTTGCCAGTTCAATATTTTTTGTCCATAGGTTTTTGAATACCTTACACTCTTGAATATTTTCGTCTCGTCCGTCCGGTCTTAATACCGAACTACTCAAAATCGTGTTAAAGTGCACAAACACAGATCTGAGTAATCTTAGGCTAAAAAAATCGGCAGGATGAATTCAAGTATAGGTCATTTGTCACCGTGAATTGATGGCAATATTGCAGCGCTTATAATAAACAATGATAGTTGAATTGGGGGAGTAATTGCTGTTTACGGGTTGGTGCAAGGCGATCTGCATAAAATGGCTAAGTTACTTTAAGTTTTTCAAACCATCTCTGTCGTTAAAAGCTGATAAACAAGCTTAATAGTAAATTTTTCTGCTAAACAATCCGCCCCCAAATAGCCATAAACATCAAACCGTTTTACGCCTGCTTAAAAGTATTAAAGTGGCATTATAAACCAGTCGAAACTTTCATTAGGCTCACAGCTTTCATACTACGTTAAAGCTGCTTAAGGGCGCTAAAGTGGTTTTATAAACTACTACCAAGCTTTCACGCGGCTCACAGCACATATACTGTCAGAGTATAGAAATTCGCAGTTCTACTAGCACCAAAATACATGTCCGTTTTCACATTATAGACGGCTTCTGATGTAAAGATATATTCACTGTCAGTCCTGCAGATGCAGATGGGGCGGATTAATTTTTTTAAATTTAAAAATAGATTATTTATTGGCTGCATAAAGGTTGATGAGACGTTGATTAAACGACACGAAAAGCATTGCAAAACTATTTATCGTTCTAAAAACAGAATTGGTAGCAATGCGCAAATTGGCTATTAAGCTTCATTGTAGCTTCGAAAGCAGTTATTAAAACGCCCGAAGCATGATGAAATCACCAGATATAGATGTTCAAGAGCTGAAGAAAGTGGCAGCAGAAGCTGAAGAGTGAGACCGAGTACAAAGTGGCCTCATCGTTTCGCGCCTTGGGCCAGAATGTCGGAGCAACCGGCCAAACTATGAAGACCTGGCCAAAATGGCCATTTTTATGCGGAAGCGAGAGCCTGTGTCTGAAAGCAGGCAATTACCGAAAAGCATCGTTCCGGCGAAGCGCGTCGTCATAATGGATAAGACCTACTTGACGTTCGACAGCAACGACTGGCAGGGACCGTTGACGTTCCCCACTAAAGAGGTAATTGATGATATTAAATTATTTCCCACACCAACTCCTTCTGCGATTGACGATCAACGAAAGAGTTTGTGCAAACACCTGCTTTTTTCTGCGGGGTTTGCAGTCGACGTGAAGATTTATGGTACAAAATGCCTGCCGGAAGTTAACGCTGTACCCACAGCCCGTTATGCCAAGAAATTATCGAAGTTGATGGACCGGCTGAAGATAAATGTTGCACCGAAGTGACTTCGACCTTGCCGACAACATTGTTTGCTCGCACAACGCCGAAACGATATGCAGAGCAAGTTAGATGACCAGTCTGAGAGCTTCTAGGAAGCAGGTCTCACAGTCAACGTAGCAAAAATCATGGTAGTGAACACTGACAATCCCACCAACCGTCACCAGCAGCGGGACAACAAGTTGAGCAGGTGGACACCTCTCAATACCTTTATCATCCTCCTTCTTTATTATCTTCAATGATATAGCCACACGGATCAGAAAGCCCAGGAGTGCCTTTGCAGATCTGCGAAACAATTGCCGCTCAAACCAGATCACTCTTCATACGAAAACTTGAATTTTCAACCCGAACGTTAAATCCGTACAGCTGTATGCCTGCAAAACGTGGTGCGTTACAGCGGAAACAACACAAAAACTGCAGGTATTTATCAATCGCTGTCTGAAATATAGCACCCGTGGTTGGTGGCCTGACAACTTGGATATCCAATGAGGAACTCCATCGTCAATGTCATCATCGGCCGATAGCAGCAGAAATTCGTGAACGTTGGTGTAAGTGGATCGGACACCCCATGAGGAAAAGAGTGAACGAGATCTGCAGAGAAGCACTCGACTGGAACCCAATAAACATTTTTGTCGAGTAACATCTTATAAAGCGTTCGTTACCCGTTAATTAGCTCTACAACGGTTGAATAAGCTACTAATAAAAAAAATGTTTGCTGGGAATCCAGAAGGACAACGTAGAGGAGGCAAACCCAGAGGCTCCGTCGACGAAGTTTAGCCAGCGATGTCCGGGCTGTAGATGAGAACCTCCCCAACAAACATTTTTGTTGAATAGTAGCTTACTTAACCATTGTATAGCTAATTACCGGGTAACAAGTGCTTGATAATGTATATTGAATCTCCTGGCGACAGGTAAAAGCCATGGCTGGTAGCCGTCGGCAGTACAGATCTCTGATTGCATCACTTTGTTCTGCAGGACCCCGGCCGGCATGGACACATAAGTAAGTAAGTAAGAAAGAGGACCGCCAATCGCAACCCTCGCAACATCCTCCAGTTGCATCCGACAGATAATTTTTAGGCGAGATTCAAACGGAGGATCTACTCCAATGATTTCTTGGCCAAAACGGAGAAACAGCTGATCGCCAATACCACGAAAGACATGATGTAGAACACGCTGACATCCAACTTTTCATCGATCATGGCTAAAGTTCCGACCGACTGCCGTAAGACCACCCGGCATTTTTGTAGAAGATTTAATAATCGTAGAATTTACGAAAAATTTATTCCATTGAATTATTCAATTTTTTCAAAAATACTTTTCGTTGATATAAGCGTTTTAAGGTGGTACAATTCAATATGAAAATTGATATTAAAATTGATATTATTGACATCCGAAAACCCCTCGATTGTTTATGTTTTGACCTTTTAAAGCAAACGTTTTGAGTTTGGTGCGTACAAAATCAAATTGTTTGCGAATTGATTCGTTTGAAAATATGGAGAACGCAGTTTTTTCGAAAACAATTCCGGATTTACGTAACCTGGCGATTCAAAAGATGTGGAAAATATAGCGAAACACACCGGACTCTTGCAGGAAGGTGTGGTATTAGCAAAGCAACTGTTGGAAAAATTCTTCTGAAGTTCAAAACGTTTGCGGATCGGTGGTGGATCGCCCTGGGCAGAGGCAGCAAACAATCGGTAAAATCCAGTTTGCTGCCGAATCGCAGCACAAGGTTTGAAAAGTAAAGCCAGCCGGAAGTTGCCGTTCATCAGCAGCAAAGCAAACAACGCCTAAAGGATAAAGGTGACTAAGAGGCATGTAGATAAGCCGATGGAATATTGGAAGATTGGATTCTCGGTATAGAAGAAGTGTTCGTGTGTGTTACAGTTCGGGCTAGGCACTCCAGGAACGCCACATTCAAGGCGCAGCTATATGAAACATGGAGAAGCGAGAAGGTAACGGTAGAAATATTTCTCGTGGGCTGGCGTGGGCAGCCTTGTGAAGAGCGATGGAATTATGACTGGAGACTCGTGCATAAATATCTTGCCTAAAAATTTAGAGCTTTTATTGATTGAAACAGGTTTGAAAAGAAAATCAGTTTGTGTTTCAACTAGATAATGACCTGAAGCAAAGAAAAAATAGTAATTCTTATGGCAACTTGAACCAAAGTTCGTGGGCTAATCTGCAGTAACATACAAAAATAACTATTTTGAAGCCCTGGAGAGGGTCTAGGAAGAACTTGATCTAAAACACTTGAAGAATCTAAAAGCGCTTACAAACTGCTCCTGAAGGTAAAGGAAGCTTATGCTTGTTGAAGCTCTTATGAAGTGAGTACTTTTTTTTACCAATGTTCTTTTTCAAACAAAAGTACAGTTCTGAATAGTGAATAACTTTTTCTTGCTCATAGTGTTTCATAAAATATAAGTGAGAATTCCAAAGCCTTTGTTGAGCAGAGTGTAAACAATCTGTGTTTTCTTAATCGTTTTGAGTTTTCGCACCATAAAATAAACTTGTTTCATTCAATAGCAAACAAAACGATGTGGCTCTCGTAACGGCTTTTGCTGGCCATATTGGCAAACATGTGTGGTATGAACACATTGCATATTTTTAATATTGCTGGTCGGTTTTTGGTTACTTCCCCAAAAATTTCTGTAAAATAAGTTTCATGTTTGTAAGTAGACTTCATAAAATTGCACCTGAGCGTCTGTGTACGAATTTGTCATCCTCTTCGTAACAGTTTCTTGTGAATCGATACTAAAAATCACGCACGTCACAAGTCATGTGCCTGCCCGCAGTGTTGTCGCAGATTTTGTTAACCCTCTCTCTACCCGGAAGAACAGATCGTAAGATATTTTAACGACGTGAACGTCTGGAATAACATTAAAATACGAAACGTTCAACGTTCGAAAATCGGTCCGGTCCAGTCCAGTATCGCCATGCGATTTCCAGCTTTTATCGTTTAATGTTTTGCGTATGTTCAGGACCGCCGCACTGATATGGTTCCTACTTAGAGTCGAACCAAACTCGTTCTAGCTGGCATTAAATTGTGCCTAATGTACTTCATTGCTGCCATCGGCAATCGAATGATTAGATGATGGTCAAATATTTTCCGCCGCCATAAAATTCCAATTTGAGCTCGGTGGCCCGTAAAACGAACAGCCGATGAGGATGGCGTGAGAAAGAGAGAGAGAAAGAGAGCGAGACATACACACATGGATGGAATGGAGACAGGGGAATTTTACGCCATTCGTCTGCCAACGGCACGCCGCGGCAACGACTACCAGAAGCGCTTAAAGAGCAGAACCGTACGGCAGTACGGCATGAAAAGCATTCGCTTGAACACGCAGAATCGAGAAATGAGAGAAAAAATAAATAAAAATATATATAGATATCGAAAAATGAGCTGAAATACAAATTTTCATCGAAGACAGGAAGAGATATTGGAAGGCTGTCGATTTGACGTTTTTTGCACGAAGAAGAAAAGAAAAAACTAACTTTTGGACAAAAAATAAGCCGATTAATGGACGGTTAAAATACTCCGTAGTAATGATCCCTTATGAAATCATTAAAAATAAACGATCCCCCCACCCTAATCAGTTCATAACTTTTCGACAAACGGGCAATTACCTTCACCACAAATTTGTTAGTTAGCTAATAAAGTTTAACTGTTCACAGCTTTTTTTATTATCACTGGTATTCCGAATTTTTTATTTCTTTTCTTCGGCCTACTCTCCGGATAGAACGATTCGTTCCGTCAATTCTTCCTCCCGATGTGGCCGATAATTACTTTCGCGTGACTTGTTTTCTCCTTTTCGCAAAGAAAACTTTTCTTTCTCGACTTTCGCGTGTAAGTTCCTCTCTTCTTTACTTTATTTAAAGACAAATGACTTAAACATTTCTATCTATAACTACAAAAATGTGAACATTCCCGATAAAAAATTTCAAACCAACTGAGTAAAATTTAGAATTCCTGTAGCTGTATGACTTTCGGGAACCTCACCGACACACCGACAGCCGCAGAAAGAGAAAGCACACAGACGGCCAAACGGGACGACGACGTCGAGTCGAGTCGACGTTGACGGCGGACAAGTTTGCAGCATATCGGAGAGCACGTGCGCAGGCGCATGGGATGGACCAGACCTGTTTTCCACGGAAAGGCACCGTAGAGTAGAGCGGCACGGCAAGCAGCAGCGGCGGTTCCTTCCTACTGCCATGCCAATCGGTGTTCCTGCCTGCCTGCCTGCCGTTTCGTTGTAGGTACCGTTTGGATTGTCAGCAGCCAAGCGAGTCCGTTTCTACGGTGGAATGCTAATCGCTCAGGGATGCGAGCAAAAAACATGACGTACACGTTGTTACTTCAAACGATCCAACTTACGACGATATCGCGTCGCAGAATTAAATTATCGCCAGTTTATTATGACAATGATGTAAATTAGCGAAATTCAGACCTACACCGGTGCGGTGTGGGGAAAAAAAAGTCGTATGGGAACGGTCGATGGTTTCGGCAAGCGTCAACGACGCATGCCCTGCCACCAATAACGGGACGGCCATCGGCTTCGGCAATGGAGAGGAATAGATTTCCGATTGGAAAGATGGATAGAGTTATATCGAAACTGCATACCGAAATTCGTGGAAAACTACCGACCGAGGTCGAACGGAATTCGGATGCAGAATTTATGTAATTTCTGTAGAAAAAGCTCAAAACCCATTCACAACCGGAGATTTACTGTTGTTGGTGCATCGGAAATTAAAAACAGAAAACTTTTCCATCCAACCATTGTAAGCGCCCCCAAACTAAAGTGGTGAAAAATCGCCATACTTTAACACTTTACAAACAGATATTTTACTTGCCGATGGAATCGATCCGGCGACAAGGTTAACGTTTTTCGGTAAATACCTTCGCCGCAACAACCGACGACGAGGAATGAATGTGCGGTGCCTCTGCTTGGATTGGAAGAAAGCAGCATAAAAACCGCAACGCCAAAAAGTTTACGTCATCCGAAAAAGCTGCTGCAGATATTTGTGGCGGGTGACAGCGGCATGCATCAGCCGCAGTCAGCCGGCCAGCAGCCAAGGTCGCGTGGTCATATTTTTAGTTTTGTAACTAAACGGCCCCCGTCTCTCCTGGCAGCAGTAACAACAGCAGCAGCAGCAGCAGCGGAGATAACCAAAAATTTACCTTTTGACAAGTGCGAATTGCAATTCGGAATGGGGTTGGGATGTAAAACAAGGAGATGGAAAACACTTTTCTTTCAATGGACCAGTATTTTACTGGTTGGTAAATAATTAGCTTTGCAGTATTTTTTAGTATTCAAAAATGGTATTACCTTGTATTAATTACAAGTCCGTTTTAATCCCGATTATGTAGGATGCAAAAAAATGAAGAACGATCGAGGAGGTTCAAAGGGTCGAGCTTGCCATTAGGTTCAACTCAGGCAGATCATTGAAACAAAGGAAGTCTACGTGGAAGTGTAATTCAGATAATTTGATTTTAAAGATGGTTCAGAGCAATCTGATATGTTAAAAGTACATATTTCAACCGAATCTAAAAAACTTTCTTCTGTAAAGTTGTAAGAACGATTGCCGTTTTGTCCCATGATTGATAAAAGAAAAAGATTCAAACCTAAATGACAATAACAAATTTCCAAGACACTGTTAAAATAGTTTGAAACCCGTTAAAATGTAGTATTCATAACTTTGAATGACAGAACTCAAAAGACTGAACTTAAATGATTCTGTATGTAATCCCGAAGAGAAGAGTGTTCCCCAGGGAAGCGTATTTAGATTTTCTTTCTTTAGACCAACCTCGTGTTTTAGTCTTGACTTTTATAACGAGGTCATTTAATAATTTTTTTGTAACGGATTTTTTTTTCAATCGACGGTAGAACGGTAGAACGTAGACGGTAGAAGAAAGTAATGAAACAAAGGTATAGATAGTATCTAAGGGAAAATAAGGCGTGACGAGGAAAGAGCGGCAAATTAGATAAAGGAGGGTCATTGAACCAACCTTTATTAAAGTTTGTAGAACAATCCTTTTTAACCAAGTTGGGGGATCCTTGGATCAAACCAAGCTATAATGGGAGCCTACTCTAACCGGATATAAAGCTAACTTTTCCCCTAGACCTCGTGGATATGCGGTAAACCTTTAAACCTCAGTGGACTGGCCTGAGGGAAAAGTTGAGTTCGGATCCGGTTATTATTGGTTTTCACTATAGCTGGAATCGATCCGCATATCCTCCAGCTGGGGTAAAGAACAACGTTATACAAACTTAATAAGCTTTACTTTAATGACCCTCCCTTACTTTATTTGCGACTTTTGACCTTCACGCTTTATCTTCTCTCAGATACTATCAACATCTTTGTTTCATTACTTTCTTCTACCGTTCCCTCTGTCGATTGTAAAAAAATCGTTGTGAAAAATCTGTTTCTATTGTTATGTTCACAGATTATATGTGAAGCGGCTTTAGAAGAAACCATAAGCACTTGAACAAAGATATGCGTCCTCTACATAGATATAGCTCAAATATAACGAAGCTTTACGTTTCAAGTTTTACGAACGCATTTCTTTGTTTTGGCGATTACAGCAATGTCGTGAGAAAAGCATTGGCGGAACTAGCGCTCACTTCTAGGGGGGGCTATAGCCCCCGGCATTTTTTCGACCATTTTATTACTTTGGCATATTAAGATTAAATGTACATTGATGCATAGGAACTTTAAGTTGTGATGCATATAAAAATTACTCTTAGGTTTTTATTATGTAAAGTTATCTAACTATAGTTTTTTCTTAAATTTAAAAATCCAGCTTAAATTTTCTAGGGGGGGCTATATGTCTTGGCTTAGCCCCCCCTAGCCCCCCCCCCCCCCCCCCTAGTTACGCCAATGGAGAAAAGTATTACCAGAAACCCCCGGTAATGTGAATGAGATGTCAGAATAGTCAGAATATTTCCATGAGAATAGTCTGAACGAACCCCATGAATATATTGTTTTGATTTGAAGAACACAAACGTTTTGAAAACATATCCGTCGAAAGCCGTCTATTTTGCTGGGTAAGAGGAAAGGTATAACTTTTTTTTTTGCTTTTTCCCAAGTATCCAGTCAACTTCTGTCAATTGAGTATGATGTTTGGTCTTTTTTTTTTAAAGTGAGTGCATTCAAACTACCGGAGTTCAGTCCGCATAAATGAAAACAATTGTGAAAATGGTCATAACCATATCGGAGTACATTCCAAAACCAGACATTTCAATGGCGTCTACTATTTACAATATGGTCCAACTACAGAGACTGTAGATTACAGAGGCGACAAGGCACTCAAAAACCGCTAAATTTTAAATCAAAATGGAGGTACCTTTATTTGTGATGGTACTCTCCGTTTTGATTCAAAATTTAGCGGTTTTTGAGTGCCTTGTGCCTTTGTAACAGCAACAGTTTGGATACAGCATGGTTCTATCTCACAACTGGTTGTAGATTGAAAGATAGGTGATAATATTTATGGCTATTGCATGACTCGAATGAATGCGGGAGGTTAAAAAAAAAGTTAGCGGAGATTAATGACATCGGAATATAATAGTGCTCCGATTTCAAAATTTGTTCCACTTGTTTCCTCCTTCCTAGAAAACTTTAGACCAGTATTTTTTTCTATTTGGTACTTTGGGAGCGTTTTTTTTCATATTTTCTTGACATGACCCAAAAATTGATCGGGGTGATGGCACGTGGGGTTCGCACCCACGATCTATCGGTTCGTATCCGACTGTTTTACTAACTAAACTACCGCCGCCCGCAATGTTAGTTTTTTGCTCCCAATTCTATCACTCCCCGTACACGCGCCACCCAGATAACACAAACACAGAGAACAGACTACCAGGTAATTGACAAAAAGTGTGTAAAAGGTTTTTATGTAATCTCCGAGCAATCCTTCAATAGAACTCCCCTCGAGCAGTAAGTGGCAAACTAAATCTTGATGTCGCTGCCATCGCTGCTATGTAACTCCAGCACAAAGAAATATTGACAAAGGTACATGGATATTTTTTGATGCGTTTGGCAAACTATTTCTAGAGGGCGCTACCGACAGATTTTACACACAAGATATCGATTGCTTCCTATTATTTGCATGACTGCTCTTTGTTTCTTTTTTATTTCTGGATAGACTGTTATCTACTCGGTCAGCGTGATAGAAGCAGAGTAATACGATGCCGACGTTTGTACGGCAAGTCTTGGATTTTTTTACGAAAATCATAAATTTTAAACTACTGAAGCGATTTTAATGATTTTGCCATCTATAAAAATGTATTTTAATACACTTTAGAGAACCAATATAGGAATGATGCTCAAAAATTTTTGGTGTCGCAAAACTATTAAATTTTTTTTTGTGTTTTCATGGTTTGAAGACCAAAAAAACCTTCATTTTATTATATTTTTTTTTGGAAAACTGAATCTATTACATATGTAACACAAGATTCAAAAATAGATAGAAAATAGATTGTTTTTAAAGGTAATGCAGGATAGTACCGTGGAGCCCCGTTCGTTTGACCGTTTTTAATCTGAACACTTTTTAATTTGAACCCCGCTGGGTTGCACGATATGCAAATTGCAAAATTAAAAAAATTAAAATTAAAATGCAAATTAAAAATGGTTCAAATGTCATTCTCAACATCCCAGACAACACAAAATCGTAATAGAAAGTTCACATTAAATCGTTTTCATGTCAATTTCACATTGGAATTGTATAATGATTAGAGTATGTCAAATCGACGTGAACAATAAGTTGTTTTGCAGTCGTGCGTGTCTTCATATACAATTCATGAATGTGAATTATAAAGCAGGATAGACAATTGCAATATTTGATTATATCTTAATCATATTCAATCATATTCATATTCAGGAGTATTTAGTTGCGTGTTATAAAAACTGCGCAAAATAGAATTACAAATAGTTATCAAAATTTTCGCACGTATATCGTCTCCACTTTGATCATATATGTTCTTATATGGCGTGAAATATAACTTTTTCGTTCAGATATGATTTCGTATACCTCAGTTGCAATCGAGATATACAAACCAAATGGTTTACTGGGATGGCATCATTTGCCTTCGCAGACAATGCACATAAATACGACTTTTTTTTATTGATCTAGCGTGTTTAATCCTAGTTTAATCAGTTTCACATTTCGTTTCCCAACGATTACGATAGAAATCCGATCGGAGAATAACATATTCGCTGCTTGCAACTATCAACTAAACGAGACTAAATCAAACCACCAAAACAATAACAAAGAGCAGAGCGGCTAGTTCATACAAGTTTCAGTATATTTAGGGTTGCTAGTTGTTCAAATTAAAAACGGACCCCGTTAATTTGCATGAGGAATCGTTCAAACGAACGGAGGTCCACTGTATATGGTTGAATAATGCGCTCCAGAACTACCACGAAGTTCCACAGCCTCTTATTCAGCAACTTCTATCTCTACCTCTTCGTGGTATCATCCGGGATACGTTCCTTAGTGGAAATTGGACAACCAGTGGAAACTAGGGTCGTATGCGGACAGAGAAGGGGGCACTCATGCGAAGGCTGGGTGTAAATTATCCGCCTGCAAGACGGTTCTTCTACTACTAAGAACCAAAGCAGAGGAAGCCCCTAAAGGAGGATGGTTTTAATAGCTGTTATCCATGGCTATTATGTAAAAATTTGAATGGATAAACCCCTAATCCAAGGTGTGACGCGACCCGTGCCGAGAGATGAATGGTGTAGGGGGTTCTATAAATTCTCTCGCCGCAACGGAGCCTGTGGAGTACCAGGGCGCCCTCCACAGTAATTTGTCCTTGCTGCATCAAGCCGGTCACTGATACAGTGGACGATTTCTTCGAAAACAGACACTGAGGAAGCCTGCAAGTCGTAGGCGAAATACGTATCTGTCATTGAATAAAATACACATAGTAGAATTAAATTGGATAAGTTTTCTTATTTTTTATTTTTAGGTTTCGTATTCTACTAAGACGCTCCAAAAACTTCAGTCGGACGATTTCTTACCGTGCATGCTCCCTCTGCGGAAAAAACAAAGACACGATTGAGGTGGAGAGGAGAATAGGGGAGGAACAGGATTTGAATGATGCGCTAGCAGAGGTTCAGTCCTGATTCTCGTCTATACTCAACACGCTGACTCGTTGTGAGTCGATAAACGAGAATGTGGCTCCAACTCTCTACTCACGGGTCGAGATTCAAGTTCAATTTTCTAGTTCATCCAATTTCATCATTCTTCGCATCAGACATTTCCTCACTTTCCACAAAAAGAGCTGACGCCTTTACCGCGTACAGAGTCAGATACAAGCAAAAAAGAAAAAAATACATCCGGTGGTGGTAAATCAATAAACTGTCCGTGATGACGGACGTTCGGTAACAGACTGCCTGTTTCTATCGCACTGACCGAGATCGTTCGAAAACAATCATCGTCGCCGAGGCGAGTGTGTGGTGCGTGTGTGGAATGATTGAATTGGGAGAATATAACCTAATATAAGAGTGCGGCGGTAGTTTAGTCAGTAAAACATTCGGTCGGCAGTTGAAAGATTGTGGGTGCGAGTTCCTATATATTCAAAACAATGAATATTCTTGCTAGAGAAGTCAAAAGAGAAGTAATAGCTCGAGGTATGTAATGAAGCCTCTTATCCATCTTATAGTTATTCTTCGTACTTCTTGGCTTTAGAGAGTAGTTGGTTAAAAAGTAGTTAACAATAAAGAGGAGGAAAATAGTGAAAAAGATCGACACTTAAGCACGGATAAAAACAGTCAATCCATAATTGATACTGCGGAAAGAACGACGTGTGGAATACAAAAAATATCGCCGGACAGTATCACAATGAAACAAAATAATGGTCGCAGTAATAATGTCCTTACAAAAAATGACAGTCGACGTCCATTGCAAGTTTTCCCTTTATAATCGAACAGAAATTAGGATGTAGAAAACAACAACAGGGATCAGAATAGGTGAGTATTTTATTTATTTATTTATGCATTTGTTTGACTAACTATTGACGTAAAACACGCGTCTTTTGAATTATAAATTACGGTATTATTAATGCCTTCATTTCGTAATTGTATGAATTTCGTTTTGTTCATTTCGTAAAGAATATGAGAGTGTCGAAGCAGAAAATTTGAATTTCAGTTAAAAAATCGGCGAAGGCTCGTGCCGCTGGTGCACGATGAGAAGGGTCAATACCTTGCAATAATCCAGCGAGAGGTCAACGATGCCCAATTTCAACCGCCTCATATCGTCTTCTGCATACCTCACTCGCGAGTCAAATAACTCGTGAGAAATCAACTGCCCGTGCAACGGCGCCACTAGCCCTGGCGCACTGGGATACAGATTTTGCATTACTTTTTCCTCTTCATCTTCGCCCTCGATTCTACTCACGGGCAGGAGTGCAAATCCTCGCGAGTAGTCGGTATCAGTAGCTCGGGCTGCAATTGCATCAACATTATTTATGTAATAAGCCGACTGAGAACGTCGCATAGCTTCGTTAAGCAGTCTGATTAACCGTTTCCTCCTTGTAAGGACTAGAAACCTAGGTATACCTCAAGGATGCTATCACGGACCTCTGTTATTTCATATTTCATATTTTTCTACGATGTCTTCTTTATCATCACAACCAGAAAGTAGACTACTAGAGGCCGACAATCTTAAACTGTTCCTAGTGATACGGTGAAAGTTTTTTGAAATTTTTTCTGGTCAAGCGTTAAGTCTGAGTGTTTACTTTTAACGAGTTTCAGGATTGTCCGTGTAGAGATCACTACCTTTACTCGTTGATTGTTGCATAGATAAATAGTAACCATGATTGAGGAATGAGAAATTGAAAGTTTACATTTTTAAGTGGCTTCGATTCGAGGTAATTTATCATCAAATATAGTCACAAGGAATACTGAAGAAATCTGAAACTTTTTGACATCAATTTGAAATTTATTTCCGTTTCCATCTCACAGATTATGATAGAAGTGTATCCAATTTTCTAAAGGAAAAGGTTATTATCATACGTTGGAAAATAACCAGCCAACTCTCCACCAATGTTAGCATAACTAAACTTTACAAGCACTCAAACCGAAACCACCGCAACATTTCTAAGTACATGCAAACAAATTTCCTGAACTGTCAGATAACGTTACCAATCAAAAATCTATTTTCATACACTCTTGTTGTCTAACTGATACGCGCTTTAGTCTATTTTATGTCAATGAACTGGAAACCTAGGGATTACATCTCAATAATACTTAAGGGTTTTTGAATTTTCTTTAACCATATTTCGGATTTTATTATTAACAGACAGGCTTATCACAAGTAGTTTAGACTCGGTTTAGACTAAACTGTGAGATATCTTATGGTAAGTAGGATTCCATTCAATTGTAGTACGTTTCCCAACAAAGGTAGAAGATATGAATATAAATTTATTCTTGGTGTTAAATACATTTAGAGATAACGTTTAGGTGTACGCACCAGTACTTTTTCGAATCAAAATTAGCTCCTTTAGCGATTATTTAATCTCAATATTATCATTGTGCAAACTAAAGACACCATCAAACAACTATGAATTGTTGTCTTGCAGAGTCTGCTCCATATCACCTACGTGGGACAAAATCATTGGTCTTAATGATTTATGATTAATGGTGTTGTTCAGAACCAGTTTTATTTGTGAGTTATATTACTTAACAGCTTTTCGAGACGTTCTTTAATTTACGATTTCGTTTAACTACGTCGCTCTAATCGTTGATTTATTAAATGGCTATATTTCAATCAACTCATGTTTTAGTGAACAACATCATAATCCGTAAAAAAAGATTACTTATTGCGTAATAGAACAAACAAATTTTGGCATGAATGCGTGACGGCGTTCATCCAGTGGGCAGATAAGAAACGAACATGTGAGCCTCGAGTGGGTTAAAAGAAACCTATAAAACATCTCACCGTTTTTCTGGACTCGACTGGGTAAACTCGTCCCGTCTCGAAACAGCCTGTTTTTGCTTATCTTAAGCTGTACTGTTAGCACACACGCCACTCGGCCGCGCGTAACTGGCGTTATCAAAATGACATTGAAACCGCTACTGGTCTGCCTCGGCCTGGTCGCCGAACCAATAAATCCTCGCTGAGCACGTTTTAATAGCAATCGGTATTGGTAGTGCTTCAATAATAGCATACCCTATGATTAATAGGGTTCGGCTGAGGGTGTCCTCCATGCGACGACGACGACGACGACGTCTCAGCTAACGCAAATTTTATGCTGGATCACGTTTTTTGCAGTATGCTCTACCTACGAGTTCTCTCCGATCCGGTATGAATGACGAATTTGTGTAGGAATAAAGTAAGCACACCTACAGAAGAAAGCGGCGAGGTTCTACGTCGTTCAAGTTAAATGCGATAGCAACGACTGCGGCGACAAACGGGACGACGGCCGGCCTAGTATTGGTTTCATCAATTAAAATATTTCACCGGTGTATTGGTACCATCGAACGATTTCGTCTGTTCTGCGTGGAACGGATTTTCAGCGGTAAAGTGACCGTGGTATTATGTGTACTGCTTATTAGTTAATCTGCTACTGCACCTATGCTCATACTATATGTATCAATCTCACCCTGTATCAGCAGCGTTTTGCTTTGATGATAATCGATTAGGGGTTATTTGCTAATTTACATGTGAACGCGCACGCGACCGGACTGGTAGCCATTCTGGTCGCAATTTGAGGGACTGTCGCGAACAATTGCCAATTAGCGATCGGTTTGCAATCAACCACGCCCTCACATCCTTGATGTATCAGGCAGAGATCGATTGGAGTGCATACCGGGCCATCAAGGTGTGCACACCTTCATCGTCTCCTGTTGTAGCCAGAGCTGTGCGCCACAGTGAGAAAAGCACACACAGCTTGACAACTGCTGAACTCTAGAGGATTCAGCCTTGAAAATTTATCCTTTTCTCATAGCCGCACGGTTCGATTTATATTTTTTTCCGTACGGTCATGATAAATGGTGCCGCAGCTTGTAAAAGGATCTAGAAATAGCACTTTAGCTTTTCGTTCATCCATTCGGTCGGTAGTAATCCCGAAATTATGGATGGACGTAATATCGCACTCTGGGCAAAGTTCCATCTTTTCCGACGTGTTCATAAGCGGAAAAATCTAGAAAAAATAACGTGAGCATGAGGAGCTCGACTGCCATAAAGTGAAGAGAAACATGCGTACTCTTTTAGTGACGAACGAAAAAAATTCAATTCAGCTTCACGTCACATGCACTCACATGTAGGTGAACTTTTCCAGTACTTCTTTCACAGCAAATCGTCGATTAATGAATGCACCGGCTCACGGATCCGCCCCGTGTACTGTACGGGTGTCCGCCAGCAGGTAGAATGTCGACGTTTAAATACCTGGAAAATGGGAATCGAGTGCGGCCCGGCTTCAAGCAGTCTCTGGTTTCTTTTCGCGGCGCACCAAGAAAAACCAGGCAGCGGTTCCTTGCTGCCGAGATCAGTCAAAATGGCGACTGGACACTCCTCGATGCGTCACAGCGGTTTATCGCACCGCTATTCAAATTTCGTACCCGGAAACGGCTGGCTTTAATGCTTCCCTAGTGACACAGGACCTATTTCACAAGTTTTACTTACTTTTTGTACGAAGGGACAATTTTTCGCGTATAAAATAATGGCACACACACTACTTTTCAACAGAATCAGCTCTCGAAAAGACTCCACGGCCGCAATATCAAAAATCGATCGGTTGAAGCGCTAGTCGATGAAGGCACGCGCGACAGCACCTGCGGCTCGGCAGCTCGTTCGTCGACTTTAGGGTTGCATCAGACTGCTACCAGAGGTGACAGTTGTGACACTCCGTCGATTAAGGAAGTAAGGTAGCTACACTGAAAACGAAAGTATGCGGAATAATCTGACAGCTTCACATACCAAAGTTGGGATTCATATTCCGAACGCAAAATATGATTGTTTGCTCGATTGCGATCATGCTATAAAGGTAAAAGTTGCAATAAATGCATTGCGCAAAACTATATAGTTGTATTGGATTTCAAATCCAATTTCATTTAAGATTTGAAGTGTATACATTGAAGTCCAGTTTGAAATTAAAATTCAAATTTAGTTTAAGTCTTATTTAAACTCGATTTCAAGTCCAAAATTGAAATTAATTTCACTTCTTTAAAGTTAAAATGTATGTCCAAATTATTCCAATTTCAATTCTATTACCAAGTCCAATGTCCAATTTCGAGTCAGGCTGCATGTCCAATTTCAACTTTGATTGCAAGTTCAATTCCTAATACAATTTCATTCCTATTTTAAGTTCAATTTCAAGTCCAATTTTACCTTTGATTGTAATTCCAATTGCAATCACAATCTCATCTACAACTTCTTCTCCGTTTTCATATCTGTCTTGAACCGAAGTGGCTGGCTTGTGTTTTTCAATTTTAAGTTTATTTTAAAGTAATATTTCGCTACTAATTTTGTTTTCAAAGTCAATTCCGATTTGAAGAACAACTTCAAATCCAAATTATTTCAAATGCAAGTTCAATTTTACCATACAGATGTGTAATTTTACGTCTAGTCAAATTTCACATCTATATTTAAGTCCAATTTCCAGTTCAATTTGAAGTGATGCCATAGAACAGAAGTGGAAGTAGAAATCCAAACACGTACATGCTACTTTCTACAGATGCTAGCGAACCTGGCGACCGAGTCACTTTTTTCCACGAAAACACACGAACGCATACGAATGCACACGAAAGCATGTGAAAGATGCTATGCGATTGGCAGCGAGCGTTCTGCTTGTATTGCTGTTATTCGCTTCTATGCGAAAATCTTCTCAAAGAAAAATAAAAACAAAAAAGACTCTGTTACCAGTTTTGATCGCCGAGTCGTTCGGACTGCCACTTCTGTTCTGTGGTGATGCTTTAAGTCTAAATTAGTAAAAATTCAAGTCTATAATTTTAAGTTTTTTTATCCAACCTCAAGTCCGATTTCAAGTTTAATTTTAATTCCCATTTAAGTTCGATTTCTTGTCCTGAAGACCAATTTCGAGTCTCATTTAGTTCCAGTTTCAAGCAAATCTTTTAAATTCGAATTTATTGACAAATTTCAAGTCCGGGCTTAAGTTAAACTTTAAGTTTATGTTATTCCAAAATCAGGTCCAACTTTCCATCTAGCATTAGTCCAATTTTGAATATAATTTCCAGCTCAATTTGAAGTTAAAAACCAAATAAAAGTCTGAGCCAATTTAACTATAATTTAAGGTCTATTCCATGCTCAATTTCAGATCTGATTCCAAGCACGATTTTCTACTTTCGACTTTAATAGAGGTTTTCCGTCAAAAATTTTTTGTTCATTAAATCTTCGGTTTTGACTCTTATAGCGAATTTATAAATTAACCTGGCTCAGGTCGATTAGCACTCAGTTTTAATCGAAGTGCTGTCAAAGCGTTCATAAATTAACCGAGATTGCATCTCGGTTAAACTGACAGCATTCAGTTTGAAGCGCAGGTTGAAACCCGTGCCCGTATCATTCATAAATTTCGGGTTCGAGTTAACACGAAGCCAGGTTAATTTATGAATTCGCTATTAGAAATGATACCCACATAAAACTTTCTTTAATAAAGCCTCGAACTACTGTAAAAATGAAAAAAATAAAATACGTATATTTCAACACGTCACTTCTCGGATGTATTACATGGCTTTTTGTACCAGTGTCCTCTATTTTCACCACTTCGAGACTAGAGTGACTATATACAGAGTGGCGACAATGTCAAAATTGGAATGATAATTATCTGTCAGTGTCATTCCAATCGAGCAGACGGCCTATCCAACGCGTATGCAGGAAAGAGAAAGAAAAACCTTGGAAAAACCGCATTGCATACATTTGGGATGACTTGTCGCCACTCTGTATATAGTCACTCTATTCGAGACCATCTGTACCAGCGGGGTGCAATCCTTATCTTAACGAACGGTGTTTAACAGTCGACTTAACGAAGGGCGCTATTTGCAGGAAATGCAGGAAATAGCGCCCGTCTGACAGGTAAATTTGCTGCCAACCTTGTTGAGATGTGCTGAGGATGTTGGCAACAAAAACATGGCACCCATCGCAAGCCCCTGATCTGTACCACTCTTTACTCTTGTGGCAAGCAACACACGAAACGAAAAAGAAGGTACACACTTAAATTTATAATCATTAGCTTTTCATTCGTTTTGTTCTTTTCACTCAACCGCTGATACACATATTCTAGATAGAATTAACAAAAGGGCGAATGTCGCAAATGTAAACAAAACGAGTGAGAGATACTTTTTGCTCAGCTAACTGGCACCTTTATCTCATTTGTTTTGCGTTGACGAGAGCTAACATCAGATGGGCTCAGGAGTCGTGGGCAGGGATACCAGACTTGCAGATTTGTCTGCAAATTCCAGATTTTTGGAACGGTCTTGCAGATCATTATAAATTTGCAGATATTTGCAGTTTTTCTGACTTTTATTGTTTTGGTGCAAATTTTTGTTCGAAGCTCTTTAAACTTTCACAGACTCCCTAAAAAAGTGTGCAGATTTTCGCAGATTATTTTTAAACCAGAAAATTCGAGTAGCCGGAAAACTGCTCGATTTTTTCGGCTTTCGAGCAGTTGCAGACATTTTTTAAGAAAATATGGCATCTCTGGTCGTGGGCCCCACTGACAGCTGAAGAGATAACTTGTGTAAAGAGTGGCGAATATATGATTTCTCGTTTACGCTAACGCTAACATGTTGGCATCGAAAACATGGCTGACGGCCAGCTACTTGGTTTTGCTGGACCAGCAAAGGAAAATCAACCCTCACTCGGTTTGTTTACGCTTGCGACATTCGCCCTTTTGTTAATTCTATCTTCATATGTCATAATCTGTTGTTCAGTGTTTGCCAGAAAATCTGAAAATTTTGATAAACAGTGCAGCCGAAACGAATTTTTTAAAACTCAACATTCGTGATTTGGTGAAAAGAAATTCAACATTCTTGCAATTTGCGTTGTTTCAAAAATCGTAGTAAATTCTAGAGTCAACAAAAGAAATATATTTTTGCAGCATTGTCACTCGTATTGGGAGTACTTTCGAGAAAAAATAAGAAAAGGAGGGGTATGATCTGACGGAAAACCTCTATTGTAAATTCAACCAAACCAAACCATAAATATTATTGAAGTCAGATTTTTTTCTTCGAGTGCATATATTAAGTTGGTTTTTATTGCGAAGCACGTGAAATAAATACACGTGCTTTGAAGGTATTAACGCGGTATTAAGAACCAGCGATAAAATATTTGTTAATTTATCTATTTTTATAAATTATTGTCAATTGCAAGGAAAATTGTACCAACCAAAGTGCGATATCGCTCATAAAAGTGCTATTTTAGCTTAAATCGTTTCGGTATCTTCGGCGCACTTTTTCGTTATCTTCCAAGCAATAAGTGCACCGAAGAGACCGAAACGATTTAAGCTAAAATAGCACTTTTATGAGCGATATCGCACTTTGGATGGTACAATTTTCCTTGCAATTGACAATAATAAATTTGATGTTAAATTTCGGTGTATGAATAAACTGCTCGATTGATCAACTTGATTGTGAATCACCCGGTTAAAATGCATGCAGCTCAGGCAGCAGTTCACGTCGCAGTTGCTGGCAGTCGCACATGCCAATGCTGTCAGCCTAAACGTCAGAGCACCCATGTGTGTTTACAACGGATAGAATAATATATATCGCGTGTGGTTTGGTTTCATTTAACATTTTTGTTAAAAATACATTAATTTATAGGAATTTCATACAATTCAAAAGCCGGTTACTGTACATAATCCAAATGCCGAAATCAAGGCGAGATAAAAAAGGTAAGCAATGCTATATGAGATTGTTCTAATCGACTAACCAAATCACACTTTTCCTGTGTATGAAACGCAGTTTCGTTAACCAAAACGGAACGGAAGGGTCTGTCCAACAAGCAGCAGATCATCGAAGACATCCAGGCGTGCCGGCAGAAGTATGCAAACATATTCCTCTTCTCGGTTCAAAACATGCGAAACAGCAAACTTAAGGACATCCGAACGGCATGGAAAAACTCGCGCTTTTTCTTCGGCAAAAACCGGGTAATGCAACTGGGGCTGAACTTTGTCAGCGAGGACGGTGACGATGATCCGAAGCTTGGCAAAGACTTGGACCAGCTGCGGGAGCAGATGGTCGGTCAGTGCGGGCTGTTGTTCACATCGGAAACCAAGGAAACCGTACTGGATTGGTTCGACTCGTACTCGGCGGACGAGTTTGCTCGCAGTGGTTTCCGGGCTTCAAAGACGGTGCGTTTGAAGGAAGGTAAGCATTGATGGAATAATGCTTGTCTATAGTACAGCACTTAAATTTCTGGTATTGTTTTAGGTCCGTTGGAAGATTTTTCCCACGCTATCGAGCCACATCTTCGTTCCCTCGGAATGCCAACCAAACTGGATCGGGGGATAGTAACGCTGTACAAGGATTTTACCGTTTGCGAGAAAGGTAAGGTACTAACACCGGAGCAGGCTCGAATGCTAAAGCTTCTGGGAAAACCTCTGGCAAAGTTTAAAGTCGTCATCAATTGCTGTTACACCAAGGAGAATGGGTTCGAGGAAATTAAAAAGCGGGATATTGAGGTGACAAAAAAGACGAAAAAAGTCTTGGATAAGAAACCCACCAAAAAGCAGCAGGCAGCTGCTGCTATGGTGGAGGACGATGAAGATGAAGATATGAGTGAGGATGAGGATGATGATGATGACGATGAAGAAATGGAACTTGATGAGGACGATGATGAAAGTGACGAGGAAGATGATTAGTTAAGCTGGTTAAGTTTAGTTTTAGGCACGTAAAGAACTACGATAAAGTTTCTTTTCGAATGTTTTGTATCTGTAATAGTACACTAGAACCTCCGAATGTTCTTGATTTTTTTTTATTCGGGTAGATTGTATGAATGCTCAATGTATTTATTGACAACAATTTCAACTAATGACTGCTTGAGCAGAATACAACTTTTCTGTAACCGAGACCTTTATCTAGCCCTGAGTGGAAGGTGCTGAGTGCGATCTTTGGTAGAGTACATACTGAAAGCGAAGACCGCCAGAGGCGGATGATTCATGAGCTACAGGCACTGCTTGGGTAGAATTCCACCGTTCACCTGGAAAAAGTTGAGTGTGGCAACAGGCTTCATTTTCAGTTTTTTACTCAGTAGATGCTCCTTTGACTACCAAGCCTCAATGAAACATAATTTGAATACGTAGTGTAAGGGGCAATTGTAGAGCAAATTATTATCGACAATATTTCTGAAGAAAGTAGGTACAATTTATTATCAT
Organism: Sabethes cyaneus; assembly: GCF_943734655.1. Taxonomy (NCBI): domain Eukaryota; kingdom Metazoa; phylum Arthropoda; class Insecta; order Diptera; family Culicidae; genus Sabethes; species Sabethes cyaneus. The sequence continues at coordinate 228,950,130 of NC_071354.1, forward strand.
ATTTACAGCGCTATGGGGTTGCCCCCTCCCATGGGCAGGTGGTTTGACGCGTACTTCGGCTAAACGACCTAAAAATTCTTAGTTCCGCATGTAGAATGTTTATAGTTTAAGTTGGATATATGTGTAGTATGTAGTATTGCATAATTTAGCTTTATGTGTAGCATGTGTCTCGTAAAGCGGAATGGAGCGAAATCGAACGGATTTGATTTTAAATTCAATCCGTTTGGGCCGAAGCACCGGGAGGGCTTACTCAGTTCCCTAGATGAATTGCTGGTATGCACAGAAATTTCTCTAGAAAACTGAAACCAAATCCTACCCACCATTCATGAGATTTTGACTTACTCATGAAAATTAAAATTTATCGCTAGTTAGAACGAACGAGTGTTTAAAAATGATGTGATGTCTTTATTTGCGTAATCGAGACATTTTCTATGAGATTGCCATAGAATTTGTGGCTGTTATGCGATTATGGACAGCACAGCACTGAAAAATATACACACACGCACATGTATACATGTGTATGCATGTATGAGTGTGCATGGGTGTATAGGTACGAATGAATAGGGTAATTGATCTTGAATGGACCTATTTAGCGCTTTTTAACACCACCACTCGCACTCCTGCTCAATTTACTCGTCATTTATAAATAATATGTGGTGATGTTACTATTTGTTGGAAAGTACCACCTTTTTTCTACATTATCAGTACTTTAAAAATGTATAATTGATGAAACTTTTATTAAATATATCGTTTTTTGCCAAAGCCTTTTTTTGATCTTGAATGGACCCAACATGATCTTGAATTGGACCTATTTTTGATTTTGAAATGGACCTAAATTAGGATTGTCATAGTTTCTTCCATGTAAATGAACAAAATAATAACAAAGATTTTTTTTTTAATAGTACAACTATACTACTGTTATTTATTAATAGGACACAAGGTTGAACAGCTTTTACCTTTCTTATACTCTGTTAGAAAGGTGTGAAAGTCGGTTGAAAAATTTGAAATCGGTCACAGTCACCGAGGGTCTTGTTTTTATGTCAGCCCAACAATTGAACAATGTTTCAGTGACTTGATATGCGTTGTGTATGTATCTGTGTGTGACATTTGTTTATTGGGAATTTATTATTACCTGTTGTTCAGATATGGTTGAAACGATTTCCACGTCATAAAAAAATTATGTCGCCTATTAGTTTCAAAAATTTAAACCATTCATTAAAAATATGTAATATAACTTGTATTAAACGTAGTTTATCAAGTACAGTGGGGTTCGAGTTTTTATTTAGTGACTACATATTTCGAAAGGTCAGACTTTTACTGACGTAGGACTACGTCTTACTGCAAAGCATCTAAAGGTTTGCGACAGTCCCTGTCGAACATTTTGAATATAAAACCGTTGCAATCGTGAAAAATTCGTTAATTAGTGGTAATTATTCAATTTTTGACACATTTATATGCAATTTTTTCAGTTGAAAAATGGTCTAGATTTTGCCACGGTTTCGATTTTGGCAACATAGGCGACACGCATTTGTTGTCAAATTTGAAATCATACTGTAAATGGTGCTTGAAAAAATTAGACTTGGTAATTCCACTAGGTTTAAAGGTAAGCTTAGATACTAGGTTTTAATTTTAAATGATAGTCGATGAAGAACTGTACCAGATAGAAAATAGGAAGTTTCAAAAATGAATATTTTAGATCTCAGAGTCACTCAATTTCGGTGGACAAGGAGGTATTAATTTTGTCACAAGTCAGAGGGGAGAGGTGCTTGAAGAAAACTTTACATCCCCCAAGAAATAAAACGTTAGTCCGGTTGCATGATTTTGAATATTTTACTAAACTGATTTTTATTCTATCTGTCAATCGACCAAAAGGTGATGTGAAGTCAACCTGCTTACTTATCGGCGGAATATAAGGCCTTTGCAAAATATTTTTTAAGTTTTTGTCACCCCCCCCCCCCCCTTTGGAAATTGGCTTGAAAAATCGGGGGGCTAAAAAAATTTGGAGGATATGAGTATAAAATCAATTGTCCGTGGGCTCTATAGCCTGAAAAACTCGAAAAATGAGTGTACTTAACACTTCTAGCACGAAACAGAAATGGAAATTCGAATTCGGAGTTTCCGAAAATCGCCCAAAAAAAATTCTCTCGTTTTTGTCTTCTTTTCGTACATTTTTGCATGGAAAATAATAACGTATATATTAAAAGCAAGAACAGATTTGGTTTTCACGCTCAAACTTTAAATAAAAATGCTTCAAACCCATGTTTTTTGCTCGATTAAAAAATTCACTTTGCCCCCCCCCCCCTTTAGTGGCCCAACACCGGAAGGACAAAAACTTTATAAAATATTTGTAATGACCTAATTTTACTTTATTCTGAGCCTCATAATTATTTTAACTAAACTAGAAAATTATCAAATACAATATTATTTTTTTAGGCATATCCAGTTCGAAAATGGTCCAGATATTGATCCAAATTTTATATTTTTTGCACCATATCATTATCCAGGCCTTTACCTAATTTCTAAATCCTCCATTGACGCACAGATGATTTTATTGCCAAACCGGGTAATTTTGTAGGGCGGTTGGGCATCACAAAGTTTCACGAGGGTGAGGAAGTTGGTGTTCTTAACCATCAGTTAAGTGGCTGCTTCTTTTTACTCAGACGAGTCTGATTTTGTGACTACAGGATCCGGTTAAATTTTATTGGCCTTAGGGTTTTCGGTCAGCGCGCTAAAGGTGTTTTGAAGCTTTGGTATATGCTTGATTAACGTGTTTAAACTATTTCTCATCTGAGTTTTGTCAAAACTTAAACTTACAGCAAAACTTTTTGCTGTATTTATATGGAAAATACAGGACGTCATTTGTCCATGAAAAAAATTTTGATTCCAACCATTTTTACGATGTTGCCTGTAGATAGTTAAGCAAGGATAACCACTTTAAATAGAGTTTGGAATATTAGCTTCGTAACTCAATTCGAAGTTCCAATATTAGAGTTTCCTATACAATAAAGCTATATATAAATCTTCAGAATTGTATTCTCAAATAACTTGTTTCATTCTTCTGTGCATTACTTTTAATGATACAAGAATTGTCCCGTTTAGCATAATTTGGGATATTTTTTACAAAGGGCGAACAAATTGGGAAAATTTTACTCTACTTATATAGATTACTTATATAGATTATATAGATTACACTTTTGCTTCGTGCTAAAACAAATACGTAAAATCCAATTGAAAAATTTAAGTGTAACTGGTTTTGTGCTAAATGCAAATGAAGCAAAAATAGCTCTTTTTTAAGGGGCATAGTACCTTTTACACCATATTTTTTGCCTAATTTCAAATAATTTTTTCTCGATAACACGAAAGGCAAATTGAATCGAGTTTTTTGCATTCGAAACATTGCATTTTATACTAATATTTGCAATTTTGTTTTCATAAGGGATCCTCTTCGCTTTGCCCCTACGGCTCCTTGAAGATAGTCGTTCAAAAAAACCATGAATTGCGGTACCATGGATTGGCGCTGGGGGGCTTATCCGAATTGAAAAATTCCAAAACGACATGAAAGAATATTAAATTATCTCGTGTTTGATCCATCCTTTTTTAGAATTCGAACACATAACAAAATGGCGGACATTGAAACATAAAAGAATGGGTTTTAAGCGAAAAAATTGACCTTAAACATTTCTAAAAAATTCAAAAATTACAATATCAAGAAAAGGATGGGTCAAACACTACATAATTTTGTTGGCTTTCAAAAAAAGAATCATAAGAATTGCTTGAGCCGTTTTTGAGATATTTATGGTACCGACTTTCAAAACCTGGTTTCGAGAAAAACGACGTTGAAGTTTTTACTCGTTGTTTAATCGCTCCAGACATGCGCGGTACAAATAGCTGTAACTTTGTCAATATTTGGAATTCATGCAAATGACTTCAAACACATATGGTCAAAATGTTAATCTTTAGAAATAATCAATAAAAAAATTTAGGTTTTAAAAAATTGAAAAGGTACTATGCCCCCTTAACAGAAGGCAGTTAGTATCCCTCTTATCTTTTGATCCATCTTATCTTTTAATCTATGATGGTTAAAATTTTTGTACAATACTGAGAATAAATTAAGTTTATATTGTTTTAAGCATAAAATGACATATGTTAGCTAACTAATTAGGAAGACTTTTTAGTTTCAAAACTAGAGGCTACAATGTACAAACACTATGAAGCAACTACGAAAAAGGATGAGTGATAGTTAGTTTTATCAATATAATTAAGTTTTTATTTAGGCTATAAATCAAGCCTACTTTCAACATCCCGTGCTTATAGATTAATTATAAACGGAGATACTATAGTGACAACAAGCAGTTTCAATGAATATACAACGACGAGTTCGTTAGTGGTAGGCAATGATAGCTACCGTCAGTGATGTCTCGAAGCGCAAAACTAGGTCCACTTCAAAATCAATACTAGGTCCATTCAAGATCAAAAAAGGGGGTTAACATTTTTAAGGAATTTGAAGATTTTACTGGTTTTACTGAACTTTTAAATACCTAAATTGAAATTACACATATTTTAGCATCATTTTAAGAGTATTGTTTTATTTTAAACCAGAAGGGTTCCGGGTAGTAACAGTTTGAAAATACTCTATGGTGACTGCCAAAACGCTGAAAAACAGCTACTTTTAAATACGCGGCAATAAAGTAATTTTGGCTATAATTTTACTTTAATTTTAGTATATTTACGTTCAGAAATGATTAAAGATAAACATAAAAGCTAAATACAGTACAAAGACTTGATAATTATATCCTAGAATTCTTATTTAAAAATAGGTCCATTCAAGATCAGAATTCGACTAGGTCCATTCCAAAATCATTTACCCTATATGTTTGAGTGTTCTATGATGAGTCGGAAATTTTTCTTATACCTATGCTGCCAAATTACAATTATTAATGGGCAGGAAGTTATAGTCAGTAGCTGTGTTTCCTGTGTCAGCTTCCTATGCTATTACTATTATTACTAATATTGCTATCGTTGCTGTTACTGTCACCTCTATTGTATTGTTTTGGATGTAATTATAATTACAGTATCCCCCCGCTAATCCGACACCCAATAATCCGACGACTCAATAGTCCAGATCTCGCTACTCCGGAAAATTCCGAATTAAAACGTATTGTACTTGACTTCTTTCAATCGAACACTACCTTCGTTTGGCGTCTCCGTTAAAGTCAGAATGGCACTCTTTCTAACTAAATGAAAATGGTACATGGTGCTGCTTCTAACTACGTTCACTTTTGCCATGGCTATAATATTTTCATTGCTACTCTCAATAGATAATACGTTCACTCTTGCCATGGCTATAATATTTTCATTGCTACTCTCAATAGACTGATGCTTGCGCTTATTTCGACACTAACTAAGAATTTCAAAGTATTTTGTTGACGAAATAGAGCATTACCGAGTATAAAACATAGTTATTGCGTACTTACGACAAATATTTTCAAAAATTTCCGGAGTTGTTTACGTATGGATGTAAACAAAACCACATTTCAAACTCACACTGACGTCAGTTTGACTGTCGGATTATCGAGTCAAAATTCGCTAATCCGGCTATAAATTTGTCGGATTAGCGGGGCGGTACTGTATTTTTTTTCTTATTTCCCTCCTTTATTAGAATGATTTGCATGTCTTGTGACTAACCGCGTTAACGGTATTCAACTAACAACATAAAATGATCATGAATGACGCTGTTTGTCTCCCAAGGGCCCTCCTAATGCTGATGAGCCTCTGTCGGAGAGTCTATCAAGTCGAACGGTGGCAACTCACCGGCGGCCTGCTCCTCTCCATTCTTGCGGCTGTCGTCGCGGTCGGACTTAGTGGATCTCTCGAAAAGATTTATAGCCTCGATATATATTTTGTTCTGTCAATTGCCCAATGCTGGCAGACTTCAACTGAAATTCCATTTCTAACTAAATCTTTTTAGAGTTAAAACTTCTTCAAGTAAAAACAGGTATTCGATTCTCTGGCTGATTCAAGCGATAGCGAAGGGCTGTCCTCAATATACCATCATTTCCACTTCCTAAAATGGGGTCATAGTACATAATATATGGCCGTGGTATGAGGATTTTTTTTCGATTCAATACCATCCTCACAGAATTATCAACGTCGTTAACATCTTATTAAGTCTTGCTTTAGTGACAGCTTGCACTTAAGACCTAACACGGCATATATACATATCTCCAAGTGAAGTTCTACATGATCCATCTCATCCTTGCTTAGTTACAGAATCATTTCAATTGACCACGGTCTGAAGAGCATACCGACAAATCGGTTGACTACCGCTACAAATATGCAATTAATGCCATCGGGAATAATACGAGCGAGTACCAGTCCCCATTATATCGCATCTGCTCTATTTTTCGGAAGTTCAAGTAGTTTTTCGATAGTTCTGAGCGATAATATTGCTCTTGAATAATATTCCGCACAAAATATTCGAAAATTTACGCCAACAGCTACAATACTGCAAAGATGGTAGATAAAGAGGCGGCTGTGGCTTTTAATGAGCATAGGTTGTTGAACAGCGCTGGGTCAATCATGAAGGCATGGGTATTTGGGAGATGAGTAGCGTCCATCCTAGCGAGTAGTTAGTCGGTAGTAGCATAGGTGATGGACAGACATAGAATTCTCGTGATATTACTAACTCGAAAATTGCGATCAACATGTTGACTAAAATTTCTTCTTTCCTTTTCTTTTCTTTCTCTGCCTGATCTCTATCGCTTCTTCTCACGGCAACAATGTTGTCGTGAGAAGAGGCAAGAGATCAGCCACTGGTGACAACGATGGATGAGGACGCCGTGGTGCCATGAATAAACACGAAGTCGAAGAAAGGGTCGAGCAAGACGAGGAAACAAACAAAGGAAGGAGAAAACAAGATAAGTACAAGCCATCTTATGCTATATTGACCAAGCACACAATTATAACGAGCCAAGTTCTGTCACTCTTCTTCCGCCCATTAATCCATAATCACCAACACATTATGGCGCTAGCGTTATCCGCACGGATTCTTTTATCATTATCACAACCACCTTATCTCAGCCCTGGACAGACTTGGCTCTAACTGCCCCACCTCGTGCTGCAAACAGAAACAGAAACAGAATATTTACAGCGCTATGGGGTTGCCACTCCGTTGGTAGCAAAAAGAGCGCTCATTTGGCTACCAACGGGGTAGCAGCCCCATAGCGCCGTAAAAACAAAAATATAACTATACTTTCTTCAACAATGTTATAGATAATAATTAACTCTACAATTGCCCCTTACACTATTTTTTCGAACTCTGTTTCGCTGAGGCGAAAGCGAAAGCGCTGTAGTCAAATGAGCATCTACTGAGCAAAAAATCGAAAATGAAGCCTGCTTCATCGACGCAAAGTTCCTGGTTATGCTATCGAAATCATCTGCAAAGCCTAGGAGTTGGCTACCCTTGGTGAAAATCTTGCCTCTCGTTTCAAAGCCCGCTTTTCGCATCATCCTCTCAAGAGCGATGCTGAACAGTGCGACTGAAAAGTGAACAGTCTCGAGATGCGCACGTATCGTATGCTGCTTTAAAGTCAATAAAGATATGTTGCGGGGGCACGTAGTACTCCCGACATTTTTGCCAAAGCTATCCGCGACGTTTACCAACGATATGCCGCGGTAGTTGCCACAGTCGTGCCCGTAACCCTTTTTGTTGGTGAGTTAAACAACTCCTTCCACTCTTTTTACGGTAGCTTCTCCTCCTCCCAAAACTTGGAAATAACTCATTTCCGAGCCGTTGCCGTGGGTTTCTCGGTCATGTTTATAAAGCTCTGCTGGTAGACGGGTCTTACCGGCGGCTTTGCTGGTCTTCAGCTATGGGATTACTCGCTTGACTTCTTGGAGATCAGCTGAAGGGGCACTGCTATCTTCTATGGGCTTTCTAGCTTGACTTCCGCTCCACCTCCTTCTGCAACTTCGCCCTTGAAGTGTTCATCGATGAACTGCTCCCACCTCTCGACCACCTCGCGCTTGTCTATGATCAGACTCTCTCCTTCGTTCCTATAACACATGTCAGGTTTCGGTGTGTAGTCCTTCCGAGTTTGGTGTGTGTGTGTGGTGTGTAACGTTAAACTTGCATATAAACTTTTGAATTGAAAAATCGTGTTTTGTTCAGTGAAGAGATTTGATTTGAGCGCCAAGAATTTTAGGGCCTTCAAAGGCATTGGGTACGAAATGGAGAAGGCAAATGAGGAATTGTCCAACATTGCTCCAGCCATCCCAAGCCCGTCCACGCTTCCTCGTGGCCTTACCCGGTAATGCTCTATTGAGTATCCAAGCTAGGATGTGGGATGCTGGGTGGTTCCTGCGGGTTTGGGTGACGGTTGAACCACACGACCTTGTTAGTAGGTAAGCTTAATATAAGTTATTTTAATTATTTGTTTCTTTTTAGCTCATGGGAGGTGCTCCAAACAAACAGTGTACAGTGAAAACTCTGGCCGAAAAAAGTTTAAATAATGCTCATGGATACCAGAAGAAAAAATTCAATTAATGGAAGCACTCATGGAAACTCAAATGATGCAACTCTATTCCATTCGAAGGACAACTGGTGAGATTGTTCTATTTTTGTCCGTATATCTTCATATAATGTATATTCATATAACACAAAGATGGCCAAACTGCGACCTGCGGCCGCATGCGGACCTTCGCAATGATTCATGCGCCCTGCGGACTGATTTGATGGGGAAGGTGGACCTATGAGTAAATTTTTTGATGACACAAGGCTCACACAGTTTAGTCGTAATGCCTCGTGCATCTGAATGTTTTCCGGTTTAAATCTTGTGGTGTTTCCTGGATAATGGTTTTTACTGTCGCAAATTTTACACTTCGGGAATGACCAGAGGTCATTGCGGCCTCTTCATGGGCTATCTGATTTAGCCCGCACCAAGCCTATACCTGGGCACCACTATAACACATATTTTATTACATTGCCATATACCGTCATTATCGTAAATAAGAAGGAGCATCGAAGACTGGATGAAGGATGTGGTATAATACATATAAGGTCGGAGAGGATTTTGACGCGCCCTTCTAGCACAAAAATCATCACGCAAGATAAGTTTGCACGGCGAAGCTATGTATCTAGAAACCAGAAATCTATGCTGGAAGGAGTGTCTTATATTCCCGTGGAATCATATAAGCGACATTGATTATAGATCCACCCCATAGATCCTTTTGGTCCTTCACGAACAACATGGACATGAAAGTTGCTGGGTAGATAAATTCGATTCTGCAGTAATTCTACTTGCATCCAGAGGTGGACACCGCTAACCGAAATTTTAGCTTCGCTAACAGCTAAATCGCTAATTCAAAACGTTAGCTTCGATAACCGCTAACCGCTAAATTAACCAAAAATGTAGCGGAAGCTAACGTTAACCGCTAACCGCTAATTTTGTTAGCAGCGCAAATTTAGTAATAGTTTTCTAAACACCAACTTTGGAAAAAAGAAAATCTTCGTTGTAAAGGTCTAAGAAAAAATATTTACTTGAATTTTCATTTAAAAATATTTGCTCTACTTCACACTTGGTTTCTGAGATATGAATTGGCAAAGTGGTATAGGAATTCTCCGAATAAGGCGATGGGTAGGTGATGGAACCACCAAAAACCAATAAATTGACTAAAAGGAAACTAAGAAAATGGAGTGGGCGTGTAGCACCACTCACCGCCTTATTCGGGAACTTTTTTTTTAATTTTTAATGTATTCGGAGGACTGCTCTTTATGAATATTTTTTAGAAATTCGACTTTTTTGGCCATCAGTCAGAAATAAAAAATAACACTACTGTGAAATTTTTATCCCTAACAAGAGCTCATTAATCAGTTTGTAAAACAAGAATAAGAAAGAAGAAATAATATTTTGGAAATTTTTTAGTTTTTCTAAGTTTAATTTGGAATTTTTCGCTTCCACGGATAATTTTGTGAAAAACTGTTTTCCAGATAACCATTTTGCTGGATTGATTAAAAACCTTTGTTACATTTTCATCATAATTTTTCTATGATAATTTTAATGTGATTTGATGGTTCAAGACTTTATGTATTTTTAAAATAATGTATGTGATGTAATACGAGCAACCTTAGTGGAGATCGGGTAACCAACCCCGGTGGAAACTAAGATTGTGTACTAACCGGAAAGGAGGTATAGTGAATCTCGGCACTATAAGATGGCAGCCCCATCACGAGACTCGGTAGTGTTGCCCCAGTACGGCTACACACCTAAATTAAATTACAGCACTTACAAAATTCAAGCAAATTCGGAGCGGAATATTCGGCATCGACCTAGGCGACGGAACAAGGACGACTAATGGAGACTCGGTACTTGGAACTGCAGATCGCTAGCTAAATTTCGCAGATTGCGAGCGGGTGCTGATTGAACAGCTTGAACCCAGCAAACTCGGCATCGTAGCTCTGCAGGAAATCTGTCGCAAAGAAGAGAAGGTATGGAAGATCCGTGGCGGAAAGGCCCAGTTTTACCAGAGCGGTGGCGCTACCAACGAACTGGGAACGGGCTTTGTAGTATCGGGCGGAATGCATGATCGCATGATAGATTGAAAGGCGATCAACGAGAGAATCTGTGTATTGAGGATAAAGGGTCGTTTCTTCAATTATAGCATCATTAACGTGCACTGCCCGCACGAAGGTAGACCCGACGATGAGAAAGAAGCGTTCTACGTGAGGCTGGAGGCAACGTACGACAGTTGCTCGCCACGGGACATCAAGATCGTCATCGGGGAAATGAACGCCCAGGTTGGTAGGGAAGAAATGTATAGACCGGTGGTAGGACCCCATAGCCTGCACATCGACGAATAATAACGGCCAACGATGTATAAACTTCGCAGCTTCCCGAGGCCTGGTGATCCGAAGCACCTTTTTCCCGCGCAAAGATATCCATAAAGCCACCTGGAGATCACCTGACCAACGTACAATGAACCAAATTGACTACGTTCTCATAGAGGGCCGGTTTTTCTCTAACATCATGAACGTACGCTCCCGACGGGGTGCGGATATTGATTCTGACCAATACCTAGTAGCAGTACATGTGCGCTCAAAGCTGTCCACCGTATACCGGACACGTCAAAGCCGCCCTCCTCGGCTGAACATCATGCAGCTAAATAACCCGCAAGCTGCCGAGAACTACGCGCGAATACTGAATGAGACACTGCCTTCTTCCGAGGAGTTAGGTGCTTCAAAACCCGAAGACGGTTGGGGCAGAATACGCTTGGCCATCGGAGAGCCCGCTACCGTGGCACTAAGTATTAAGCCTCGGAGTACGCAAAATGATTGGTTTAATGGGGAGTGCCAACAAGCGGTGGGGGGGAAAAAACTGCTTGGAAAATTTATCTAAGTGTTGCCACTAGAGAGAACCGGACCACATACCGACGAGCTAGGAACTAGTTGACCACGATCCTGAGGAGAAAAAAGCGCCAAAAGGAGGACAGAGATCGTGAAGAATTAGAACAACTCCGCGTTAATGACACGCGCAAAATTATTGGAAGGTGAACACACCGAAACCTGACATGTGTAGGGACGAGGGAGGAAATCTAATCGTAAACGAGCGCGAGGTGGTCGACAGATGGAGGCAGCTCTTCGATGAACACCTCAACGGCGAAGTTGCAAAAGGAAGCGGAACGGAAATTAACATAGGAGTGCCCATGGAAGAGTCCATGGAGTAATGTCCTAGCACCTGATCTCCAAGAAGTCAAACGAGCCCGAGTCAATCGGGCTGCTGAAGACCAATGAAGCCGCTGGGAAGGACCGCCTACCGGCAGAGCTTTATAAACATGGCGGAGAAACGCTAGCAAAGGTTCTACACTGGGTTATTTCGAGGATTTGGGAGGAGGAAAAGCTACCGGAGGAATGGATGGAAGCAAGGAGTGGTTTGTCCCATCTACAAAAAGGGTGATCGGCTAGACTGCTGTAACTATTGCGGTATTACGCTGATAAACGCCGCCTACAAGGTACGCTCCCAGATCCTGTTACGCCGGTTGTCACCGATAGCACATGGCTTCGTAGGGAATTATCAGGCGGGTTTCATGGGGGCTCGCGCAATTATGGACCAAATTTTTGCTATCCGGCAAATCTTGCAGAAATGTCGGAAGTACAACGTGCTCACGCATCACATCTTTATTGATTTCAAAGCAGCATACGATACAGTCGATAATGGCAGATAATGCTCGAACACGGTTAACTGGATAAACTGACGCGACTGATCAGAGTTCGTGTTGCAGTTCGTGTATTTGGGATCGCTGGTGACCGCGGACAACAACACTAGTAAGGAGATCCAGCGGCGCATCCAAGCGGGAAATCGGGCTTACTTTGCTCTTCGCAAAACGCTACGATCAAGAAGCATATGCCGCCGCACGAAGCTAACAATGTACAAAACCCTTATTAGACCGGTAGTTCTTGATGGTCTTGAAGCCGTGACGCTGCTCACGGAGGGCATACGCGCCCTTGTCGTGTTCGAAGGAAGGTACTGCGGATGATATTTGGCGGAGTACAAACTAAAAGCGGAGAGTGGTGGAAGCATATGAATCACGAGCTACAGGCACTGCTTAGGGAGACTTCCATAGCAGGCTACGGTGGGCCGGACACGTCGTAAGGATGCCGGACGACAGCGCGACGAAAATAGTCCTCTTCAACAACCCCACCGGCACCAGGAGCAGGGGGCCCAACGGGCACGATGGCTCGACCAGGTCGAAAGTGATTTACGATTTCTGAGACGACTAGGAAATTAGCGACGAGTGGCCCAAGACCGAGTTGAATGGAGACGAGTGTTTGAAACAGCACGAGCCATGCTCCGTCTGCTGCAGAAGCTTGCGCTAGGCCAAGAGTCGAAATTGAGAGCGCTTAAGAGATTAGGAAGCCAGCGGTAGAATAACTGATAAGTCCTAGCTGGAGTAATAGGAGGAAGCCATACAGTTTAATCCGCTCGAGAGTCTTTGAATTCCTCAAAAGCGATCCCTCATATTAATTATTAATTTGTTTCTTTTCGCCATGGTGAAAGGTCCGCGGCGTGTAGATGCTGCTTACAATCCAAGCAAATCTCACATAACATCTTTTCGCCGTTCAGTCGCAAAAAAATTCCCTAATATTGACCGTTGTATCATTGACCACAGAACAAATTCTACAATCACGCACGCAAGTTTTTCCATCGTTTTATTCGTTAACCTCTACACTTATATATTACAAATAAATAAGTCGTCACGTTTTCTCTTTACAAAAAAGAACACTATCTACTAAACAGAGACAGAGAGAGTAAGTGATAGGCGAAGACCGCATATCGCAATGCCATCTACGCTGCGAACACCGCTGCTCAAAATTTTAAACAAACTTCCGTACATGCCTTGCGATAGCTGGGGTCTTCTGTCTGTGTGTGGCTTTGAGTGTGTGTGTGTGTTTGTGTGTTTTATGTAGTAAGCCTACAGTACGTTACCAACGCTAATTTGGTTTAAACTTGCTCTTCTTCAGCTTTTTCTGGTCCGTCTTGATGCACCGCCCCCGGTAGCAGATTTCGGTTTCGTGTGTGATCCCGTTGGACGTCGAGGTCGGGATGGGCACCGGGCCCATGGCAACTTGAACTTGAACTGGACTGGTTGGCGACGGCGGTTCTGTCGCGTCGTTAACGCCGTCGTCGTTGTCATCGTCGTCGTTAGCGGCCGCTTCTTGATCTGGTGGCTGCTGGCTTGGCACCAGCAGCAGCTCGGGTGCGATTGTGGAGGTGATCGCGTCCACGGTCGGTGGTTCGACCGTACTGGTGCGTTCCGCGCCATGGTACTGTTGCTGGTGGTCCGCCGGTGCCGTCAAAGACGGCGAAAAGCGTTCGTCGTCTTCCAGTTCTTCCGTGTCCGGATCAGTTTCGGCCATTGCGAACAGGTCGGAGAGTTGCTTTTTTACGTCGGCAAAAATGCCCCGGTTGGTGGCGTCCTTCGTGATTGGGGTGGGCAGCTCCTGCGCTGGTTCGGCTTCCTCGTCGTAGAACTGCTCGGTGGAAGCTTGCTCTTCGTCGCCGAATTTGGTATCGATCGCTGGAGGTTGGGTGGTGGGTTCCCTTTCCGTTGGGAGGATGGAGGTTGTTTCCGGGATGGATGTGGTTTCTACAAACGCTGAGGTTGTTGTTTCTGGGAGCGGAGCGAGAGTAGTTTCCGGGAGGTCGGCTTCCACTGCACTCTGTGAGTCTTCGGATGGACTTTCTTGCGTTGTGGGCGTGCCACTTCCTTTGGCTTCATCAAGGAGGTTTTTTCCTCTCAGTTCGGCCTTTTCGATGTTCTTCAGCGGTTCAAAACCAGCCCTGTTGAATACGTGGGTATTGATGTGTTGCGATTCAGCCGTTTCGAATGAATCCACCGCATGGGAGCGACTTCGTTTGCGGAAATTGATTCCGTTCCCGCTCCGTATGTGAATGGGTTTTCGTTCCTTGTTAAGTTTACGCAGTGATTCGACGGGCCGCGGGTTATCGTCACTGATGACGACTTCGTTTTCGACGGTTTTACTTCCCGCTTGCGGTTGCCGACGGTCGTCGATGTATTCTTTCATCACATCGTTCAGTAGGTCGGCGAATGAGGGCACATTGCTGGAAACAAGAGAAACAAAAGAGAATTAATAAATGTGTCCCACCCCTTGAAACAATCTACCTATCGTCAGAGGAGTCCTCCGCCTGCGGCGGCAGCTGGCTCAGGGCTACTTCGTTCGTTATTACACCGGACGGTGCGGTTGGTGCTCCTGCCAGATTGGCTGAAACATTCACATACTGAACGTCTTCCTCCGCTTGCCGGTAGGGACTGGCCGTGACGATCTCCGGTTCCGGTTCGATCGGATGGTGCTCTCGAATGCCGAAGTTTTTGCTTCGAGATTCTACGTTCTGGATCGGTTGGAAGGTGCTGTACGCCAGCTTGGTGGACCATTGACTTTCCTGTGGCTGGAGACCGAAGCGAGTTCGCTCGCGAATGCGGAATCTTGGCGTCTGGGTCGTCTGCGTTTCGGTCTGCTGCTTTTCTGATTGTTGTTGCTAGAAAAACAAAATACAACGGAAAATGAGATTTGTTTTTATTGAGGAAGTTGATTACTAGGCTACTTCTTGTCTAGATCGAATAGTGGGAGACACCCTTCGAAGCTCCTTGGTTCTCGCGAACCCTCTAGTGACCGAAGGCTCTGGAGAAGCGGTTGTAGCTGGCGTCTGGGTGGTCGTCACAGGGCGACGGGTTCTGTTGCGGAGGATGTCGTGGCGAGTTTTTGGACGCACCTACAAGAAAATCCGGAACAAATTAATCTTACGACTAACGATGAGGGCGCGTGATTGAAAACACATACGGTAATTGATCCTTGCGAGGACGGTTCATCATCGCCAGCGGTTCCTCGGCTCGAGTACGTCGTCGTCGGCGCCGTGGTGGTCGTGTACGTGGGACGTCCCGGACGTCTTATGAATGGTGGCCGACGCTGTGACGAGCCTCCCCTCGACGAAGGTTCCGTTGTAGTACGTTCGGTGGTCACTCGTTCTGTGGTTGTCCGTGGTGAGTAGACGGGTTGTCGCGATAGCGGTCTGCGTGGCCTTGGGGTAATTTCTACTTTGCGGACCTCCTGATCCTCGTCCGGTTGGTAGAGGTGGGTGGTAGTCGCTGGTTCTTCCGTTCGAACCGGTGGTTGGCGTCGGGTGTTGTACACTGCACTGTACTGATCGCGTTGGATTTCTACGGATTTAGCTGGCGCTTCACGATGGGATTCAACCGCCGGTTGATGGTTGACCGGTAAAACACGAATGGATTCTTCATCCGGTTGGATGTTTTGCTGGTCACGTTCGTACTGCCGGATGGTGGTTGGTATGAAGGGACTCGTTAGATCGGCTTCGTAGTTTTCGGTGAACGTGGACGACTCTTTCTTGGGAATGGAGACTTCCTCGACGTTCGGAACTTCCGGAATGTGTTCGGTTTGAGTCATCGGGTAAAGATTCACACGCTCGGTTTGTTCTTCGTAGATTTGTTGATAGGTTAGCGGCATGGTCGTTGCATAGGTTGTTGTGGTGCTGCTGGTCGTCGGCGGTGGGGGTGGTGCAGCCGTCGAGGTGGTCGTTGTGCTTTGCGAGTTCGAAGTACGAATTACCGGATAGTTCTGTTTGAGTACATCTCGCTGGTAGTCGAGATTTTCCTCCTCTTTCACGACACGGGAGCCACTGTTGTTCAGACGAGTTCTGGTTCTTCCTCGTGTGGCCGATCGTTCTTCGCTGGACGGAACGTACCGCGAGCGGCTTCGGTTGATCGTAGTAGAGCGGGTTGGTGCGGCAGAATCACTTTGGGTAGTACTGCTTGTTGGGCGCCTTCCACGGCTTCGCCGTGTGGTGACTTCCGTATAGTACGGCTCTTGTGTCCCTGTTGGCGGTGGTTGAGTTGAAGTTCGGTAATTTGTTTTTCTGAAGTGACCTTTCGTTGGGGTGGTTCCGCTTGCTGGGACATTCGTCTGCTGTTCGTTGTTGTTCTTCTGAGGTGACCATTCGTCTTCCATGAGTGAGTTAACCAGACCGGGAAGGTTCGCGCTGATTGGTGGCAGTTCGGAAGGAATGTTGTAAGACTTATTGGAGGAAGGGGTGGTTTCGTAGCTGGCCTCACTGGTTGTATCGTACCGAATTGGGTCCTGAGTGGTTACCACTTCCACTGGATAGTGGGGTTCACTGTTGGTATTCGTCTCGTAACGATACTTATTGATGTACGACTCGTCGTTGTACCGGAAGGACTCCGTATTGTAGCTCTGTTCCACCGGTTGAACCTGCTTTTGGGTAAATCGTGGACGATCGGAGGCAAAACGGTTACTCTTCTCTTCGAAGTCTTTGAAGAAATTATCGAGCGTCGTTTTCGGAGCAACAGTTGTAGTGGTGGTAGTTCTGGTAGTCGACGGAGTCGTTGTCGGCACGTAGTAAGTGCTGACAAACTTCTGCTTCGGAAGTTCCTCATTGTTGTTGTTATTATTCGGAGTGAAGTAGTTATTCCGAACAATCTGATGTCCTCCTCCGTTACCGGGTACAACGGTTTTCAGCGTGTCGTGGTTGTCCTGCGAGAAGAAATCCAGGAACCCATTGTCGATCACGGACTTGGGTGGTTGCGTAGTTTGCGGACGAACCGAGTCTACCAGTCGGAATTTGTGAACGAAATGTTCCTCCTCGTGACCGGCTCCGACGGGTCCGGTGATTTCCTCCGTTTCGTACTGCGGGACTACGGTCGGTGCAGTGTACGGACGACGGCCGCGGAAGTTTTCCTCTTTGAAGTGTGCTTTCATGCGGATTTCTTCCTGTCGGGTCGTGTGCGGTTGCTCGGTTGTCGTTGTTGGCTTCGGAGTCGTGAAGATTGGTGGTTGTTCCTCCGCGTTACCAAAGAGAGGAATCTTAAGATCAGGAATAGGTTTGAACTCAAATGGTTTGTATGTTTTCGGAGTGTAGTTTGGTGTTGAACTCTGAGTGGCTGGTTTCTTGGTCTTGGCTAGATTGAAGTATTCTTCGTTGACGATGTGTCGATTGGGCTGATTGTTGACGCTGTTGAACGGTGAGTGTGTATAAAGTGCACGGTCAGTCTGTGGTTGTCGGTAGACTTCCTGAGGAATTTGCGTGTTTCCTCGGCTGTAGTTGGTTCGGTCGGTGGTGGGTTTGCTCGTTGGAGAAGTATAGTGATCCGAATCGTACTGTGGTTTGCTGGCCGGTAGCGTAATTGGAGGTTTCGTGGTCGGTTCAGTGAACTTCAAGGTCGATGGTTGGTAGTATTCTATGTTGTCGGGTTGACGGTAGTAGTTGCTCACTGGACTGCTAGCTGCCTGCTGTACGATTACCGATCCTACGTGAGGAGCTGGCAGAGGAATTTTCGAGAATCCGTTGGGAGTTTTGTAGCTCAGGGGTGCCACAAAGAATGGAAGATCGTTCAACTTTCTTTCGAACCGACTCTGATCAATACTGGAGAGATACGGAAGTTCGAACTTGGAATATCCCTTAGGAGGAGCCAGTCCCGAGGGACCGATAAACACTTTGGGCAAGTTCTTGCTGAGATTGTCCAACACGGCAATTTGGTTCACATTTTTCAGATTACCTAGAGCATCGGATATTGTGACCTTAGACTGTTTGTCATCGTTGTACATGAACATCGCCAGCGGAGGCTGGTTTGGCTTAGGTTTAGTGACTTGGGGTGCTTTCGTCGTTGTTTTAGTAGTGAATACAGTGCTGGTGGTTCGTGGTTTTGGTGTTGTCGTGGCGGCTGTATAGAAATCATTTATAAGCGAAGCACTGACCGGCTGAGGGAAGCCATTGAATCTACCAGTTTCCTGTTGTCCGGGCTTTTGGTTGTACAAAGTTTCCACTGGCACGTAAAGCAGTTGAACCTCTTCTTGGGAAATACCTCCCGCTGGTTGATTTTGCCGTAGATTGTTCGCAGGTGTTTGCTGCTGCAGTGGGAACGGGAACTGAGATTGTTGTTCAACAACGGATGGCTTCTCCTGGACTAGTGAATCTTTAACTGACGATTGTGAGTTGTAGACAGGCACCGGGTGCCTCTGGACGGACTGTATCGCTCCGAAGGGAGACTGCTGAAGAAACGACTGGTGGCTTCCGAATGGTTGGTTAAAAACAGACTCAAATTCCTGCTGAAGAGGCTGAGCCACCGGAGGTGGCGGAAAAGCCACTCGGCTTGACTGGCCCGGTTGTGGAAACGGTTGATTCACAAAGGTCAAATGATGATGCTGAGGCTGGGCGCTGTTGTCGTTGCCCAGAAAGGCGGTGTTATCGAAGTAGTTTAGCACCTTGGCACCGGCTTGTCGATCTCCGGGTCGACAGTTGGGGCAAGGTTGAGCTACGGGGACCCAGTCGTTGCCTGGCACGCCGCCAAACTCCGTCAGCTGGCGTGACCATCGCTCGCCAGCATGAAGGCAGGATAGGTTCAGTACCAAAGCCAACACTGGATACCAGCATCTTTTGGCGACATCTCTCGCCATCCTCTCCCTACCCGCAAGGGGTTGATACTCTATGTAAACAAAAACAGAAAAAAATAGAAAAAAAGAGTGTTAATCATTTACGGCTTTGCTCGTAGTTATTGTTTGTGCACGCGACTATTTTGCTTTTCGTTCAACTTTTACATGTTTCGCGTTCAATAGACCATGCCATCGGCATGGTCTTTCTCTCTCCCAACTTGCCTCTTACCGATAGCCATACTAATTTCTGAATAACAGCAGCAGCAAAAAAAACCCTTACTTTCAACCGAAGGGAAAATGGGCATTGATGCACATTGATTTTCTCCGCCAAGCAGGCCCAGCAGCCGCAGCACGTGAGGCAGCGCAGCGCCGCTAAATCGTATTAAGTAGATCATGAAAAATGAAAATGCACATGATTGAAATGGCTAAAACTATGTGCTGCAACTGTGGCAGGCAGGCAGCCCTGCGGCCAAAGAAATGTTCGCCGATTTCTCCTATCGGCAGTCGCCGGTGCACTCGCGAAAGTGATTTTGGATGCTCGGCGCAAAGATTAGGCAACACAGATTTTGAAAGGAGCCTTTCTCGGGAGCCGCCGCCCTATAGGAAGCAGATCGAAACTTCCTTGCGGCTGTGCCGCACCGATCTCCGATCGGTGAAAGATCCGGTTTCGTCGATTGACCCGCCGCCGCGCCGTCCCGGCCGCAAAGGGCGCGCAAATGTGGGAGTGAAAGTGTTTTTGTAACAAATCATAATACAGTGCAGACGACGACGACAAAGACGTTGTTGGGGCAGGTTGTGGATTCGTCGGCTTCGGCTTGAAGGTTGCCGCGAACTGTCTGTGGGAAAGGGCTCCTTGTGAGAGAGTGACGTCATTTGCTAGGCACGCGGAGAGAAGGGCAGCAGTGATCGGTCACGAGCCAGTTACTTATTGAACCGATTTCTGCTCATAATCTCTGCTGGCCAACAGCAGCAGTGAACGGTGATTGTTATTGTCATTTGTTAGTTATCTTCTGATGAATTTTATGATTAAAATTGCTAAGTGTTAAGTCATAAATACGTCCTTACATATGATTTTTTTTCCTTCAAAGCAAGAATATTAGGGAATGAACCACGATCGAAAAATTTGCTGAATTCCTGCAGTTAGTTGAAAAATTCATAAAATTGTTCCATAAACATAAACATAAGCATCTTAAAAGTCAAGTAATAAAAAAAAGTTAAAAAACATTGTCAGGTACATGAATAACCGGAGGTTATTCGAAGATTAAATGAATGAATACGTAAAAAAATTAATATTTTTTCAGCAATCTATACCTAAATAGTTTTTCTGAACCTTATTTGCGCGAAATAGACCATAGTCGGGAAGAAAAGTATCACATTCGTTCGCATGTTTCTTTTGGAAGGAATATGTCGTCAATTTATGTTAACATAGTTTCTCTGTAGCTAGGACAAGGGTATGAAATGGGGAAGGCAAACGAGAAAGCGACCAATATGGCTTTTGCCAGCCCAAGCTCTTACCTAGCGCCTCCCCGCGGCCGTACCCGGTAATACTCTATTGAGTAGCCAAGCTAGGGGGTGCGATGCTGCGTGGTTCCAAGATGCCAGGTCTCAAAACTAAGATTTTGCGCAGACGGCTGAGCCACCCGGCCTTGGTAGCAGGTAAGTCTAATATGTTATTTTAATTATTTGTTTCGTTTTAGCAGGAGGTGCTACTGTACGATTAAAACTTTGGCCGTAACAAGTTTAAATAATACACATGGATATCATGGATATGGAAAGAATTAAATTAATTATTGGATATTAGATGCACTGATGGAAATTCAAATGACGCAATTGTATTTCACGCGACGGATTGCTGGTGAGATTGTTCTATTTTTGCATATATACTCAATATATACTATATACAGTTTATTATTGAATAAATTTTCCTCATGATCCTTATTGTTTGCCTTGCCCTACTAACATGATATACGCTGTTTTCCTGTAACATCTATGAAGGTACTATGGGTTCCCTGCACTTTCAAAAGTAGATGCTACCAGGGATGGTTCGATCACTTTGACTCAATTTTGATTCATTTGACAGTAGCGTCCTAACCGAGCAAAATTTGACAAATTGATGTATGGGACATTTGTAGACAATAACTAGATCTACAATTTTGCTGAATAAAGTGTTGCTGTATCTTTTGTAGTTACGGTGCTACAATGCTAGTACCTCATTAGTAACTAAATGAACGTTCATTTAGTTACTAAAAAGGCACTAGCATTGTAGCGCCGTAACTACAAAAGTTACAGCAACACTTTATTCAGCAAAATTGTAGATCTAGTTATTATCTACAAATGTCCCATACATCAATTTGTCAAATTTTGCTCGGCTGAGACGGTAGTGTCAAATGAATCAAAATTGAGTCAAAGTGATCGAACCATCCCTGGATGCTACACTAACACTCCTACCCACTTCCCCTGCGGTTGTTCGGACGATTATATAGCCACCTACGATGTGTGCAGCCACATATGCTAATGCTAATGCTAATGTTCAGCCGAAGCTAGGACGAGTTAAAATAGTTTTGGCCACTAAAATAGTTTCGTCGGGTATTCTGGCCAAGAGCCCAGTCTCATGGTTTATGCGTCTGCGCCGCACCCCTTTTTCTTTACACCTCGGCCAAGCAAAATTCGAAAATGTTATGTATGTGGCATTTATCGAGTCAATTATTATACAGTCGATATTTGTATAACGCGGGTAATTGGGACCGCGTTATAAGAAGCGCGTTATACAAGTACACGTAGCATATGGAAATTGAGTTAATTGGGGCTATACCTGAATTTTACAAAATTTCGAATCAACACGACCATGGTTCCTTTGGGAAAGATGTCAAGTATATATTTTTCCATCTTACAGATGCTTGGTGAGACAGAAAAAATCGCCTCTTGGTCTTCCAGAGCTTCCGGAACATCCGGTAAATTTTCATTTCTGTGAAGTCTTCTCATAGCTTTAAAATTCTTTTTAAAGTTCCTATGGCTTATTATTTGGCGTAATATAAGTAAAGTAAACAATACGTGCTATTCCAAAGCCAACATGCGATTCTCCGACAAATACGGAACATCCGTAAAAGTGGTCAACGAGCGAAATTGTTCTTTGAGTTCGGAATTATGTTTATCCAACCTCGAATTGAACAATATGAAATGGGAATATAAATTCATCGCGTTGACGAAAGCAACAAAGTTTTCGTAGCCTGTTCGCTCTTACAAGAAGCCCCATTCTGAATTGTCCAGGAAAAGGTGAAAACAAAAGCAATAACACTTCTCTCTCACTTTTTCTCAGGCAAAACCCATAAAAATATTAAATACCGTCAACGCGGATTTCGGAATGGCCATGGCTAACTACGATGGTTAGATTTCTGTTAAAATTTTCCCAGAAATGCACAATACTTGGTGAAGAGTTTATACAAAAGTTGATATATTTGCTATTAGATTTGTAAGTATAGTAAATGTTACCGGAAGTTCAGTTTACTATACCACATCTATCAAATTACACTAGCAAAATTGGAAATTTCAACAAACTGGCGAAATAACCTCGTTTATTTGTCAGCGAACGTTTTATAACAAACCTTTTTCAAATTGTAGCGCGGACTTCAACATGAATTTTCACTTATTGTTCACTTTGACGGCAAATCCTAATTTTCCAGTGAACGTTTTGGCGGCTATGTCGAGTCGTGTCGTGAGCGGCCTATTTAGTTGAGGATTGCTGATATTCCATTTCATTTTGATCTGTTACAAATTAAAAAAATTTGCATTTCCAGTGACCAATTTCAGGTAAGCTTTGAATTTTTTCCCGGTAAACCATCCAATGGCCAAATTGAGTCACAAATAGTCGAAATATACTTCTAGTGTAGTCAAATTACACTCGAAATATTCACGATATGTTCTGAATTTTTCGGAGGACCACCTTATGGCTTTCTAAGGTCGCTTATTTATTACTTTGTTTTTAATTCCTATCAATTACCCGACTTTAGTTACTTCAAAAATATTTTACCAATTTTAACCAACTTTACCAATAAGATAATTTCAACGGATATTCCGGAATCTCCAGCAGGCCAACCCGTAACTTTGTGGTTTCCGTATATCACTTAGAGAGTCAACTGTTATATGCCCTACAACTTCTTAAAAGACACCATGGTCATATCTGTTCAAAAACGCTCAAAATTCGAGTTTAGCCCCAATTAACTCAATATCCATATGCTACGTGTATTTGTTATACGCGGAAAACCGCGTTATAGAAATATCATGGTACCCGCGCTATAGAAATCCGCGTTCTACAAATCCGCGTTATAGAAATCTCTACTGTACATAGGATTGCTGAATTTTTGTTCTTAGACGAAACTGGCCACATGTCTGGGTGTTCCCAGAAGTCTCCGGAATTTGTCCAGATATAACCAACGTGGTTCTAGATAGTTGATCTGACTTCAATTGAACTAGTTTTTAAATTCTGGCGTAAAATGAGGTGTCGCAAGATAAGTTTTTGTTCATGTTCGATACTGGCCATTTCCTACAGCGATAACTTAGTCCGGAACATTTCCGGTTAGTCTCAATACAGCTGTATCCCACTTTGTTTTAATTGTTTAACTAGCTGACCCGACAAACTTCGTATTGCCACAAATTAACCTGTGTTGTACATAAATCATGAATCTCGGATGATCTTTGTCACAATCTCGAGTTTTGCAAGCCCCCCAGTGGAAGGCGCTTCCGACGGCGGGTCACCGGCAACACTCGCGACCGTCTCGTCCTGAATGATCTAGTGTTACTATAGATAGTTTTTGTGGTCTTGTATTGACTAATGTTTTATGGAAGAGTCTCGAATTTCTCGAGTTCGATTAGTTTTTGAGTTTCGCAAAAATTTCTGTTTTATTTGTATGAGAGTCCATATCCCCCTACCACAGGGGTGAGAGGTCTCTAACTATCGTAAAATAAATTCAAGACTCCAAAATCTCCCACATGCCAAATTTGGTTCCATTTGATTGATTAGTTCTCGAGATAAGAGGAAATTTGCATTTCATTTGTATGGAAGCCCACCCTCTTAAAGAGGAGAGGGGCCATAACTCGCTTTCTAAAGAAGAGAGGGGTCTCAATTCACCATAGAAAAAAATCTTGCGTCCAAAACCACTTACATGTCAAATTTGGTTCCATTTGCTTGATTAGTTCTCGAGTTATGAGGAAATTTGTTTTTCATTTGTATAGGAGCCCCCCCCCCCTTAAAGTGGGGAAATCCATAGAAAATATACCATAGAAAATATTCTTGCCTACAAAAACACCCACATGATAAATTTGGTTCCATTTGCTTGATTAGTTCTTCAGTTATGAGGAAATTTGTATTTTATTTGTATAGGATCCCCCCCTCCTAAAACGGGGAGGGGTCCCAATTCATCATAGAAAATTTTTTTGCCTCCAGTAACCTCCACATGCCAAATTTGGTTCTATTTGCTTGATTAGTTCTCGAGTTATGAGGAAATTTGAATTTCATTTGTATAGGAGCCCCCCCTCCTAAAGTGGGTAGGGGTTCTAATTCACCATAGAAAATATTCATGCCCTAGAAAACTTTCACATGCCAAATTTGGTTCCATTTGCTTGATTAGTTCTCGAGTTATGAGGAAATTTGTATTTCGTTTATATAGGAGCCCCCCTCTTAAAGTGGGGAGGGGTCTTTATTCACCATAGAAAATATTCTTGCCCTCAAAAACTTTCACATGCCAAATTTTGTTCCATTTGCTTGATTAGTTCTTCAGTTATGAGGAAATTTGTATTTCATTTGTATAGGATCCCCCCTTCCTAAAGTGGGGAGGGGTCCCAATTCATCATAGAAAAAATTTTTGTCTCCAAAAACACCCACATGCCAAATTTGGTTCCATTTGCTTAATTACTTCTCGAGTTATGAGGAAAATTGTGTTTCTTTGGTACAGGAACCCCCCTCTTAAAGTGAGGAGGGGTCCTAATGTACTATAGAAAATATTCTTGCCCTAGAAAACTTTCACATGCCAAATTTGGTTTCATTTGCTTGATTAGTTCTCGAGTTATGAGGAAATTTGTATGAAAGCCCCCCCCTTTTAAAGAGGAGAAGAATTATAATTCCCCTTATAAAGAGGGGAGGGGTCTCAATTTACCATAGAATAAATTCTTGTCACCGAAAACACCCACATGCCAAATTTTGTTCTATTTGCTTGATTAGTTGTCGAGTTATACAGAAATTTGTGTTTCATTTGTATGGGAGCCCCCCCTCTTAGTGAGGGGAGGGGTTTCTAACCATCACTAAAACCTTTCCTGGCCCCAAAAAACCTCTAGATGCATACTTTCATGCCGATTGGTTCAGTAGTTTTCGATTCTATAAGGAACATACAGACAGACAGAAATCCTTTATAGGTATAGATTGTACATCAACAGGCCTAAACAGGCCTAAATGATAATTTAACCTAAAAAATACGCGCTACTGATAAAAAACGATTTTTCAGCACGTTACGGTTGACGTCAAATTCGAAGCTGGAGTAAAAACGGTTAAAGTGGCGTAGGAGACAGGTAATCGTGCTGAAGCTGCTGTAGTTAGTTAGAATCTCCGCTGCACTGACTCGATTCGGCTAACTCCATTTTAATAGTATGGACTCCAAACTGGAGCACAGTATTCAAGGTTGGAGCGGACTAATGCCCAATAAAGAGCTTTCAAGCAGTAAACATCGTTGAAGTTCTTGCCGATGCGCACAATGAAGCCAAGGTTCCTGCAGGCTTTGTCCACGATGAACGCGATGTGCTGTTTGAATACAAGTTTAGAGTCGAGCAGTATCCCTAGATCCTTGACGCAGTTTTCGCGACGTAATGGCGTATTTGACAGCTTGTAGTCAAAAGCGAACGGGCTCAGCTTTCTGGAAAATGTGATGACTTCACACTTGTTGGGGTTAAGCAGCATGCGGTTTTCGACACACCATTTGGCAAAGGTCGATAGTTCCTCCTGAAGGACAGCGGCGTCGGATAGATTTTCGACTTTTGAGGATAACTTGAGGTCGTCAGCAAACAAGAGTCGCGGACCTTTAAGCAGGTAGTTGACGTCATTGAAACAGATAAGGAATATTAGAGGACCAAGATGGCTGCCTTGTGGTATTCCAGAATGAGCAGTAAACGATCCAGAGAGACTGCCCTCAATGTTCACCTTTAAGTGGTGATCGGATAAATATGAACGGAACCAACGCAGCAACGGACTCCAAGCTTATCCAGTTTAGCAATAGCGACTTGATGGTTCAATTTATCGAAAGCTGCGGAAAGATCAGTGTAAATGATATCTGTTTGCGACCGAGCATCGAAACTATTATCACGTAGGATGTAAGAGTCAAGAGATTGGTAGTCGTGGAGCGCTTGGGCATAAATCCATGTTGGTTATCAGAGATATACTGTTTAAAAAATGCAAATACTGGTTCAAACAGAGCGAGCTCAAACAGTTTCGAAATTGAGTTTAGAGCAGAGATTCAGCGATAGTTATCTACGTTTTGCCCATTTCCCTTTTTATGCATAGGGAACATGTAAGCCGATTTCCATGTTGAGGGAAAGATATCTGAGTTAACGGCTAAGCTGAAAAGATGGCTCATTGGAGCAGCGATAGCGTGGATGCATTTTTTCAGGAACACAGGTGCTATACCGTCCGGTCCAACGGATCGAGAAAGTTTCAACTTCGCGGCGGCCGATGTAACCATTACTTCATCGATGGTGTGGTTGTTCAATGAATGACCCAGGAAAGGAACATGCTCGGTCGCTGTGGATATCTCTGCAATCGTCAAACTTTCATCAGTAAATACACTGGAGAATTTCATCGAGAACAGTTCAGAAATATGCTCAGAGTTGCTCGCCGTTTTATCACCCAGGAACATAACCGAGGGTAGACCGTCATCTACAACGTTAAACTTCCAAAATGGTCGCTAATGGGAATATGTTGCATAAAAAATCAATACTAGCTGTGATTTATGTTCATTTTGGAAGTGTCATTGAAGATTTTTATTTACTTTATATGAGCAATCTGCCCTTTAACACTTCAAAAGGGCGTAACTCAAAAATTCGTCGTACGATTTTTTTATAAATTGGCTCAGAGGTATAGGATGGTAATACAAACCCAATGGCGTTTGCCGTTTAAATGGCCTATTTTATTTTTTTAATCGGTATTTTGAACACCGTGTACGGGACTTCAACTGGCAACGTAATCTGTGAAATCCGTCGTTTTACTTTACGGCTTACATTGTTGTCACATATCACAAGCATAGCAAGGTATATGAATTCTTTCACTACTTGACATCGTTCCCCATCCAGCTTCACCTCGGCACCAACACCATTTGGACTCCCACGTTCCTTGCCAGCAACCATCTACTGTGTTCCGGTAGTATTAATGGTCTCAATCTCGCTGCTTCCCCTTTAAAAAAACTAAAGGCCTTTTTGACTGTTCTATGGTTGATTCTAATAACAACGTCACGAAAGCGACTGAGATCTCACCCGTTATTCTGACGTATGGTTTTGATCCATCCAGCTTCGCACGAATCAGCGCAATTAGTTTCATCGGAAGACCATGTTCTAGGATTATTCGCCATAGCTCATTTCGTTTGACTGAATCGTACATCGCTTTGAAGTTCACAAACAGATGATTAGATTGCAAGATGTACTTCCGTAACTTGTCTAGTAGGTGACACAGGGTCCGTTGTGGAGCAAACGTCGGAGCCTGCCACAAAAGACGATCATTCAGACTGTTGCAGTGCCCTTTTAACCCAATGCCCTTCTGGCACACAAAAAATCCTCACGATAAACCAGTCTGCTATTTTTCAGCATACTGACTGACTTCTTAATCTCCTCCGTTGTTGGTGGCTTCACAACTTGGCCATCGCTTGCAATTCTTATCTTGTTTTTGCTGATCTCTGTGTTAACCTCTCCATTCAACAACGTCTGAAAGTGATCCTTCTACCTGGCTGCTATCACCATTTTGTCAGTAAGCAGGTATAGAGCCGGGGTGGCTTTTGCCGTATTAAGAATTCCTCTCCACTGTACTCGGTTCTGGACTACCCATCGCCAATTCGTTGAGCGTCTCGACACAGTCAAGTTGGCTTCAACCTGGTCAAACCATCTAGCAAGTTGGGCCTCTTAACTCCCGGTGCCGGAGAGGTTCTTGAAGAGAACGGATTTCACTGCACAGTCGTCCGGCATCCCACCGTAGTCTGCCAACTTTTTCGCCAGATGTACGATGGGAATCTCTCCAGCTACTGCCTGCAGGCTGCAACTCGTGGTTCATACGTCTTCACCACTCTTAACTTTCAGTCTGTACTCCGCCAAAAATAGCTCGCAGCACCTTTCGTTCAAATACGGCAAGTGAATATATGTCCTCCTTCAGTAAAGTTACTATCTCAAGTCCGTAGAGGACTATCTGATTAGCATATTGTACATCGTCAGCTTTGTGCGGCGGCGTATGCTCCTTGATCGAAGCGTCTTGCGGAAAAAACTCGTATTATTGTCAGCGGTGACCAGAGATCCCAAATATATGAGCTCATCAATCACCGTGAATCGTCCGTGGGAGGTGAACGTTGTTTTCTCTGGAGCCTCTTCCTACCATATATTTGGTTTTCGACACATTGATTTTTAACCCAATCCTTCCAGCTTCCGTTTTCAGTGTAGCGTAGATTACTTCCGCATTCCAAAGGTTTCTAGTAATGGTGCCAAGGCCGTCTGCGAAGGCTAGCAGTTGGCTACTTTTGCTGAAGATCGTTCTCTCGTTTCGATTCCCACTTGCCGCATCACACCTATAATAGCGATGTTGAATAACATCCTCTTGCCGAAACCCTCTGCGCGATTCGAAGGGACATGAGAATGCCTTCAAAACACGCTCATTCCAGGATAGCTTTGATTAGCCGCGTCAGTTTGTTCGGAAAACCTTACTCGTGCATTATCTGCCATAGTTGTTCACGCACGGCTGTATCGTATGCTGCCATAACATCTACGAAAATATGATGCAAGGACACGTTGTACTCTTGACATTTCTGGAAAATTTGTCGGAGAGTGAAAATTTGACCCGTCTGGGCTTTCCCTAAATCCCAACTGGTACTGGCCTACGGATTCTGAGGAGCATAGGCACCTCGTATATTCGCGTTTTTTAGTCGGAGGGTACGTTTTTCCGCAGCTCTAGTCTCTCTATACCTTTCTCTCTACGTGTGAGCATGCAGTGATTATGCGACTCAAAGCCTGGTTATTCTCATCTGTCCCCCTCTGACATATTTGGCATCAAACCAGCTGGTACGCTGTATTCCACGTCCACTACAGCCCACTTATATCTTTTACCGTTTCTTCTTGCTGTTCTGCAATTCGTTCATTAATCTTTCAGGCATATTTCTCCGTCACACCATTTGCCGTTATCCACTGGATGTTGAAGCGTTCTCTCAGTGCGAGCCTTCGCCATGTTTGCAACTTTGCACGAATCTTACACACGACGAGATAGTGGTATTATTGTGGGACATTTGGTCCACAAAAAGACCGTATTTCGATGACTGTCGAAAAGTGTCGACCGTCAATCAAGACATGATTGGGTTGAGAGCTCCAAAGAACTTCAATCGTAAACATTATGTTTAAATCAGAGTTACTGCGCATGGGCGGAAAAGGCGGACACTAGCATAAAGAATCGGTTTGGGAATAATCCCCCTTCCCGATCTCTTCTTTAAGCAAGGAAATAAAATGGCTCCCTTTCATCTTCCTCAATATTTTAATTGGTGATGAATGCACCTATGCAACCTATGCAACTAAAATTGCAACCAGAAAGCCATGCTAAAGAAATTGTCGAGTCGATCGGTTATGAGCACAGGAGATTTCGCGGAAAAAATAAGATCTTCTGGACAGTTTGACACAGAGAATGGCTTCATTCGCTGTTCTCAAGTGTACCTTGAATATTTTAAAAGACTGGTTACTATCTCAATGCAGTGATAGTAATTGGAAAACCAAAATAAACTCAGCTGCTATTAACCTGACTGCATGGAAGAAAATTTCTTCACATTCAGGGGATTTTTTTTAAACAAATGGAAGGGGTCCCGATGGGGGACCCCCTCTTACCTTTTCTATGTGAGCTTTTCATGGCGAACATAGAGAATAAATTAAATGAAAGTAGTATCCATTCAAATCGCTGGTGGCGATATGTTGATGACATTTTTTTTTATCTTCAAAGAAGAAGGAGAAGTTGATAAATTTTTGGATATTATCAATCGGAGGGAACCAACTACCGGTTGAAAGCCCCGTTGAAAAGCAAATAAATAAATCAATAAATAGATATTATCAATAATATCCACAATGACATCAAATTCACATTCGAAGTAGAACAGAACGGCAGATTCCCGTTCTTAGATGTTATTGTGATACAAAAAATTTGGTAGTTTCTAAATTGAAGTGTGTAGGAAATTCACGAACACTTAAAGGGTAGTACCTTGCACTTCAAATCGCTTTTTTTCAACATAAGATGGCATGTTTTCATCACATAGTCCATCGAATGGAATCGCTGTCCCTCAGTAGAGAAGCGAGACAGATTGAAATGGATTATATTTTTGAAGTTACTAGGTTTAAGGTGAAGGTCGTCAGAGTCCAGTTGCTTCTTTTACTGATTTCAGTACTTGTTGCCACTATCGTTTGGTTGAGAATAGAGTTACTAGTAGTAGGTAATAATCTATTATGAACAATTATGAAATGTAGAATCGCGTATCTATTTTTGCTGTTGACCTAGATCCGACAGTAATTCTATCACATAAAATGTTGTTTATCGACACTCTAAGACCTTTAATTTAATAGCGAAAATAATTGGTTAATTTCATGCTCAAATGTTTACGTTGGCATCGCTTCATATAAACGTCCGTTCCCTTGGCAACGTACAACAACGACGGTCGCAGATTCAGAATTGCAATCGAAACGAAGTGAAGTTTTTCCTATCAATTCAAGTGAACAGTTTGGGCAAAATCACTAAAATATCTTACTGAATAACTGTTCGGGTGGTAAATTAAAGTTTTCTGTGCCTCAAGTTAAGCTTCGCGAGTGATGTGACGAATTGAACGGCCGAAAAAAATTAATGAAAAATCGACGGCGAAAAAGTGAAAATATAGTGATGCATTTTAATTGGGCAGAAATCTCAATATTTAGTGTAATTTATGCTCCAAAAAGTAATAGAACCTATAGAATGCAATGTTAAGTGCTTTGAGTTACAAGATCTTATTACGGCTAGCAGGTTAGTTGAACTAATTTTATTTTTATGTGTTGGTTTCCCGAGTCTATGGGTGCATGTTGGTTCGCGGAAGAAGGGAAGGGAAGGGAAGGCTGATATTCGGTGCCATACTGACTGCCATATATGAACTCTGACTACCATGTCAACTATTTTTTTCATCGGTATTTTCGGCTTTTATATTTAGCGGCTTTTTATTTTTTTGTTTTTCTTTCAATAGTAAATTGTGCAGTTCCTGACCATTCGGTTTTTCAACTTTTCGACTTTTTCACTTTTTGACTTTCTAACTTTTTTACTTTTTGACGTTTCGAGCTTCCGACGTTTTCGTTAACTTCTTGATTAATTGATTTTAGAACTTTCTGGTGCCTTGTTTCTTTTATACCTTCTAGCTTTTCAACGTTTTGTACCTGTTTATGGTAATTTTAGATTTTTAACTTTTTAATTTTCAACTGCAGCACTCTCTGACTTTTAAACTCATCGAAATTTCGATCGTCTGACCTTTCAGTTTTTTGACTTTTCTATTCTTAAATTATGTTTACCGTTCGACATTCCGGCTTTTCGACTTTTCGATTTCAGAAAAGAAGAAAACTTTTTCCAAATTAAATTCTACTATATATTTATACAGATTTATACAGATACGTATTTCGCCTGCGACTTGCAGGCTTCATCAGTGTCTGTTTGCGAATTCTACTAAAGTATTCTACTTAGACGCTCCAAAAGCTTCAGTTTTCGAATATCACAAATTTATTACTTTCCATTTTATCAACTAAGAGTTTTTTTGACATATTGCTTTTTTGACTTTCGATGGTTAGATTTGTGAGTTTTTCAATAATTTGACTAACTTTTTGACTTTGATTCATTTTTCGACTTTTTAACTTATTTTTCAGACTTTGTGTTTTTTTTTACTTTTCAATTTTAATTTTTCAGAATCTTCATCTTTACGAATTTTTTATTGGCCTTTTCTGAACTTTTCTGATTTAAGATTTTCTGTTTCAACTTTACTACTTGTCGACTTATCTATTAAAGCCTTCCGACTTTTTTTGATTATGATTCAAGGGCATTTTGATATTTTGACTTTTCAACATACCAACTATTTTTTACTTGCACATAAATAAACTTTTTGTCCTTTTTTTGTTATTTTTTAACTTTTAGATTTTTCAACTTTCTAATTTTGAATTTTTTGGTTATTGTTAGCGTATAGATTTGTCCATTTTTTCAATTTCCAAGTTTTGATTTCTCGACCCGTCAACTTGTGTAGTTTTCACATTTACATTTTTATTTTCAATTTGATTTTTTACTATTGTCTCATTTCCTGCTCCAGTCATGAATTTATTTTGGATTTAAATCATTTCTTTGAATGGCAAAAAATTTATTTTGATATCTTAATTTTTTATTTCCATATTATCATTTTCTGCGAGTTCTCATCTGAAGTATGTACTGTTTTATTTCAAATTTGTTTATGATTAGTTTAATTTAAATTATCTTACCCTTTGAACTTACATTTATTTATATGTTATTCTAAACCAAGCTGTCTGGGTAAAATTTTGAACAAAACATTAGCAACATCTATTCTCGGGTACATCAGTTGGCACTTTATTCATGTGGCTATGTTAAACAATCTTAGTTGTTATGTTGGGATAAAATTCAAATTACTATCACCTATAATAGTAAAGGAGAAATCGACCCCAACTTAAGAGCCTAATTGCAGAATGCAAACAAAACGAGTGAGAGCAGAAAATAACTCATGAAAAGTAACGACATGCTCTTGACCGGATATACGAGAAAGCATGTCGACCACTTAAATAGTGGCATTGCACTCACTCAGTTTTATTGATTAAAATTCAAAGGTCGCTTTAACGCTGGGTTCATTATAGATTTGACCTCTCCGTGCGGAGCGGACGGAACAAAATTTTCCTCTTTTGGAACGATTTGACCTCTAGGTCAAACGGCAATGATTACAACACACATGTTCACATATGTACGTGAACTGTAAACAAATAATTACCTAATAGCTCGCAAGTATTGTGCCTAGTGCGTGGAACCCTTCGAAGGTAGCCAGACCTGCAACCGGCTTAGCTTAGCTTGGCTTCTACATATTTGCAATGCTTTATTTTATTGGCAAACTAGCTCGGGCTGGCTGGCTGGGAAAACGAACCGCACAGCCGAACGGAAAGTAAAAGTTGCATTGTTCTGTTGAAATAATATTATTTTTCTTGTGAAGAAACAGACCAACCAACTAACCGGGGGTACCGAGCCGGGGTGTTCGAACGAGATGCAGTAATAGTCGTGGGAATGACTGGGGAGTTAAAATTCAAATTTAGTTATAATTTCGAGAGTAGCTTGAGCCGCTTCGTTTGTTCGGGGTGGTCGGGGAAGTTTTTGTTTTCGGTTTGCATTGATGAAACTGCATGCAAACACAACAAAAGAGCCTAAGCTGTGCGTCACGTCAATATTGATCAAATGCCTTTTAGTTCCGCTCGAGTGTTTGTCCAAGCAATGATCGTCGATGTTGGGCTCAACCTGTTGCATTGGTTGGTTGATTGTTGATTGTTGTTACGAAATCACATTGCCAGAGCAGCCCCGTGAGTGAGTCAATCAAACGATGTAGTGCGGATCTACGGGTTAGATAATTTGATCGTGTGTGGAGACTTTTCTTTTTCCGTCCGGAGAATGGGTCCCGTCGCCGATTTGTCATTGCAGACTCGTTCGAATCGAATGTATTACAGTTCCGTCCGCCGCCCCCAGAAAATCGCTCAGGGCCAAGTGACTGTTTGTTTTTTTTTTCCTTTTTACTTCTCGCAGTCGAAGGCATTAGTCATTCATTATTTCTGGCGCGACATATCGCGATCGTACGAGTATGTAGCCTTTTATTTCCAGCGTCTGGTATAGAAAATTGAAACACGTGTGCAGTCGAAGTACAAGAAAAATCACAATTACAAAAGGTAGAAAAACTGCCTCAAGACTAAAAAATACCTTTTATTTAGTCAGTGAGCCGCGAGACTCAAGGAGTCAAAGCCTTGAACAGGTACGTTAACAAACGGCTGAGGTTAGCTTAGTAATTTTTATGTGCAGCCCCTTCAATAGACGTGCATGGAAACTGGCATAGAAATAGAAGAAGATTATTACCAGTCCGGTACATGCTTCAAAATGACACCTGAATGAGTAAATTCCAACTAGCCACTGACAATTGGCGTTTAGTTTAGGGCCCAAGGCGCTCCTGATTGAGCTGTCGCCGGCTTCTCCCGGGAGACATTCGCGCTCGGTTGGCGCTGCTGGTCACTTTACGTGGAAAACAGAAAATTACCTACAGGCACGGTCGGTCGGTCTTTAATGACAACTGCAAGCTGCGAACAGTCAGCAGCAGCTGCTGCTGCTGCAAGGTGAAACCTTGGGGTGATTGATTTTTTCGTGTCAAGAGCTGTTGTTACTGTTGCTGTTGCTTGCCGGTTAAGTTTTAAGACAGAGGAAAGCATTCATCTTTCTGCACCATGCTTAACAAGAGGGTTGGAAAGTATTCAATTTCGCAATCCATTTTGCTGGGAATTGATAATACAGTGGGAAACAGTTTGCTCAGTATGATATAACCTTTACAAGCTATTGATCAAACCCCATAAAACAGGAATTATCACCACTCCATAAAAAGTTTGCGGTGATTTGCTAAAACTCATAATACACCAAGTATTAACTTAGTCTTTGAAAGGACGCTATAAAAACATCACCTTGACTGATGCTTACAAAAACTTTCTAATAATGTGCAACATCTTCTGTAAACTGTTTTGGAATTCCAGACCAGACGGATCAATATTACGGACATATCGAAAGCTAAAGCCTGTGAGTCGGGTGCGCAATACGTTTCTGTCCAAATAATAAACAGTAGAATTAAAAGGAAAGGTTTATTTGTATTATCTATAGCTAGAATATACTCTCAGAAGATTGTTGTAGAAGTCCCCGAGATAAAAATAGCCATGAGTTCCCTTTTCTTCCTGAAAGAACCAATGGAGACGCCTAGTTTAAAGCTCAATTCAGTTAATATTTGGACGCACAAAATCTGCTTTATCTCTTAAGAAAAGCATCAAGCAGTTAAAATAAACGTTTTGTACTGCACTTTCATATTAAAGTATTAATAAAATTCTTCCGTATAAGTTTTAGATGAAGTTATGAACTTCCTTATATATCTCCCATTCCCATCACATTCTGGACAAACCGTTCGTTGGTCAATCAGCATGCCTCTCGCTGTTACCGGAAGAAGTCGAAGAAGGTCGATCCAAATACTTAGGTTTTTTATCGTTTGTTAGAGAACATCTCGAAGAGCCAATTTAACGGAAGTTTAAATTAGTTAAAAAACTAAAAAAAAATAAGCTAAATAAAACAAGGATGGAGTCGTAAAATTGCTAAGGTGTGACAATAAAATACTTAAATCATATATCATAAAATATCCCGAAGGCACAAAGTAAAAAAAAAGTAAAAAATTAAAATATAAATAGTCGAAAATATGAAAAGTTAAAGAATCAAATAGTACAGAAGAATCAAACGGTGGAATACTAATAAAGGCTTTAGAATTCGACGAGTCTGAATGTTGAAAAGGCAAAAAGTCATAGTTTAGGCAAGTCTAAAAGTTAGAAAGTCAAAAGCGAAAAAGAATTAAAAAAGAGCGATTGATTCGATACCACAAAGTCAAAAAGTCACAGTTGAAAAATAAAAAATGAACTAGCCAAGTTAAGTCAAAAACTCGAACTAAAATGTCGAAAAAGTTGTATCAGGAAAATGTTGAAAATTTGAAAAGCTGAGAACAAATGGAATAGAGAAATCAATACGTCGAGAAGTGGAAGAAATTGAGAAGTTAAAAAGAAAAATGGTCATCAGGGACCCGTGACCTAAGAAGTAAAAAAATCACAAAATATGAAAAATCATGTTGAAGTGCTACAAAAATTTGAAAATATCAAGAAGTCTAGAAAATCAAGAAAAAATCAATTATATCAAGAAGTGGTTCAGAAAAAAAGAGAAGTCAAAAAAATCAAGAAATCAAGAAAATTTAATTAAGAAGCCAAAGCAATTACGATGGATCAGAAGAAATCAAAACGCAGAAAAAAACCAACAAGATGTCAAAAAATAATAAAAGTTAAAAAATCAAAAAAAAGTTCGAAGATCAAGAAGTCAAAAAAAATCAAGAAGTCGAAAACAAGAATTCAAAAAAATCCAGACGAGGTATAAACATCAACAAGTTAAAATTATAAATTTGCTAAATCAAAGACAAATATATTCTCCTTGACCAAACTCGTGACTTTAGTCATGACCTTGAAATGCGGTCAGGCATATATTAATATTTTTTTTTTGAAACGATGATTCTACAATTGATGAAGGGACGGTAAGGGAAAGTAATGAAGAAGGATTTTTTCGGGAATGAAGGGGAAGGGTGGAAAGGAAGGGGGGGTAATAGGTAGCTATGCTTAACAAGTTGTCGTTGTGACTCCTATCTTTTGTCCAATGCTGGTTATAATATCTGATTACAGCTTGGTTCGACCCATGCACCTTCCAGCATTGGACAAAAGATAGGAGTCACAACGACAACTTGTTAAGCATAGCTACCTATTACCCCCCCCCCTTCCTTTCCACCCTTCCCCTTCATTCCCGAAAAAATTTTTTTTCTAATTTTATCCTTTTAATTTAATGATTTAATCCTTCATTACTTTCCCTTACCGTCTCTTCATCAATTGTAGAATCATCGTTTCAAAAAAAATATATTCTCTTTGCTTTTATCTAAAAATCAGAGGGGTTGTGCACAAGACTCGACCGCATAGGTGACGTAGGACTACGTAAGTCTCTTTGTAGCGATAGTAGGATGTATCGATGTATGTAATAATACGATTCTTCATGTATACAAGCTACAAACGTAACGTTTATCAAAGTAGTAACATTGTATACAGTCAATCCTCAACCGATTTTGGAGTTATATCCATGAATTGATTGAACCTATTTTATTAAAACGAAACCAAGTCACACTAAAACGAAACCAAATCACACTAAACCAAACAGTTAATAAATTTTTATGATCTGTTTCTACGTTGAATAGTGCTTTTTCTCTGGTAATCGGTAGACGGTACGCGCGAGCTTTCAAAAAGTTGAAAATTTTGCGCAACTTTTCTGCGGCTTACAAAAGAACACTGATAAAGCATTTACAACCTGCAGACGTAGTAGAAAATGTCGTCCGTGACCAAAAAACTTATTTCCGTCATTTGTTGGTCGTCCGCAATGGCGAAAAATTCAACTGTTCCCTCGCTGCCTGTGTTATTATGGTAATAACTGGACAAGAAAATATAATAAACTCTTCAATTGTTGTGTGGCCCTTAAAAGGACCGATTGTTTGATTATCATAACTTCAGCTTGCAATAAACTTGCACTAACGCACTTAACGTAATTCTCCGTTCGGTAAATTGGAGTAAACGGACCAACCGGAAAGCCTCAGCAGCTATGCGATCGACAAAGCCGTTCGTGTATGGTCCTGAGTCACGATGGCATCCCTCTCCAAGTGGCCAGCTGCAAGTGACGTGGGATGATTCTGGTCGTTGTGTTGTCGCGAGCAGCATATTTTATGCCAATTCCAGAACTTCCGCTGCCTGGTATTCCATCACGGCAACGAAACGAGTGCTCCAGCTCCAAAACACGTTCGGCATAAGTATCCTTTCCTCAGCAGTCGATAAATACGACCGATCGGGAACTGTAGGCGTGCACGACTGCGTCACCGCTCGTGATGCCGTTGGTGGTACATCTCAATAAGGAATTTTCAAGCCAATTAGCAATCAACAAGAAAGGGTAGGATTCCATTTAATTCTCTTGTAACTTATAGTTACTTGTAGTTATAGTAGAATTTAATGGAACTTTCCATCAACTTTCTTGGAATTATTGGAAATTATTCCAACCAATCACAAAGCGACAATTTCTAGTACGACCGAGTTAGAGTTATTTACAATTTTTCAATTACGCGCATTGAACATCAATAGTTTTCTATATTTTCAATATTTTCCAAATCGATTTTCCGATAAATTGGTGTAAATATCTTGAAAATCTATTGAAAATTGACTGAATTATAAGCCGAAGCGTGAAAACGCGTTTCTACTTTGATGACGTCATTTCCAACAACCAATCACGAAGCGAGAATTCTGGTAAAACATAGGTTCATTATTTTCAATTTTTCAATAGTTCAACATCAAGAATCCATACTTTTCTTCACTTGGGTAAATTTTCCGATCGCTTGGTGTAAAAATATTGAAAATCGATCGGAAAACCGCTGAGGTATTAGCGCTCAAAACCTATCAGTTTTCGTGACGCTCGCATTTTTCGAGTTTTTGGAATGACACCCTATCTCAAAACTTGCCGTAAGACGTAGTCCTACGTCAAAAATCGCGAAGCCACGAAGTGAAGAACATAGCTCGAAGAGTCAGCAAGTCATGGTGTCAAAAAGCCAAAACTCGAAAAATTCCACTGTCGAAAGGTAGGATAATCGTATCAGGGAAAGTGAAAAAGTCAAGAAGCCAAAAAACTGAAAAGTCGACGAGACGAAAAGTCGCAAAGTCGAAGAGTCTAAGAGAAAATCAAGTCATGAACGAAAAGTCGAACGATGGAAAAGTCAAAAGTCGAAAAATCGAAAAGCCGAAAAGTCGGCAAATTGAAACCGAAAAGTCTTAAAGTCAAAAATTCAAAACGTCCAAAAATCGGAAAGTTGGAGGTCGAAAAATCCAAAAGTCGAAAAACCGGAAAGTCTAAAAGAGTCGAAGGGTGGAAGAATGTAAAAGTCCTGAAGTCGAAAAGTCGTCGAAGAGTCGTAAGCCAAAAAGTCTGAATGTCAGAAAAACAGAAATGTCGAATAATCGAATAATTAGAAAGTCCTAAGGTTTGAAGAATTGAAAAGTTGAAAAACCGAAAAATTGAAAAGTCGACAAGTCGGAAAATCAAAAAATTGAATAATCGAAAAATCTAAGAGTCGATAAGCCGAAAAGTCTGTAAGTGAAACATTCAAAACGTCGAAAAGTGGGGTCAATCCCGATGTAATGGTTAGCATTCACGCCTCTCACGCCGAGGTTCCGGGTTCGAATCCCAACCCCGCAGAAGTCACGAATGACCTGACACTTTTCGGTGAAATACTGAAACTCCTTTAATTACGTTTCGGCCTTCTCATATTTTTATTCGGCTATCCTCAGATACTGTCTGATAGTATCTGAGGATGGCCGAATAAAAATATGAGTAGGCCGAAACGTAATTAAAGGAGTTTAAGTATTTCACCGAAAAGTGTCAATTCCAAAGAAGTACAAAGTCAAAAATTATAAAGCAAAAAAATCGAAAAGTCGAAAAATCCAAAGATACGAAAAAACACAAAATTGGAAAGTCGGAAAGTTGAAAATTTGAAAACACAAATGATGGAAAGCCGAAAACTTGAAAAGTTGAAAAGTCAAAAACACGAAAAGTCAAAAAAACAAAAGTTCAAGTCAAAATCAAAATCAAGTCAAAAGTCGTAAAATGGAAAGTGGAAAGTTGAAGAGTAATAAAGACGAAATGTCGAACAGACGAAAAGTTCGAAAGTCGGAATGTCGAAAAGTCGAGAAGCTAAAAAATCTAAAAGAGAGAAAGACTAAAAACTAAAATGTTGGAAAGTCAAGAACTTAAAAGGAAATGTCAATAAGGCCATTGCAAATTACTTTTCAAATTATATTAGAAATGGAAATTCAAATAGTGGACTTTCCGAAAACCGGCAAAAAAAAATTCTTTAGTTTTTGTCTTATTTTCGTAGATTTTTGCATCGAAAATAATAACGTGTACATTAAAAGCAAGAATAGATTCAGTTTTTACGTTTAAACATTAAATTTTTACTAAAATCTATATTTTTTTTACTTGAATAAAAAATTCTCTTTGTTTTTCTTTCGCCTCCCCCCTTCAGTGGGCCTGCACCGAAGGGACATAAACTTTTTAAAATATTTGTAATGGCTTAATCAAAAAGAGAAAAAGAATAAAAATTAAAATGCTGGAAAGTCAAAAACTTAAAAGGAAATGTCAATAAGTAAAAAGTAGAAAAACTAAAAAGTATAAAATTCGACAAATCAAAAGGTCGAAAAATCGAAAAATTGAAAAGTCTAAAGTCGAACGGACGAAAAATTAAAAAATTACCCCGTCGGGAATTCGGATAATCGAAAAATGGTTATTCAAAAAGTCCGGAAGCCAAAAACTTGAAAACTCGGAAAGTCCAAAAGTGGAAAAATCAAAAATCAAATCTCGATTTTTCGAGTTTCAATTTTAGACTTTTCGATCTTTCGACTTTTCGACATTCACGTCGACGTGACTTGATTTCCGACCTTCGATTTTGCAACTTTTCGACCTTTTGACTTTTGATTTCATAGCTTTTCAGCTTTTCGACTTTTCGGGTCTTCAAATTTCTAACTTTTCGAGTTGCCGATTTTTCAATCTTTCGACTTTTCGAAAAAAAAGTCCGAAAATCGGAACAACGGACATTCGAAAAGTCTTAAAGTCGAAAAGCCAAAGAATCGAAGATTTGGGATGATGAAAAATCGAGAGGTTGAAAAGTAGAAAGGTCGAAAATTCGAAGAATCAAAAAAAAAAAAATCCGAATGATTCGACTTTAAGACTTTTTGAATTTCCGTTGTTCCGATTTTCGAACTTTTTTTTCGAAAAGTCGAAAGATTGAAAAATTGGCAACTCGAAAAGTTAGAAATTTGAAGACCCGAAAAGTCGAAAAGCTGAAAAGTTGTAAAATCAAAAGTCAAAAGGTCGAAAAGTTGCAAAATCGAAGGTCGAAAATCAAGTCACGTCGACGTGAATGTCGAAAAGTCGAAAGATCGAAAAGTCTAAAATTGAAACTCGAAAAATCGAGAGGTCAATAAATAGAAACACCAAAAAGTTGTAGAATCGAAAAGTCAGAGTGTCGAAGAATAGAAAAGTCCTTCAGTGAAAAAATTGAAAAGCCGAAAAATCAAAAAGTCGAAACCGAAAAGTTTAAAAGTCGAAACGTCGAAAAATAGGAAAGCCGAAAGGCCGAAAAGTTGGAAATTCGAAAAGTTGAAGGATGGAAAAGTCTTAAAGTCGAAAAGTCGAGAAATCGAAAAGTCTAAACCGAAATTTGAAACATTGAGAAATGTTTGTTCGATTTTATCGACGTTTTTTGGCGAAATAATTGTAAGACATTTCAAAAACCAGTTAGTCCGGACGTTTCGAGCTACTGCTGGTCTTCGCTCATCATCTACGGACAACTTTTTTCATCCATTAGGTTCTACTTGGTTTATCTTCCGAAAGATAAATAAACCGAAAGAAAGATACAACGAACAAACATTGTGGTGGCGGCGATTATCTCGAATCAACAACATTGAGAAATCGAAAAACCGAAACGTCGGAAAATCGAAATGTCAAAGAGCCGAAGAATCAAAAAGTCCTAAAGTCGAATAGTCGAAAAATCGAAAATTTTAAAAGTCGGAAAGTCGAAAAGCCGAACAATGAAAAGGTCGAAACCGAAAAGTCTGAAATTCAAAACGTCGAAAATAAAAGTCTTGGGGCGAACCAACCACCGCACTATGGACAAAAACGATAGAAAAAACGGGCGCAATTAAGATACGGCTTGCAGGCTTATAAAATGTAGGTGATCTTATGTAAAATTTTCCGAAGAATCGCATGGTACCCACCCCTTTCCTGTTTATCGGCGGAAAGTGCCCCATTTTGCATATTTGCCCCTATTTTTAACATTTTTCACCCTTATTGGATTATTCCAAGCAAAATTTTGACAAATCAAACCGCAAAAATCTACTAATTTTGTGTAAAAACAGATTTTTTTAATCGACAAAAAAAAAATGCGTTTCAACCATTTTTACCAAATCTATTTTTGCTTTTTACATAACGATATTATTTTTCATGCAAAAATCTACGAAAAGAGACACAAAATCGGAAGAATTTTTTTTGTCGATTTTCGGAAATTCCATTTTTGGAATTTCCATTTCTGTTTTGTGTTAGAAGCGTTCCGTACACCCATTTTTCGAGTTCTTTTGGCTGTAGAGCCTACAGACAATTGATTTTATAGAAAAAAAGTTGACATAAATCCCACAAATTATTTTTTTGCCCCCCCTTTTTCACAAAAACACACAAAACAAAAATAATTCACAATGGCCTAATCGAAAAATCGAAACCAAAAAATCTAAAAGTCAAACATTAAAAGCGCCGGAAAATATAAAAGTCGAAGAATTGAAAGTCAAAATATCAAAATCTCACAGAATCGAAGATTTCTAAAAGCGATAAACCAAAAAATTGAAAAGTAGAAAGTCGGAAAATCGAAAAGTCGAAGAGTCCTAAAATTAAAAAGATTGGAAAATCGAAAAACCGAAAAGTCATAAAGTCTAAGAGACAAAGAATCGAAGAGTCCTGAAGTCAAAAAGTCGAAAAACTGTAAAATTGAAAACACAAAAAGTTGGAAAAGTCGAATAGTCGAAAAGTCAGGGAGTCAAAAATGGAAAAGTCCTAAAGTAAAAAAAATCGAACAGTCATGTCGAAAAATCGAAAAGTCAAAACCGAAAAAATCTGACAGTCGAAAATTCGAAACGTCGAAAAATAGAAAAGTCAGGAAATGGAAAAGTTTTAAAGTCGAAAAGTCAGAAAATCGAAAAATTGAAAAGTCTCAAAAGCGAAAAGTCGAAGTGTCGCAGAATGGAAAAGTCTTTAAGTCGAAAAGTGGAAAAATAAATAGTCGAAATGTCGGAAATTCAAAAAGTCGAAAGTCGAAAAATCGAAAAATCAAATAGTCAAAAAATCTTAAAATGGAAAGTCGAAAAGTTGAGAAGTCGAATAGTCGGAATTCCAATATGTCCAAAAGTCGAAAAATAGAAAGTCGAACTGTTTTGTATCTTCGTTTATTGATTTTGTAAAACAAATTACTGACTTTATATGTTATGGTATCCATAAAGATAGATTATATGATCCAAAACGTATGATCATTTCAGTCAGTTCCAATAATTATTATTGCTTGAATGATATAACAGCAATCATTTAGCAAGTCCGCTAATAATTTGTAGCCATAGCTAATCACTGAAAACACAACGCACAGTTGCTTTGCATCAGATGGCATCGACTTAACCCCGGTGATTGCTTCCCAATCCATCAAGTGGGCAATTTCCTGGTTATCATAACTGTTATTCACAAGTTGCGCTAGGCTGCGAAGCGATGCGGCTTGGTTTGGCTTGGCCTGGCAGGTCCATATCTCAACTTCCATAAACAGTAAACCATCATAAGCATAGCATAGACAGGAAGGTGCATGCGGCGTCATTCATTTACTAGCGCACTCGGTATCGGTTACCCTTTTTTCAGCAGCAGCAGCAGCAGCACCACCATTCAAAGCTTCAAAGAGTTTCCTGCATTTATCTCCGTGGCTAGGCTGACTTTCATAATATGTACCACCGAAACTACCCTTTTACTTGTCGTGAACTGCATTCGAGGGAACATTTAGAAGAGCTCCAAAGGGTTTCGGGTGGTTCGTTTCCCTTTTGTAGCCGTAGTTAGTTGATTGCGTGTTGATTTACGTTACTTTCTCCGGATGCTGGTTGCTGATTAGGTTGTAGACACTATATTAAGCACTTTCTGAGCTAATTTTTTTTGAGAAGCACGCTAACAACTTGCATCACGGCATGACAGCAACCATTTTTGATGGTGTAAATTTCATGCCAAGCAAACAACCTTCGGTTGGTTTAATTTTTATTCTTAACTCAGTAATTTACGTAATGGTGTACAATCGACAACCGAACACTTTCAAGTGGGCATTCCAAATCAAACTGTTCATTAGACTTAAGTAATGTGGCGAAAAAAACAGCAAAAAATGCGACGATAGGTTAGGATATCAAAATCAAAAGTGGGTGGCCAGGTGTCAATTTTTTGGATGTCGAACATAACCTTGAACTAAACAACCGGTTGCGTACATGAATCGGTCGGTCGGTCGGTCGGTTGGAGTCCGTTTTAAATTCAACTACCAACGCGTGTTGTCTGGTTGCCGCCTTTGGCATACACAAGTGCTCATTTGAAGCGGAATTCAAAAGCTAAGGCAACCATCTCATTATTATTGCTGAGAGGGTTTGCCCACTGCCGTGCATTCTAATTTTTACTCAAGCGTTTCGAATAATTAGTTTATAATTGCAATTTAAATACGAGATTGAATTTTCGGAATTAAATCACGTTATGGAACCTGCACGCAAACTAAAAAGCCACTTGCTTTTCTTCTTTCATTAACTGTGATTCAGTAAGACGGTTAGAGTAAAACAATAAAAACCCGCTTAAAAAAATCCATCTCGATTTGATCCACAAGCCTGGGTGGTTCAGTAGACCATCAAATTGCGTGCCCTACCGCCGGCCGC
Organism: Sabethes cyaneus; assembly: GCF_943734655.1. Lineage (NCBI taxonomy): Eukaryota > Metazoa > Arthropoda > Insecta > Diptera > Culicidae > Sabethes > Sabethes cyaneus. Next base: position 228,994,741 of record NC_071354.1, read on the forward strand.
CGGCCGGAGGCCGGAGACACAAACCATCGTCGCGTCGGCCGCAGGTCGTCAACATTGGATTTCGTGAGTTTTCCATTTTCTGCGTTTATCCAGCGTGTAAAATTAATAGCTTCGATTTCGTTTCGCGGGTTCCGAGAGAAGGAGGCATTTTTTCAACGCTTCACTAAAGCCTCGATTGCTCTGCTGCCATCTACCTGCTTGTTTTCCGACTGCTGACTTTGCGAATTACACTTCAATTCGGAACCCGTAGTGAAACAAATCAATTTTCTCGGAAATCGCTACAATCACTCTGGACTGAACTACAGCCCGGTACAGTTTTGCTTGTCATTTTCGCAACATGTGAGCGGCTTTTCCGGAATTGCTTGCCGGGGCTAATGTTTCTCGGCTCGGCTTCGATTGCACTGTTTTTCGCCCCTGACTGAAGAATTGTATGCGGATATACAGTCCGTATCTGGTGTCGAAGGTAACGAGTGCGTGGTCCGTTTGTTTTATACCGTTACCAGCGGCTCGGCGCAGCGCAGCGCTAGTGCCGGTTGTAGACGGTAAATAAATTGAAATAATAACTCATTTTCCTCCACCCGCCCGGCAAACGACGACGTTACCCTCGTGTAGACAATCGACGCCGGGTGACATCACCTACAACACGGTAGCAAATTTTTCCGCACAACATTTGGCCACTTGTGCTGCACAATGGGTATGTGTCGGACCGACATTTTAAAATGGAAAACATTTTTGAGTGATTTTTATCACCTGTACTAGAGGCATTCATTGGTTAACCCAGCTTGGAATTGGGGCAACGTACTCCATTCAGTTTTAAAATTTCAAGCTTGTACACAAAAGCAACAAACAAAAAATCAATTCGAACCGACCGGCGCCAACGATAGAGCAATTCCTATGGCAACAGTCACTAGTGTGCTCAGACATAAACAAAACGTGGATCACCCGAATTTTCAGAAGAATGTTTTGGCCTGCAAAAACGAAGTAATCGTAGGATGACGAATCTATTGTTACTGGTCACAATAATACTGGCCGATTAGGTTGAAAACACCGAACTTTCGGGTGCAATTGGATTTAAAATAAAAATTGAAATTAGACTTGACATAGGACACTTAAGTAGGCAGGCATAGTACTTTTTCAATTTAAAAAAATCGAAATTTTTTTTATTGATTATTTCGAAAGATTAACATTTTGACCATACGTGTTTCAAGTCATTTCGATGAATTCCAAAAATTGACAAAGTTACAGCTATTTGTACCGCGCATGTCTGGAGCGATTACACAGCGAATAAAAACTTCAGCGTCGTTTTTCTCGAAACCAGGTTTTGAAAGTCGGTACCATAAATATCTCAAGAACGGCTCAAGCAATTCTCATGATTCTTTTTTTGTTTTAAAGCCAACAAAATTATCTAGTGTTTGACCCATCCTTTTTTTGATATTACAATTTTTGTATTTTTTAGAAATTTTTAAAAGCAATTTTTTCGACTAAAAACGTTACTTTTCTGTTTGAATGTCCGCCATTTTGTTATGCATTCGAATTTTAAAAAAAGGATGGGTCAAACACGAGATAATTTAATATACTTTCATGTCGTTTTGGAATTTATCAATTCGGATAAGCCCCCTAGCGCCAATCCATGGTACCGTAAATCATGTTTTTTTCGAATGATCATGTTCAAGGAGCCGTAGAGGAGAGGGGAAGAGGTTCACATATGCAAACTAAATTGTAAATATTAGTATAAAGTGCAATGTGTTGAATGCAAAAAACCCGAATCGTTTCGCTTTTCGCGTTATCGAGAAAAAAATATTTGAAATAAGGCAAAAAATATGGTGTAAAAAGTACTATGCCCCCTTAATAAGACTTGAATTAATTTGGACCAACTTGGCCTAGTTTTACTGTAAATTGATCTGGAAATTGGACTTCAAATTGGACTTAAATTTAGAGTGATTTGGGCTGAAAACTTTACTTTGAATTATCACATGAAATTAAACTTAAAGCAGGATTTGAAATTTTATTTGGAATTGAAATTGAATCAAACTTGAAATTGGGCTTAAACCGGACAGGCAGTTAAACTTGAAATTGCACATTAAATTAAACTGGAAATTTGGCTAATTTGAACTTGAAGTTTTACTTCAAACCTGATGAGAAGACTGGAAGTTTGGAAGTTTTGCAAACAAGCAAATTACAAAGTTCTTTACATATTTCTGATCGAATTATGTGATAGACTTTACAAATAAATACCATTTTACATTTTAGGTAATCTTTCGTCACAAAATGTAGACTTTTTTATGCGTTTTGGAGACAAAGTTTTTTCCACCATTTTTTCAACTTTTTTCCGCCATTTATCACAACTTTGCACTGTTGAAAATACAGATGAAATGACAAAAACTGACAGATTATCTCACGCACACATTAAATTGGTGTCTTATCTCTCTTGTAGTGATATATTAACAATGCTAACTATTGAAATTCAGCAGTAAACAGGATTGGAAGACGGGGTATGATATATCATACGCTAGGACATAATGGGTTAACATTTTTCGTCTTATGCTCTAACATGTTTTTTATCTTTTCTGTTCCGTTTTTTCTCTTTTCCAGTCCCGTTTTTCCACTTTTTCTTCCGTCCTTTCTCCTCTTTTGTACCGTTTTCTTGATTTTCGCTCGTTTTTCCTCTGTTTCTTTCTTTTTTCTTTTTTCCATCTCATGTTCTGTCGTGTTTCATTTCCCGTTTTTTTTGTTTCCTGTCGCATTTTTTTTATTTGCATTCCTGTTTTTCTCATGTTTCAAAGTCGTTTTGTTTCCATTTCCGTTTTCCGTTATTTCCAGTTTTCGTCTTTTTCTTACTCTTTTCATCTCCTTTCCATCTCGATTTTCGTCTTCGTCTGTTCCGTAATTCCTTTCTTTAATACTCCGTTTTTCTGTTTTTTAATTCTTTCTTTTCTTTGATTCTGTTCTGGGATCTTTTTTCCTTTCCTCTCCGATTTTCATTTTTTTATCCCGTTTTACGTCTTGTTCTCTTTCGTTTTGCCCTTTTCCTTAAGCCCGTTTTTTTCTGTCCGATTTTTCCATTTTTTGTTCCATCTTTCTTCTTATACATCTCGTTTGATCTCTTTTACCCGTTTCACTCGTTCTCTCTATCGGTTTACTTTTTTCTCTCGCCATTTTACTTTCTCTTGTTTTTTTGCTCGGTATTCCCTTTTTAACCTTGTTTTTGCTTTTTCCTGTCCTCTGTTTCATTGTTCCGTATTTCATTTTCTCCAGTCCCGCTGCTCACCCTTTTCCCGTGTCTTGATTTTGCCTTTTTTCTACCGTTTTTATTGTTTTCAGGGTCAGGTTTTTCTTTTCCGACATCTTTTTTTATCATTTTCTGTGCCGTATCATCTTTTTGTAATTTCGGTTTTCGCCTTTGGCGCTTTTCACCATTTTCCTGCGTATTTTCTCGTTTTCTTTTCCGCATTTTGCTATTTCGTTTTCTCTCCTTTTTTGCTCCGTATTTTTCTCCTCTTCGTATTTATCATTTTCTCCATGGTTTCTTCTCTATTTTATTTTATTTCTATTTCTATTTTATTCTCATTCTTTTCTTTTTATGTTACGTTTTTGACTTGTTCTGGTTTCGTTTTTTCATTTTCCGGCACCTGTATTTTCTCCTTTTTTTCTTCTCTTTCTTTTCTGCTTTTTCTCCGCTTTTCCGTTTTCTGTCCACTTTATCCTTATTTGCTTTCTCGTTTTCTTTATGGTTTTTTCTTTTTCCGCTTATTATTTTCTTTTTTCTTTCGTTCTTCATCTCCTTGTTTTCTCACTTTTTCCTCTTGTTTCTTACATTTCCACTTTTTTTTCTCAATTTATATCTCTTTATCTCTCCCATTCTGTCAAGTTTATATCTTCATTGTACTTTTTTCCATCAAAGTTTTGTCTCTCTTGCGTTTTTTTCTTTTTCTATCCAGTTTGAATTTTGTCACGTTTTTCTTAATGCTTCGCTTTTTCTCCTTCAGTCTCATTTTTCCATTTTTGCTTATTTTTCTTGAGAGCAGTAGGAAACGGACCACCTCTAGATCCATCAATAATACAATTTAAAATTTATTAACATCTCCATAAGATATTCATGCTTATTCTGCGAGTCCCGTGACTCAATACGACAATTGTCACTCGTCACGGCGAGTCGAATTGAGTGCTGTCACCTAAGTGACAAACCGTCTCACCTAGGTGACAAAGCGAGTCACCTCATTCACGGTGACTCCAAATTAGTCACGTCACTCGCCTCGCAGAATAAGAGTGATTATTCTACGCTGTTTGGTTCTTGGAAGATGATTTTTAAAATAAGGTAAATAAATATTAAGAAAAGTTTTTCAGTAATTTTTCTGTGTTTGCTCTCATTCTGTTTTTAGCTCGCTTTCCTTTTCTTCTCTTTCGTTTAGCTTTTTTCTTTAGTCCGTTTTTTCCTATTTTTCTTTTATTCTTTTTGTATCAATTTTTTCCATATTTTTGACCCATCTTTCTTCTTTTATATCTCGTTTGACCTCTTTTACCCATTTATTTCGTTCCCTCTATCGTGTTCATTTCTTCTCACTCGCTATTCTTCTTTTTCTTTCTGGTTCCTCTTATTTTCTGTTCCGGATTCCCTTTCTAATCTCGATCTTGTTCTTTTTCCTGTCCGCCATTTCTCTGTTCCGCATTACTTCTTCTCCAGTCCCGCTTGTCAGCCTTCTCCTGAGAGCTGATTTTGCCTTTTCGTCCTTTTCGTCTTTTTTCAGACCCGGGTTTTTCTTTTCGATCTCGTTTTCTGTCATTTTCTTGTATCTTGTATCGACTTTTTGTGGCTTCGGTTTTTGCCTGTGGCACGTTTTAATGTTTTTTTTTATCATTTTCCTGCTACCGTATTTTCTCCTATTCTCTCGTGTTCTTTATTATTTTCTTTTCTTCTCTCATTCTTTTTCTTTTCTGTTCTGTTGTTCATATTTTTCTGTCCAGTCTCCTTGTTTTTTGCCTCGTTTTCTACTTTTTCACATTTTTTCCATTTATATCATTTTTTCTGCCATTCTGTAGCGTTTTTTCTTTCATTATTCTTATTTCACGACGGAAGTGAGAAAAAAAAATTAGTATGAAAAAACGAAAGAAAAATCGTGACGCAATGGGAGACAAACCGAGTCGTAAAAAGAGAAAAAAAAGTGGAAAAGAAGAAAATAAGAGAAAAACGAGGCAACAAAGAGGAGATTGAACAGGAAAAGAGGGAGAACGGAAGAAAACAGATAATAAGGCCATTGCAAATTATTTTTGAAGTTTTTGTCACCCTCCCTTGGAAATTGGCTTGAAAAATCGGGGGACAAACATATTATTTGTAGGATATGAGATATTTTTTTAAATAAAATCAGTTGTCCGTAGGCTCTTGAAAAAATCATTTTGCTTTTTTTTCGTCCCCCCCCCTCCTTCAGTGGCTTAAAACCGAAAGGACAAAAACTTTATAAAATATTTGTAATTGCCTAAGGGAAACGCAATAAGGGAAAAGAAAGAAAAACGGTAAAGAACACGAGGAAAAGGAGAAAGAAAATGAGGACAAACTGGACAGAAAAGGAGAAAAAACGGAACAAAAAAGGGAAAAAAGCGATATTGAAAAGGAGGAAAAGAAAAGGTGAGAATACGGGAAAAATAGAGAAACGAAAACAGAAAAGGAGGAAAACGGAGAGAAGAAAATGAAAACGGAGGAGATGCGAGATACAACGAAAAACTGAACGTGACTGAAAAGGAGATAAAGCAGGACTTAATAAGAGGAAGAACAGAGCGGATGAAAACAAGAGAACATGGGAAAAGAGTTAACGGGACAGAAAATAAATAACGAGATTAGACAAGAGGGAAAACGGTGTTTAAAAATGAGAAAAAAAAGGGAAACAGACTTAACGAGTAGGTATAATAGACGAAAAACGAAACAGACGCGGAGAAAACCAAGATAAAAATCAGGACTGAAAAGGGGGGAAATGGGAAACAGGAAATTCTCACTCATCCGGAAAACAGCGGGCAGGAAAAAAGAAAAAATGAGAGAATTACAAACAGAGGGAAAAAGATGGGACGAAAAAAAAAGAAAAAAAAACAAACAGAAAAAGTAAGTAAACTAGAAAGAAAATGGGACGGGACAAATGAGGTCAAATGGGACAAAGAGGTCAAACGGGATATAAAAGGAGAAAGATGGGATAAAATGGAAATGGCACAGAAAAAGATAAACAGGAAAAGCGACTGAAGTTTTTGGAGCGTCTTAGTAGAATACGAAACCTGAAATTAAATAAAAAGAAAACTATTGCAATGGAAATTACATATAGCTAGTAGAATTTAATTGGAATTGTTTTCTTTTTACTTTATTTCAGGGAAAGCGAACCCAAGATATGCCTGGAGATAAAATGAAAAACCAGAGAGCAAAGGGAAAAGCGAGCCAAGAATAGAATAAATGTGACAGAAATGAAGAAAAAAAAACGGGGCATCTAAATGAGGAAAAACGGAACAGCCGAAGACGAAAATCGAGAAGAAGGAGAGCTAGAAAAAGACGAAAACTGGAAATGAAAAAAAAACAGGGAAGAGAAAAGACGGAGAATAGACTGAAATTATAAAAAAGGAACAGTGAGCGAAAAAAAATGAAACAGAAAAACAAAAATGATACAGAAAAAAAGAAAAACGAGAGAAAAAGAGGAAAAATGGAAGATAAAAGAAGCAAAGTAAGAACCAACACCAACTAAACGGTAGAGGAAAGAAGAAAAAACCGGAATAAAAAGTGGAAAATTTGGACTGGAACAGAGAAAAAAGGTCCAGAAAGAGGTAAAACGTGTGAGAGAGTAAGATGAAACCTGTCAAATCCATTTTCAATTGAAACAAACTTCGTATATAATTTCGTGTCCATGTCCAAATTCAAGTTTAAGCAACGGACGGACATTAAACCGATGTTAAGTTCAATTTCAAGTCCAGTTGTATGTATGATTTTAAGCTCAATATCAAGTTTAATTTGATTTTAATTTTATGTCAAATTTAAATTCAGATGTCAAGTACAATTTCTAGTAAATTTGAATTCCAATTTCAAGTATAATCTCAAATGTCTAATCTAAGGTCCAGCTTTAATCCAATTTATGTTCAATTTCAATTCTAATTTTAAATTCAATTTTGCGCATAGTTTCAAGTTTAACTTCAGGTCCAATTGCAAGTGTAATTCAATTCGTATTTCAAGTTCAATTCCAAATAAAAACTTCAAATTCTCTTTTAAGTCCTATTTCATGTCTATTTTTTAGTAAAACTTCCATTCCAGTCCAAATTATTCTAAATTTACGTCCAATTTTATGCCTAATTTTCAATTCAATTTTTTGGTTTGATTATAGTCACTTTAACAGCTTGGGTCATTCGTGACTTTTGCGAGGTTGGGATTTGAACTCGGTTTCACGGCGTGAGCTTTGATTCAGCTTTGAATTTAAATCCAATTGCACCCGGAAGTCCGCAGTTTTCAACCTAATTGGTCGGTATTTTTGTGATAAACAATAATAGATTAGATTCGCCATTCTACGTTTACTCGCTTTACCAGGTTAAAATATTTTTGTGAAAGGCTGGATTCGCCACATTTTGTTTATGTCTGAGCACGCCAGTGACCACCCTTCACCATTTATGAAATGATAACCCAGAAACCGTAAATTGTAATAAATCAATAAAATAATGCAATAAAATCACCATTTTCTTGTACATTCCATTGGAATGTACACTTTGAAGTTGATAGATACTAAGCAACAGACAGTAATTAGAAATTAATTTTGCATTTCAGTTAAACCGATAAGTAGAAAGGTTTCTCGAAATCATTTGCTTCCCAGCTTTACTGTGCCAATAAATAAATCAAATTATGAAATTAATAACGCAGTTTTACAGCCTCCTACAGCAACCTAATGCCTTCCTGTGCTGAGCTTCAATGACAAGGATACAATAAAATGTTTTACTGCACTACTGAAGTGAAGGGATAAATTATGATTTTAATTTTTGAAAACTCATCAACTATTGTTCCGGTTGCACACGCAAACGTTGGATGCTGTAAAGCAGCACCAATATTGAGTGGATTTATTGCTATTTTGCTTAATTCTGTCCATCTCTAACCCGCCGTGTCAGGTGCGATGTCAGGTCGACCGACCGATCAACCGGTGCGCGGCAGTGAGTGGCAGGTGAATTAAATTAATGCGCCTCACTGCGCACTCTCAAATCATTTCAAGTCGTTTAACTATATGCATATGTAGTGGGGCTCGGTGTTCCGCTGACGACCGCCGACCGGCGACCGGTAGGAGGCGAAGGTGTACGGGATGCTAAAAGATTATCTCACGCCACCGTTCACTGCCGGTCTTGAGCTTGAGCGCGTTGCCGTGTGGTTCGTTCCCAGCGGGCCTGCGCGGTAGCATGATCGTCACCATATCTGTTTCGCTTTTTATTTTGCTCTGGAATCCGATCCCAAGTCCTAGGCTAACTGCGACGACGCAGCTCGGCAAGCGGATCACGTTTCCCACCGATCGATGCGGTGGATGATGGCATTAAGTAACAGGCTGCTGCGTCTCAGCAACAAGGCAACAAGGGCCGAGCAGAGGAAACTCGATCGGGAACACTAGCAGCGCCACCGCGTCGCGCCGGCCGGGGAGGCACGCCGAAAGGCCAGTACGTCCTTGAAATGAATCACATCTTTCGTGACTAGGTAATTCAAACACATACTAGAGCTAGACACTGTTCTGTGTGCCGCGGCATGGCGCGGCGTGGGCTTTGTGATTGCTCAGATCATGGAAAGGAACAAGAGATTTCTAATGACCTAGCAAAGTTGTTGTTTAAATAAATTTGCATCATCAGTGATTGTTGCCCACAGGGCAGAACTAGAATATAATTTATGTTTAAATTAGAAAGAAGGAATTTTAATAAAATTGCCAGGTTAAATTATGCCTATCGATTTGTAAATCGTAAAACAGTTGATATTACAAATTGGAAACGCTACGCACTCGTAAAGTTTTCATAATTTGTGTAATTTAAGAAACCGCATTTTTTCCGCATTGTTCATAAGTTATTTCTACAACAACACTCGAACGAGCATTAAATTGTCAATTATCGTAAATTGCTCTGGTAATTATTCTCTGTTCAGTAACACTTCTTATGTTCGTGAACGAAATCATCACACAAACGAGGCGTTATTCAGTGGTGAAATCATTGTTCCCAACCCATCGAGTGCTAATGATGCAGTGCAGATGATGCTGATGTTGAAGATGATGAACCCAGCAGCCGTATGTATCGAGCAGCATCGTTAATTCTTAGGCCCGGCCGTAGCGAAACGATTTTTCTCGCGCGGTTTCACTTTCTATGCTAGCTAGCTAGCTAGCTAGCTAGCTCCTCGAACGCGAGAGGAGCAAGAAGGAGCGTGGCTGCGACCTTTTCTGAATAGAACGTGTGCCCGCCCGCGATCATGATCTTGCAGTAATGGGCTGTAACGGGCGCACCTACGCTACGAAGCAGAAGCGCAGTACCCTCTGGAGACGAACCCTCAGGCTAATGTTCGTGGAAATTAATTTTCTCATTACTGTTTATCTCTGACGAGGATAGACGGAATTGAAAAGAGAAAATAACAATAGGTCAGATTTATAGATTAAAGTAAGAATATGAGAAAGGAGGTGAAAGATTGTTTGATATGTGCGGAACTTATCACCAGCGCTACCAGACTTTGCTGAAGAAATATTCGTAGTTTTACAAAAATAAACAAAAAATGGTCAATGAGTCAAAGATGAAAAATTAAAGATTAACAATCAGTGTCTAAATTTGAAAGCCAAAAGATAAATATCAATAGTCGATTGGACTTCATTCAAAACTTGAAATTGGATTTAAAATTAGACTTGTGAAAGTGGATTTGAAATCGGAGTACATACTGGACGTAAAATTGGTCACGACAGTGGACTTGAAATTAGACTGAAGTTAGACTTGAAATTGCGCTTAAAATGTGACTAATTTGAATTTGAAATTTTACTTCAATTTGAACTGGAAATCGGACTTGAAACCGGGTTTAAATTTGAACTTGAAGTTAAAACTTAAAATTAGATTTGAAAATGGCCCCGAAATTGGAATAAACTACCGTTACTCGCATACCAGTCCAATTATTGTAGAAAAATCTGTAGAAAATGGGGCTGTTGTCCGAGTAGCAGCCGTAAGCCGTGGTCTTAAAACAGGCTCGAAATTGGGCTTGAATTGAATCTGAATCGGAACTAACAGTGAAGTGAACATGAAACTGAACTGGAAATTAAACTCTAAAATGGACATGAAATTGGACTGAAGTTGGATTTGATATTGGACTTGAATTTTGCTTAACTTGAGCTTAACGTTTGTCTTCAATTTTAACTGGGTAATCGGACTTAAAATCGGATTTGAATTTGGACCTGAAATTGAACTTGAAATTAAACTTGAAATTGGTTATGAAGATGGATTCAAATTGGGCCGGAAATTTAGTTTGGAATTGGATATGAAATTAGAAATGAAAGTTTATTTGAAATTCGAATAACATGTGATAGTAGACTAGAAATTGGACTTAAATTATCTAAAACTAGACCTAGTTTTAGGCAGTTAATTTCTTATAGTAAAAATACCGCACGAACAAATAAAATTTTCCAGTCTACCGGGTTACACCTTACTTTTTTTGTCTTTTAGAATTGGGGCACGTGTCCCAATATGCACCAGCCTGCAACGCCAGTACAATGATGATACTAAGCAAAAAGTTAAATTATTGCATAACAATGGACTCTCAATCTCAAGTCCAGTTCTAACTTTAATTTCGAGTCCAATTTAAGTCCATTTTGAAGTACAATTTAAAGTTTTTAGTCAAATTTCCATATCCAGTCACAAGCTCAATTTAATGACACATTTTAAGTCCAACTTCAAATTTAATTTAAATCCCATTTCACCTTCGATTTCAGACCCAATTGCAAGTACAAATTAATGTCCCACCATTTGAAGTCTAATTTTAAGTGCAATTGGAAGTTCTATTGTGACTCAATTTTAATGTCCTATTTTAAGGTCGATTTCAAGTTCAATTAAATTTCGATTTCGATTTCGCCTCCGATCCGAAGTCAATTTAATGTCCCATTTTAAGTCCGATTTCAAGTCTAATTTAGTTGCAATTTTACGTCCGGTTTTAGGTCCAGTTTTAAGTTTCCAGCAATTTAAACTTTAACATCAGATTTTAAGGCCAAATTCAAGTCTAGTTTCAAGTGAAATCTAAAATTCATTTGAGGCTCAATTTGAATGTCCCATTTTAAAGCCACTTTCTAGTCTAATTGAATTTCGCCACCGATTTCAAGTGCAAAATCATGTCCCATTGAGGTCGAATTTCAGGTTCAATTTAAAACTAATTTTAAGTCCAATCCCGGGGGGGCTCTGTAGCCGCAAGGTTACCGAGTCTGCTTTGACAAGCGAATGGTCATGGGTTCGAATCTTAGTAGAATCAGGCCATTCGATGTCAAAGTGACTTTAGCATGGGTTTATTCTCAGGCCCCTCATCGCCCTTCCTTCATGCTGAGTTCTATATTATCCCGATATGGCCTATTGACAGTGCAAAAATGAGACCCTTATAGTAAAAATGCACTGGTTTGCTACGCCAGGGATGACTATAATTGGGGACTGCGCGCTGTCATGTGGAACGAGGTGGGTAAAGTAGAGTAAAGCATTGAAAGAAGGGTATCCAATTACACACAAGCACGCATAAAAAAATTCAATAAGCATACCGCTCAATCAATAGCGACTATAGCCAAAATAAATGCAGTGCGGGTTATACAACAAACACCCGGGCGATATCACAATAGATCTAACCATACTGGTCGCAGTGATGAGTCCATACAGGAAAAAAAAAGTCCAATCCCGAGTCTATTTTAATTCCAATTCTACCACCGATCTCAGGTTCAATTTAATTCTAATTTAAAGCGAAATATAATGTCCTATTTTAAATCCAGTTCCATTCTAATGTCACGTCTAATTTTAAAGTCCAATATAAAGATTATTTTGTAGTGGAGTTCCAAGCGAAATTTATCCCATTTTAAGGCTAATTTAAAGTCAAATTTTAAGTGCAACTTGAAGTCAATTGAGGTCCTATTTCAATGTCCCATTTTAAGGCCAATTTCAAGTTAAATATAAATCCAATTGCGTCTCCGACTTCAAGCCCAATTTAACGTTTCATTTTAAGCCTGATTTCCAGTCTAATTTCGTTCTAGTTGCCCCGTCGTATGTTCGAATCTCGGTTGGGAGTGGGAGAGGCTGTTAGAGTCAACAGGATCGTAGCAACTGGCCCTGCAATTGTCCTGTACTCTTAACAGCTGGCTGCGAAGTCTGTCATACAAAAACAGAAGATCAAGTTTCGATAACGGAATGTAGCACCCAGGTTTTGCTTTTTTTGCTCCTCCGATTTGTGGTCTAATTTCAAGTGCAATTTAATGTCACTTTTTAAGGCCAAATTCAACCCTGATTTTAAGTGCAATTTGAAGTCCGACTGAGACCCAGTTTCAATGTGCCATTTTAAAGTAATCTAATCTGATTAAATTTCAATTTCACTAGCGATTTCAAGGTCAAATTTCAAAGTCCCATTGAAGTCCAATTCCAATTTGAAACCAATTTGAAGTCCTATTCTGAGTCTATTTTAGTTCCAATTTCCCCTCCGATCTCTAGTTCAAATTAAATCTTATTTAAAGCTTAATATAATGTCTCATGTCTGATTTAATTCTTATATCATGTCTATTTGGACTTCAACCAATATCAAGATTATTTTGTAACGGCATTCCAAGCGTAGTTTTAGTCCTATTTAATGTTCCATTTTAAGACCAATTTGAAGTCTAATTTTAAGTACAGTTTGAAGTTTGGTTGAGTACCGATTTCAATAAGCAGTTTTGAAGCAACCTTCAAGCATAATTTAAGTCCAATTTCGCTTCCAATCTCAAGTCCAATTTAATGTTCCATTTTAAGCCCAACTTCAAATTCTAACTTAGTTTTAACTTCACCTCCGATTTTAGGTTCAATTTTAAGTACAATTTAGGCCCTTGGAAATTGGCTTGAAAAATCGGGGGGCAAACAAATAATTTGTAGGATATGAGTCAAATTTCTTTTTATAAAATCAATTGTCTGCGGGCTCTACAGTCCGAAAAACTCGAAAAAGCACGAAACAGAAATGGAAATTCGAACACTGGAATGTCCGAAAATCGTCCAAAAAAATTCTCTTTCGTTTTTGTCTTTTTTCGTATATTTTTGCATAGAAAATAATAACGTATATATTATAAGCAAGAATAGATTCGGTTTTCGCGTTTAAACCTTAAATAAAAATTCTTAAAATCCATGTTTTTTTGCTCGATTAAAAAATTTACTTTGTTTTTTTTCGCCCCCCCCCCTTCAGTGGCCGAACAGCGGAAGGACAAAAACTTTATAAAATATTTGTAATGGCCTTATTGTCAGATTTTAAGGCCAAATTCAAGTCTAGTTTTAAGTGCCATTTGAAGTCCAATTGAGATCCAGTTTCATTGTCCCACTTTCAAACCATTTTCTAGTCTAATAAAATTTAGATTTCACCACCGATTTCAAGTACAGCTTCATGTCCCATTGAGGTCAAATTTTAAGTCCAATTCCGAGTTTCTTCTAATTCTGATTTTACCTCCGATCTCAATTCTCAATCAACCAATTTAACGTGCGACTTAAAGTCCAACTTCAACTTTAATGTAATTTAAATTTCACCTCCGATTCCAGGCCAAATTTCAAGTGCAATTCAATGGTCCATTTTAACGCCAGTTTGAAATCTAATTTTAAGTGTAACTTGAAGTTCAGTTGTGGCCCAAATTTTAATGTCCCATTTTGAAGCTAATTTCAAATTTAATTTAATTCAAATTTCACCTTCTATTTCAAGTTTATTTTAGGTCCAATTTTAAGCCCAATATAATGTCCCATTTTAAATAATATTTCATGTTAAATTTAATTCTGATGTCGTATCTAGTCCAGTATCAAGATTAGTTTGTAGTGGAATTCCAATCGCAATTTTGTGTACAATTTGAAGTTCGATTGAGATTCAATTTCAAGTCTAATCTAATGTCCCATTTTAAGCCCGGTTGCAAATCTAATTTAGTTCCAATTTCACCTCCGACCTCAAGTCCAATGTAATGTCCCATTTTAAGTCCGATTGCAATTTACCACAATCAATAGTTCAAAATAATGGACGCAATGGTAAGAGTACCCAACAGAAGAGGAAGTTCGATTGCAAGTCTAATTTAGTTCCAATTTTAGGACCAGTTTCAAGTTGAATGCAATTTCAGATTTAAAGGACAAATTCAAGTCTAATTTCACATGCAATTTGAAGTCCAATTGAGATCCAATTTTAATTCCCATCAATCTCAAGTTCAATTTAAGCTCTAGCTTGGGCTAGAGGCTTTAGTGTCCCATAAGCCAACTCCAAGCCAAATTTAATTCCATTTTCAACTCCGATTTAAAGTCTAATTTCAAATCTAGTTTTATATCCGATATCAAGTCCAATTCTTAGTCATGTCCATTCTAATCTCAAATGTGATTTCATGTCCAATTTCAAGTCCAACTTGAATTCAACATTAAGTCCCCTTTCTGATCTGCTTCAATTTCAGTTTATGTTCCACTCAAAGGCCACCCAGAGGACACGGGATCCTAATATAAAGTTCACATTAAGTCGTACGCATGTCAATTTTACATTGGAATTGCATAATGATTAGAGTGGGTCAAAGCGAAGTGTACAATAAGTTGTTTTGCAGTCGGTCGTGTCGTTATACAAGGCTGGTTCAAAAAAGTATCGCGAACTTTGAATTTTCGCTGGCTACGTATGTTCAATTTTCTATCTTTTTGTGGCGCTATGTTGGTACCCACTGCCCTCAGTGATGTTAACAATTTTGGCCATTTCGAATGTTCAGTCAGTTTTTGACAGCTATTGTGCGTGGACGTGGTTTAGCTTGTTTCCGATTTTTGTTTATTCCAAAAAATGGATCAATGAAATGTTGTATGAAATGTTGTGTAAAAAACAACTTTAAGTGCGTGAACGTATTTCAAGTGTTGACTGTTGGATACGGCGAAGCTACTTTGGACAGAAGCAACGTTTATCGGTGGTACAAAATCCCAAGTCGCACACTTCGGTTATTTCTGGTTGCTGCAACCTATTTATGACTGAAATTAGTCATTAATCGGTTACCACAACTACTTTATAACAACGGTGCTACTAAGGATGTTCTCAGAGGACCGAGAAGATGTGACAACAATTGGCTTTTGCATCATGATTTTTGGCCAAAAACAACACTTCAATAATGTCTCACCCACCGTATTCCCCAAACCTGCTCCCCTGTGACTTTTTTTTGTTCCCGAAACTGAAGCGGCCCATGAAAGGACGACGCTACGCCACGATTCAGGAGATAAAGACAGCATCGAATGAGGAGCTGAAAAATTATTTTTCAAAATGCTACGAGGATTGGAAAAAACGTTATCACAAGTGTATTTCTGATGGGGATTACTTTGAAAGGGACAAAATAGATAGCCTAGGTGCTACATTCCGTTATCGAAACTTGACCTTTTGTTTTCATACGACAGACTCGCAGTCAGCTGTTAGAGTACAGGACAATTGCAGGGCCAGTTGCTGTGATCCTATTGACTCCAACAGCCTCTCCCAGCCGAGATTCGAACATACGAAGACTGGCTTGTTGGGCCAGCGTCATACCTCGAAACCAACTGGGAGGAGATAAGGAGGAGGACAAAATAGATATTCATGAATAAATAATTTATTAAATTTTCCGTTGAACAGCGAATAGGGAATGGAAATCCGTTCAATCAATGCATGATCTGTATGCGAATTTTAATGAAATTCAGAAACTCTTTGGCCCAAAATTGTAAGGTAAATCATCAGCTCAGCTCATCAGAAATGCTATTTTTTAGTCTCTAAATTGCTCTAGACGGCTGTAGTAAAAGAATTTAGTTGCTTATATAGATTTCAGTTCTGGCGCAGAGATGTTAACGAACGAGCTCGTCGGTTATTGATGCGAGAGCCTCTAACGCTCTAGTAGTATGCTGAACTACCAAGATTGCCGGCTAACTGCCGGCGGCGATGTTAGTCACAGATAGCTAGCAGTTGCATTTATTTTGAAGAGACAGTGAATCACAATAGTAAAATTAGTCAGCGGTTGGCATTAGCATGCGAAACAGTATCAGTATAACCAACAGCGACGTGACTCATGCATAGGTTTCATGACGAAATTTGCATTAGGTATCAACGATGGATACTGGACGATGGAGCTATAAGAGTGACATTGGTTCAGGAGGCGCAATGAGGCCTCTAGTGTGAAGCGAATTATAACTCATTTGCAACTAGTTAAAGTATAAGAAATGACAATACACACAAGCACAAATAATAATTTTAAAATAAATAGGTAATCTGATCGCTAATAAATGATTTTGCAAAATACAAAAAACTGTGCTGAATATTTTCAGAACCTAAGCTATGATTAACACTGTTCTGTAAACTTTGTTCAGCCGTTTTTGGTGCATTGAGTATTACGAATTTCATTATGAAGGATGTTCAGGAGTTATGCTAGCTGGTCAGTAGCCGACAATTTTAAACAGAAGCATGTTCTGTCTGCCTATCTGTCAGAAAACAGTGGACACATTTTCATGAACGGAACTGACACACTTCTCTAAGCTCTGACTGCCGCTCATTAATTGGCGCGTCCTTGAGCACACCTCGGGCAACGTACTCCGTTAGTACACTTCGCGGTTCTTTGACCGGATTCGTAGCATTTGGAGCGAAACATATGTTAATCCTCGAATACTCGAAAGTGAGGTCTCATCCTTGTTTTGCCTGTTACTCAGCGGAAAGGTGGAGGCTCGGCTTTTAAAATTAGCACTCAGTGAGGAATTTTCATCACGGTTGGTTTATTTTCAAGCTCGAATAACTTTGAAAACCAGCATTTTTATGAAGATTATTTTAATTCCTAAGACACTTATAGCACTGAACTCGGCTCGAGAAAGGAAGTTTTTTTTTGTGTTTCAAAGCAAGTTGTGTTAGGATGAACAAATAATGAAATCATATTCAGGCCAAGTTTAGCTAAGGTTTCTCTGAGATTTTGTGATTAGCAATGTCGGTTGGATAGTACTTTGATAAGGGTTTGATGAGTTGTGATATCTCATAAATCAATGTGACACAAAAGAACTTCGAAATTTTGTCAATTATAATCACTGACGTGCCCAGAATGGGGCATCCTGGGGCAAGGGCCACATTTTCTTTTTAAAAGTTAACATAAAGTATAATAATTGTTGAAACCCATAAATCTGCAGTTTTTAATTTAATTTCCCATTATTTTTGCGATAAGTAAATTGATTGCGCTAAAATAGTTTTAGTTGGAAATCCATTTAATGTTTAGTTTCAAGTCTAATTTAAACTTAACTTCAAGTCCAAATTCAACTCTAATTTCATGACCAATTTCAGCACTGACTTTAAGTCGAATCCAACTACGCCGTACGAGTAAACGGTTTCTTGTGAAAATATAAGTAAATTTTCCTTGCATATTCACAGATGGATTACCGATGGATTTAATGAAATAGTATGGGGAGAACGAGACAAAAACTGGACAAATGGGACAGAATAAGAGGGCAAACGGGACGTAGAAAGAAAAAGAAAGTGGAGAAAAAAAGAGGAGGTTAGACATAAAACGAGGGAAAACGAGAATAAAAGAAAAGAAGGAAAACGAAGAATACTAGAGAGAAAATGAGTCATTTTTTGCTATTTTGCACAGACACACATCAAATTGGGCTTGGTTTTGATAGTGTTCGTAAGAAATTTGTTGGTGCGAGGGGGTTTTTGTAACTCTTTCTGACGTACTTCCCAAGCAAGGACATCAAAAAAGTTTAGGTGTAATCGCGGTGACACCGCGGTGGACAAAACGGCTCAAATGAGCGGCTCATCGTATGTTCACCTTTCGTTTGTCCGCCAAGTTGACAGTTCGGTAAATTGCGATTCATGAACCAAGCTTCGTGCCTCTTCGTGCAGCCTTCGGGTAGGTTTCGAGAGCCGTGGTTCTTTTGCAGGAGCCGTTCTTTAGAACGTTCTTTCATGTGAACCGGTTTATTTGAATGGTTCGTGAGCTGTTTGCCTATTTCTACTAGGCGTTAAGAAATCTTGTTGAGACGAGGAAACTTTGCCACTTGTTTCGGCTTACTTCCTAAGCAAAGATATCAAATTGGTATAGGTTTAGATCGTCCTAAAGAATCTTCGATCTGTTAGAAGGGGGGATTTTGTAACTATTTTATCTAAAATTACGTTAAAAATATGATAGGGTGTTTTTCAACTATTCGCAAAGCGAGGGTTTCCAGTTGGATAAAGCTTATTTTCAATTTTTTAGTAGTACGTATAGTACTTTGACATCAATAGGTTTCATTATTGGTGTGGCGCTCAAAATCTTTCATTTTTTCGTGACGCTCGCATTTTTTTGAATTTTGAAACGACCTATTCCAAACCTTGCCGTATGACGTAGTCCTACGTCTAAAAACGGCGTAAAAAAGACCTAAGTGTAAACTAGACAGAAAAGCAAACAAAACGAGACAAAAAAGAACAAGAACAGAAAAAGTGGAAACTGGACAGAAAAAAGTTAAAGCAAACGGGGTAAAATGAAAAGCAGAACGTGACAGAAAAGGAGGAAAAGCGTGACATAACTAGACGAATAACGGAATAAACGAATTCGCAAAAATAGAAGATAATCAAACAGAAAACAAAAAACGAGGTGGAAAAAGAAGAAAAAAACGGACCTAAAAAAAGCAGTAAAAGATGAAAACGGAACAGAACGGAGAAAAATCAAAAGAAATTTGGTTTTCGGAAAATCAGAGGATAGACCTTAAAATGGGATAGGAAAAAACAGAACGAGGAAACAGTGGGCAAAAACAGGGAAATAGAGAGAAAACGAGCCAGAAAAGGTATGAAAACAAAGCAAGTAAGCGCAAATGGAGTGGAAAACAAGACAAACTAAAATGAAAAAGAAGAATAGCGAGAGAGACAAAAGAAAACCGATAGAGGAAACGATGAAAACGGGAAAAGAGGTCAAATGGGATGTTAAAGAAGAATGATGGGAATGAGAACGAAAAATGAGACCAAAAAAAAGAAAAGAAAAACATAACAAAAACATCAAAGAAAAAGGAGGAGAACTATAGAAAAAAGACAAAAAACTGACGTTAAACTACGAAAATCAAACTGCGCAGGGAAATGGGAGCCTAAAACAGAATAAACGTGACAGAAAAGAAGAATAAACGCGGTATCTGAAAGTGGAAAAATAAATCAGTCAAAGACGTAGAGCGAGAAGGAGGAGAGTTAAAAGAAGACGAAAACTCGAAGCCTAAAAAGCGAAAAAGAAAAGAGAAAAAATGTAACACGGGAAACAAAATTAGAAACAAGAGGAAAAACAGGATTGAAAGTAAAAAAATCGGACAGAAAACGAAAAAACAAAATTAATGAAACAGAAAACACGGGAAAAAATATTAGAAAATTGTGAGAAAAAGAGGAACAAACGAGGAACAAGGAACAAAAGAGTAAAAGTGAGAGCAAAAACAAATACAGGTTTTATTACGTTCTTCTAGTGGTTTTCATAACGAATTTTATAAAACCACTAATAAAACTGTAAGCTCCATTAGAACCTTCTGGTGACCGTTATAAAACTGCCTTCCGACGAAGTTGCCCATTCTTCAAGAGGTTTTTATAATCTTAAAAATCAGGCTATAAGCTTAAGTAGTCTTTTTACGGTCTGCTGCAGGTAGCAATAAAACCGATTATGCTTATCGCTGCTTGAAAGCCACTGCCATAATATAGTGAAACTTTTCGCTACATAGCTATAATGCATACATGCATGCAATGCATGCTCTGGTAAAAAGCTAAATCAGTCCGCCAGCTTTGTCAATTTGAAAATACATCCGTGTGCAGAAAAGTTGAAGTTTTACTGTCAAATAATTCTGATCGAGTAGGTTTACAACGACCATAATAAAATTTTCCATAGAGTAATCAATAATTCTCAGCAGTTTTCGTTGGTTTGCAGTATATGCGCATTAAATTTTGTCGTGCATATTGATATGATAGGTGGATAAAAACAATGCGCCATCGAAATTTCAAAAACTAATTATTACAACACAATAAATATATTTAACTAGTCAACCTCAATTTCTAAAAGAATCGTTTTAGGTCCTTTTTCTTACATCAAAACCGATTGATAATAACTGTCTTTCTGCAACTCACACTTTACTGCGATGCTTTTTTGTTTGTGGGCTAAAAAATACTATAATATGGCTATATGAACTCATATAAAAAATATGTTCGGTGTTGAACTGCAATATTCTTCCAAATAGTAGCAATAAATATGTTATATGGGGGTGTTACCATATTAATAGCAATATAAAACTAACAACCCAACATCGCCAAACAACGACTATTGGCCTTATTCAATAAATTCGTCGAACAAAATATTATTCCAAGAGAATGGAGACAAGTTAAAGTAATTGCCATCCAAAAACAAGGTAAACCTGCATGTGATCACAACTCATATCGACCGATTGCAATGCTATCGTGCATTCGAAAATTGCTAGAAAAAATGATTCTAAGGCGTTTAAATCATTGGATAGAGTCAAATGATTTATTATCCCATACCCAATTCGGATTCCGCAGAGCCAAAGGAACACATGATTGCCTTGCATTACTTTCAACAGAAATTCAGCTGGCTTATGCTCGCAAAGAACAAATGGCATCAGTATTTTTAGATATTAAAGGGGCCTTCGATTCAGTTTCAATTGACATTCTTACGGATAAACTTCACCAACAAGGATTTTCCTCAATTTTAAACAATTTTTTATACAATTTATTTTCTGAAAAACACATGCATTTCTCATATGGAGATTTGTCAACGTGTCGAATTAGTTACATGGGTCTTCCCCAGAGCTCGTGCTTAAGTCCTCTACTTTATAATTTTTATATCAACGACATTGACAGATGTCTTACAAACTCATGTACAATCAGACAATTTGCAGACGATAGTGTAGTTTCCACTACCGGCCCTACAGCCAACGATTTACAAAGACCATTGCAAGATTCTTAAGCCAATTTATCAACTTGGTCTTCACAGTTAGGTATCGAGTTTTCTGCAGAAAAAACTGAATTATTAGTATTTTCTAGAAAACATGAACCAGTTCAACTACAACTTCAACTGATGGATAAAACCATTTCCCAGGTTTTAGTACATAAATATCTTGGTCTTTGGTTTGACTCCAAATGCCTTTGGAAATGTCATATAAAGTATTTGATTAAGAAATGTCACCAGAGAATCAATTTCCTTCGTACAATAACCGGAACTTGGTGGGGAGCTCATCCAGGAGATCTCATCAAACTTTACAAAACAACGATATTATCTGTTTTAGAATATGGTTGTTTCTGTTTTCGCTCCGCTGCAAACATCCACATCATTAAACTTGAGCGGATACAGTATCGTTGTTTACGTATCGCCTTAGGATGTATGCACTCAACCCACACCATGAGTTTAGAAGTATTAGCAGGGGTTCTCCCATTAAAAGACCGCTTTTGGAATCTTACCTCTCGTATTCTAATTAAATGCGAAGTTTTGAATCCATTGGTAAATGAAAATTTTGAAAGACTACTCGAGCTTCAGCCTCAAACTCGTTTTATGACTATTTATTATAATCACATGGCTCAAAATATTAATCCTACATACTCTCCGAATTCCGCGAACTTGCCAAATATTTACGATTCTACTGTATTTTTCGACACGTCGATGCTGGAAGATACTCGTAGTATTCCCAATCATTTACGTAAACTGCAAATCCCACAAATATTTTGTAACAAATTTCAAAATATCAACAGTATTAACATGTTTTACACATATGGATCACTTCTGGATGGATCCACTGGCTTTGGTGTCTTCAACGTTAATTTCACCGCTTCTTACAAACTCAATAACCCTGCCTCTGTTTACATCGCTGAATTTGCTGCAATTCAGTATACACTAGGGATTATTGATCAACTGCACCCAGATCATTATTTCATCTTTACAGATAGTCTTAGTGCTGTTGAAGCACTGTAGACTGAAAAATATTTTCATATCACTTTTGTGTGGATTCCTTCTCATTGTTCAATTACTGGCAATGAGAAAGCTGACACATTAGCTAAGTTGGGTGCAATGAGCGGTGAAATTTATGAGAGACCTATTGCCTTTAATGAATATTTTGCTTCCTTGCGTCAGAGAACATTAATCAATTGGCAAAATTCTTGGGACAATGATGATCTAGGAAGATGGTTACATTCTATTATTCCTAAAGTATCGACCAAACCGTGGTTCGGAGATTTGGATGTAAGTCGTGATTTTATTTGTATAATGTCTCGACTTATGTCAAATCTCTATTGGTTCGAGGCACATCTCCGTCGTATTGGACTCTCAGAAAGTAATCTTTGTGCTTGTGGTGAGGGTTGTCACGACATCGAACATGTCGTTTGGCAATGTCCGATACATCATGCTGCTAGATCCAAACTGAAAGATTCGCTTCGGGCTGGAAATAAACAATCTGATGTTCCTGTTCGTGATATCTTAGCGAGTTTAGCCTTCCCTATATGTCCCTTATATATATCTTCCTCAAAGCTATACGTATTCCTATTTAGTATTTTCTTTTTATCTTTTTAGAAATTTTTCATGCAACTTCATATCCTGTATAATGATTAACTCACGAAAAAAGAAGAGCTTGAAGAATCCATTTAACAAAACTAATATATTATTCGAAAATTGTTTTAGTTTCATAAGTTTGAATTATTTTTATATTATTTGATTTATTGTATATACCTATTTCATGTTGAAAAGATGAGAGGTTTTATGCCTACGGGAGAAGATATATGTTGAAATTATCACTCCCGCGGGCTTTTCCCTACTCCAAATATTTGGCTCCGCACTTGAGCCGTATCAATAAACTAGATTGAATAAAAAAAAACTAACAGATTTATTGCGGTTTGACAAGTAACTGCGATAAGATCAATTTTGTGTAGGTATGCCATACTGTTTTGCTATGCTCCACTTATATAGAAAGTTTGTAAGAGATGTGCCACAATCAACTAATTTTATCGTGGTAATTTAAGCAACCTCAGTAAATTTGCTTTATTAACAGTTTTATTATGGTTTTATAGCTAGCTATAAGTGTGTTTTAACTCGAATCTTCTTGGTACTGTGCAAAAAACCAGAGGTAATGATTAATACCGCAATAAAACCTTAAAAAATTCAAATGGCTTTAGAATTGTTACTTGGGCACCAACAATACAGAGCAAGAGGAGTCAGTGTTCTGCAGGAAAATGAAAAGACGAGAAAGTAAAGGAGGGAAATTGACAAATAGAGAGAGAGAAACAGAACAGAAAAAGAAGAAAAAACGTGATAGCAAAGATGGGAAAATGGTAGAGAATAAGAGGGAAAACGAGACAAGAATGGGAAGATGCAACAGATAGACCAAACAGGAAGGAAAGAATAGCGAGGTAGTAGAAAAAAAAACAACAGAGGAAACGAATGAAACGGGAAATGAG
The DNA here is from genome assembly GCF_943734655.1 of Sabethes cyaneus. Classification (NCBI taxonomy): domain Eukaryota; kingdom Metazoa; phylum Arthropoda; class Insecta; order Diptera; family Culicidae; genus Sabethes; species Sabethes cyaneus. Next base: position 229,018,328 of record NC_071354.1, read on the forward strand.
GTTAATCGAGATATAAAGGAAAAAAGATGGGACATGAAATGAGAAAATGAGATGGAAAAAAAGAAAAGAAAACAGGAAAAATGGACGAAATGAAAAGGTAAAACGGCAAACTTGAAACGAAAAATAAAACGAAAAGGAGACAAGAAAAAGCTGAAAATGAGACAAAAAATAACAAAACACGAGTGAAAAGCATGAGGAAAAAGAGAAGCATGAGGAAAATAAGAAAAACAGAAATAATGAAGAATAATGGAAACAGGGAATGGAAATGGGACAGAAAAAAATGAAATCGAGAGAAAAAGAGGAAAAAATGGATGGAAAGTGAGAGCAAAAACCCAGAAAGCGGTACAGAAGTCTCCTTTCCTTAACGAAAAGTGTAAAAATGGTTATACTTTATTTAGTCAAAAGTTCAATTAAAAGTCCGATTTCTAGCCCAATTTCAGTTCAAATTTAATTTCATTTTAAGATTCAATTTTAAGTCAATTGTAAACTCTGTTTTCAAGTCTAATTTCCCATGTGAGTCTAAGTCTAATTTCAAATGCAATTTGAATCCAATTAATGCCCAATTTTAGTTTCAATTTCGATCTTAATTTCAAATGCCATCTTAAGTCAAATTTCAAATAATATTCCAATTTCCAAAAAAAACTTCAACGCCAAGTAAAACTTCCAGGCTATATTATTTCAATTTCAAGTCTAATGTCAAATCAAATTTTAAGTACAATTTGAGGTAAATCCTCTAGCCCAATTTAGTCCGTGATTCGAGTCTAATTTATTGCCTTATGTCAAGTTCGATTTTAGGTATAATTTCAACTCCAATTCCTAGTCAAATTTCAACCTCGATTTTAAATCCGGTTGCAACCAAAATCCGGAGTTTTCAACCTAATTGGCTGGTAAATTTATGATTAGTAATAATAGATTCGCCATCGTACGATTACTTCGTTTGTCCAGGCCAAAACCTTTTGTATATGGCTGGACACGCTAGTGATTATATGATCATTAGTCAATATGTCAATATCTGCAGAAAGTCGTATGCAGAAAAGGTCATAAATTGTCAAATAATTTCTGATCTCGAACCCGAATGAAATGAGTGCTTTTCATTGCATCAGAAAGTATGAGGTGGCTCAGAAAAAAGTATGAAAATATATCATATTGCTATATTCAATCATGAGCAGCAAAGTTACCGAATATCCGGGCGACCGCCACAATTCAGCAATAAATTCAAAAGCTTGCTCAGAACATGACAAACTCAGTGAAATTGTATCACCGTGATGGCACTTTTATTAGTTACATCACAAAACAGAAGAAAAAAACCTAAAACGCCGCTTCCTTCCATAAATTATTATGAGCCAGGGAGAGATCATTTTCCGCTGCTGCTGCTGGCGGCTGGGCTGCGCTGATTTGATCTCGCGCAGGAAATGTAACATCTCGGCGCGAAGACATTCATCACAACAAATGATCGTCCGACGTACCGGCGCGCACGGCCAGGTGGCGGCGGTGGCTAAAAACTCACCTAAATTATAGCTCTAATAAAAAGCTCCGAATTCTCCGCGCTGGTCCTCTGCTGCTGCTGGCTGGATCAAGAAGCTGGGATAGGCCAATGCACTTGCCTCCGTGCTAGTGTCGGGCTGCTGCTTGCTACCCGTTTGCTATATAGCGTAATAAAAGGAACTTTTCTTTCAACTGTGCAACTCTCGCGTCGCCTGGCGGAGGAGTTTTCGATTCGTTTCTGTTTCGCCTGTTATGTTGCCTGTGTTGTTGTTATGTTTTATGATACAGCACTTTCTTCCGAGATATTTTGCGCTCTCGCATTGCTTGCTTGCACTAACTAATCACTGGCACTAGATGTGGGCATGTTTTGGGCTTTTCCTTTCTCCCCTTTTGATTGTATGCACTTTTTAACACTTTCAATCTTTTTTAAATTTTTTTTCTTTCCCTATTCCTGCGCCACCCACTTCTGTTATTGAATTGGATTGTATTGTGCGGGGATGTCACAGAAACCCGCACATTCTGTGCGTGTCCCGAGTTGTTCCGTCACTTCAGAAAGCAGACACTTTCGTTCAACATACAAAAACGGTTTAAAAAGCAAAGTTGTTGGTTGATCAAACAGAACTAATAAGACCGGTGTGAATGTGATTTGCTGTGCTGTGATGTGGAGGCACGACAGACTACTACTAATGGATGTGTCTCGCAGCGCGTCTGAATCGAGACTGAGTAGGATCTGCGGAGGCAAAAAGAAAAGGTGCTTTGCTGCCAACCAACCGACCGGAGTTGGCTTGGCCTGGTGGCCGTACTCGTAGTCGTGTTTAAAGAGTTGAGCCGTCCGCGGTCGCATGCAGTCAGTCAGACGGTCGGTCGATTTAAGCCGAGACCGAACGTTGAGTTGGAGTGCTGGCTGCTGGCTGGTTGGGAGTGTTCGCGCGCGTTTTGCAGCCGAATGGGGCTTTCGTTGCAGCCGGCTGCTTGAATTTGTTCGAATCTTGTGGGTTCGAGTTATTACTCCCTGTTTTTTATTTTCAGTGGTAATTCAGCGCAGTTAGTGACTTTGGGCTTATTGTATAATATGTTGTTCTTATTGGTTGATTATTATTTGTATGCTGTACCATACATTCAGCGTTAGAGGTGTTTTGCTACTAATTCGTATAGGTTTTATTACTTAACCTGTTCGGCACTGTTTCGGTGCGTTGTAGGTTGTAGACTACAAGCTATTTATGACAGCGATAGCGTTGTCAAAAATCATAGCAACTTATTACCTATCAATTGGTATTTGCGGTATTACGGCTTGCAAAATGAAATATTGCAGATATGTCGTGCTTTCGCATTATTTAATGTATTTTTTTTTCTTTTTAATACACTCAAACTGTAAGAACTGGTTTACGAGTGATTTAAATTTTAATATTGCTGATATGCGTGCCCAGACATAAACGAAAGGTGGGTCACCCTACCTTTCAGAAGAATGTTTTGGCGTGGAAAATCGACTAATCGTAGCATGGCGAATCTATAATTTACTTATCACAAAAATACCGGCCGATTAGGTTAAAAAATCCGACCTTTCGAGTGCAATTGGATTTAACATTAATGCTGAAATTTGACTATAAATTTGACTTGGAATTGGACTAGAAATTAAGATTGAAATTACACTTGAAATCGAACTTGACATATCTAATCTAATCTAATCTCACACTAACGCAGCCAATTCTTGAAGGCATCCTGGAAAATGACGATTACTTGAATCAATCATTTTTCTTGTCAACGGCCAGGCCAACTGCGCAGCATGTACCGCAGAGAGAATTCCAAGGTATCAAGTGGAACCAGAAAAAATATCTAATTCCATTTAACTCCTTGAAATCAAGGGGAAGGAAGAAAGCGTGGACCTCCCGTACCAAACGCTTCCCGTACACATAGATAATGATTTATTTACAATCGTTGGGAGTATCTTTGCTAATAAAGGTTAAGTGATACTCCGGACCCTCAGGGATGAACTAATGGTATTTAGACCAGAAGCCAGGCTGCAATTGGCCAAGGATATAGCGCCTTATTTCGCTCTCTGAAAATAGATTAGTTTGCCAAAGATATTAGTTTGAATCATATAATACTTGAAAATAAAGTCGTGTGGTTTAATGGTTGCCTAAAACTACATTTGTAAGGTTAGGAACTGAAAACCGCACGAGCCCGCACCTCCTAGCTTGGCTACTCAATTATACAAATTGAAGTATTTCCAGGTATGGTCACGTGGAGGCGCTAGGTAGGGGCTTGGGATGGCTAGAGCTATGTTGGGCGCTTCTTCCTGGTTGCCTTCCCCATTTCATACCCTTTGAAATCGAACTTGACATATGACATTAAATTAGACTTGAATTTGGACAAAAAAGCCTTGGGCTTAAACTTCTTTTTAAGACTTGACCCTTCGTTATCCACAGACTTCGCCGCAAGTTATTAGAGTACAGGACAATTACGGGGCTAGTGCAACAATCCTATTCACTCGATCTAGCAGCACCGCCTAGCCGAGATTCGAACATATGACGACTGGTACCTACTTCGAAGCTAACTGGGCGGCTAAATGGAATTGAATTTGGACATGAACACGTAATTAGACACGAAGTTTTACTTGAAATCAGGATTGACATATTTCGTTTTACTATCTCACACGTTTTACCTTTTTTCTGTTCCTTTTCTTCTTTTTTCCGTCCGTGGAAAAAACACACTTTTTTCTTTTTTTCAGTACCGTTAAGTTGAGTTGGCACTTAGTTTCCTTGTTTTTCCTTTCTTTCTGTCCCGTTTTTCGTTTCATGTACCTTTTTTCAGTCCTGTTTTTCTCTTATTTTTCACCTTTCTTTTGTAATGTTCTTTCCCGCTTTCCTTTCATTCTCTTCCCTCTTTCCTTTTACCGTTTCCTGTTTTCGTTTTTTTTCTTACTCTCTTCCTTCTCGTTTTTCGTTTTCATCTGACTGAAGTTTTTGGAGCGTCTTAGTTGAATACGAAATCTCTAGTTCGAAAACAGACATTGATGAAGCCTGCGAGTGGTAGGCGAAATACGTATCTATGGGGAATAAATATTAATAGTAGAATTTAATTTGGAAAAAGTTTTCTTCTTTTCTTTAATTTCACGTTTTCGTCTGTACCGTTTTTCCTCGTTTAGATACCCTGTTTTTTCTTCTCTTCTGTCACGTTTATTCTGGTTTTGACTACCGTTTTCCCCTCTGCTCTGAAGTTTTCTTCTTTTGTTTGAAATTGTTCGTCTTTTTATCTTAAGTTTTGCCTTTTTTAAACCGTTTTTATTGTTTTTCTTTTCATCTTTTCTATCCCATTTCACGTCTTTTCTATTTTGTTCAGTCTTTCTCTTTTTATATCTTTTTATGTTCTCTGTTATGCGTAAATGCATGAAATCTTCCAAATTTTCATGTCGCATGGTTAAAATGACAATTTAAAAAAAGGTAGATAAAACCGGGTCAAAATGGTAGACAAAATCGGGGGTACCTAAATCGGGTGTAGATTAAACCAGGTGGTAGATACAATCGGAATACCACTGTAGTAAAATTTAATTTGGAAAAAGTTTTCTTCTTTTCTTTAATTTCACGTTTTCGTCTGTTCCGTTTTTTCTCGTTTAGATGCCCTGTTTTTTTTCTTTTCTGTCACGTTTATTCTGGTTTTGGCTACCGTTTTCCCCTTTGCTCTCAAGTTTCCTTCTTTTATTTGCCATTTTTCGTCTTTTTATCTTAAGTTTTACTTTTTTTAACCGTTTTAATTGTTTTTCGTTTCATCTTTTCTGTCCCATTTCACGTTTTTTCGTCTTTCTATTTTGTTCCGTCTTTCTCTTTTTATATCTCGTTTAATCTCTTTGTTTCGTTTTCTGCGTTTCTTCTATCTGTTCTACTTCCTCTCTAGTTTCAGTTAGTCAGCGTTTACTTTTATAGCTTAAATTTGTTTATTTTTTCGGTAAAATATAGAACAATATTGTGTTTTGCCGCAGACGTTTCGACCTACTATTCTTCGGGCATTGACTGCGCCTAAAACATATAACATTCATTGAATAATTTAGTACACATTGAACAATTTTCTTCGGCTGGCAACTTCCTCTTTTTCTATACTTTTTTCCCATTTGGGTTCTCTTATTTTCTATTCCGTTTTTCCTTCCTTTGTCGTTTTCCCACTTTTTTTTCACGGTTTGCCAACTTTTCTGTCAGGTTTTTTTTCGTTTTTGTATCGTCTTCCCTCTATTTGTCTGATTTTCCTTCCTTTAATTCCCCGTCTTTTTTTTTCTTTCCGCCCGATTTCTCTTTTTTCCTGTCCCGTTTTCAACCTTTTCAGTCCTAATATTCTTCTTGTTTTTGGTTTTTATTGTTCCGTTATTAATCTTATTTTGTTCTTCCGTTTTTCCCCATTTTACCTCCATTTTACTCTTTTTCCGTCTTGTTTTTTTTTTGTTTTCTGTCCCGTTAATTCTTTATATATATATTTTGGTTTTTGTCTATTCCGTTCTTCCTGTTTTTATATCTTGCTTTTCCTGCTTTGATGTCGTGTTCTGTTTGTCGTTTTATTCCGTTTGTTTTCCATTTTCTTCTTTTTCTATTCTCGTTTCTCAATTTTCCTGCTTCCCATTTTCTCCCTTCGTTTACTCCTTTTTTATATCCTTTCTATGCCGATTTTTCCTTTTTTGTTTCGTTTTTTCGTCCAGTTTGTCCAGAATTTATTGCTAATCTCTCTTATCTAATTTTGCTTCTTTTTTCATCTGTTCTCCCACTTTTTCCTTCAAGTCTCCTTTTTTACGTTGTTTTCCCATTTTTCTCCCGTTTGCTTTTCTTCATTGATTTTTTCTCTTTTTGACGCAACAGATTTCCTTCCTATTGTGTTATGATTTTTCTTTCGTTTCATCACTTTCTCTTTTGCGATGTTCCTCTTTTTCCATCTCGTTTACCAAGTTTTCCCTCGTGCTCTTTCCGTGTTTTCCATTCTCCAGGAGCACCAAGAAACAGACTACCTCTAGATCCATCGGTAATACATCTGTGAATATGCTAAGAAAGTTTACTTAACTTAAGAAAAACATGTGTCAACATATTTTCGACTTCAACTTGAAGTTCAGCAGTCCGATTTCAAAACCCGAACCCTCCAACTGTAGAACATAGTTTAGGAAAAATTTTAAAATACATTTTCTTATTTACTGATTTTAATCTAGTAATGGTCAAAGTTCCATTTATTTCGTATTCTTGAGTTATGGTCGAAAAACTAACGATTAAGAACAGTGCAAGAGCTGACCAGAATAGTTTTTCCTTCTTTCCTGTAGAGCCATATCACAGTTGCGTCCATTGATAAGAAATATCCCAAGTAACAATTTGGATTTTATTATACTCTTATGATGGCATTTAAGACCAAAATTAGTCTTGAAGACCACCATAAGAGTACAATAAAACTCACATTGTTGCTTGGGATTATTGTATGACCCACATCTGATTTGGTGCTAGTCAGATAACCTGTCGCAATTAAGGTGTGCTGGACAATGCTTGACATAGCACATGGTCCCAGTTAGGGACGACACGTTTTTTAAAGTCTAATACCCTGCCAGGATCGCTTTGCCAAACTTCCTGGAGTCGTAATAAACCCCGATCCAAATATTGATATCCTTTGATTTGATAATGCTCCACAGTTGCAGAGTAGGGTAAGGTGGTACAGAATGCACCGCTTAAGCAAAACAACATTTTGCAGAGCAACGCGTGTTTGTTCCACGTTTTTCAACTTCTAGAAGACTTTGGGATCTTTTTTACACTTACTCCTGGTGAAATTTCCTAACAAAAACCAGTATTTTTGACGATTTTTGGCAAGAGTCAAAATCATGATGTGAGGCAGAACGCCAAAGCCCGTGGACAAAACGCACCAAGTTTGCCCAGCTAGGCGTTAAACGCAACCAAAAAAATTACCATTCAATCACGTGTTGTATAAGCTCCCAAAACTAGGCTGTCGCAATGGCGGAAGCGTTCGTTATGTTTGTTACATACGCTTGTTTGCTGGGATACAATGGGTTCATATCTCAACATAATTGGCAATAAAATTTAATCAGCTAGTTTTCCCCAACTGATGTGTGATGAAATATTGTAAGTTAAACAATGTACAATTAGGTTTAAGGCAAATTCTAAGTCCTATACAATACATAATATTGCTACATTTTTAATAAATAATCCGAAACAAAAGATGTACTGCAAATTAAAAATATTTTATAACTGTTCGATCCCGCTGTGATGCATTCTGCCCCTGTTTTGTATTTTGAAGTTTTTTGCAACATATGTGAAAAACATGCCTAGTTAATGCCGTTTTTGTGATGAATCATCGAGTATGACAGTACATCAATTAGATAGACTGTATTTATTATGAAATTTGCATACCGACTAGTGGTAAAAGCTTAAGAGAAAACCGTGATTTCTTACAAGTGGAATGAGATCGCGGATAATCGCTTGATTTTATTGGATGTGGCTGTGTTTGATGCTTTTACATTCTACACAATTATAAATTAGCTTGTTTTACACCAAAATAAAATGCGCATTCATAATTTTCCCAAATAGTTTCCGCGTTTTTAAACAATTAATAGCTTGGGCCATTCTACCCCCCGGTGCGTTCTGGACAGTCTTCCCCTATATGTTCAGCAGTTTCTATTTCAAATTGGAAAAAATGACATTCAGCAGCACTTTTTTTCAATTCTATTTAGGTGATCTTATCTGCTCGGGCAGTGACCAATCATTACCCGAAGAATTTCCTGTCCTCCTTCTGGTGCATTTTCTTCCCCAGGATCGTAGTCAGCTGATTCTGCTGATTCTTCCACGTGGCAATGTTAGATAGTTTCTTTAAACTCTTTTTTCCTTTCCGCCGTCGCTTGCTGGCATTGCCCGTAAGGCCAGTCATTTTATGCACTCGAAGTTTCTTCACCTACGGCCTGTCTCTTATGGCCAGGTGTATCCTACCCCAAGCGTTTACGAAAACTAAAGCACCCAGTTTCGTAGAGTATGTATGGGAATGATTCATTTTGCTCAACTGACTCATACGCTGCCTTAAAGTATATAAACAGATGTTGCGTCTTAATTACTTTACATTTATGGCGAAGTTGAAGTTTCAAGCTTTCTATCCTACGTCAAACCCAGAAGTAGTCTCCACATCTCTTGGGCACGGAACGGACTGTCATTCTTCAATCGCTGCTCAAGCATTCTCGTCGACACTGCGCATCTAACGGATACGCGGTTTGTCTCAAATTCTCGTTCCCTGCTGAATGTTTTTCGGCGCTCTCGCTATGTGGCTGCCACATTGTAGATCAGCATCGTATCTCGAAGTTCACTGTGAAACCGGATCCATTGTTTCAATATTTAGTGAAAGCACAACTGCCCGTTGGGTATCAGTTTACGACCGACGCTTCTACCAGAATTGGTTATGCGATCTATATAGCCCAACCAAGATGTAGAGATAACTCCGATGAGTTATTCAAGATTCAATGATCTGAAAATGAGCAGCCCAAGGGGAATCGATTCTCAGTTTGTGTGGTTTATGGGAAGTAATACGGAAGCCCCTATTCCGTCCTACTCAGCCTAGCCACTCGTAGTCTGCGTTCATCACAGTCATCGCGGTTCTACGGTTGGAACTAAAGGAGTCTTCCTTCCTGCGGACTCAGACAAGTTCTTATCATCTGGCGACGTTATATTGTCTGAAGTATTTCCATCTTCCAGTATCTTTCTACCTCTGCCATTTTCTACGGAGCATACCACACTCACGCGTGGCACGCACACGCAGCGCATGTTCGTTTCTTTTATCAAAACGTACGGGGGTTGTGAACCAAAATCGACGATTTCTTCATTGCTGTGTGGTGGAATTAAACAAACTAATCGCAAAGGAGTTCCATTGAGGCTGTTTACTCGGATCCCAGGCTTACCGACTTAACGAATTATATTCGGCGATTATAGTCAATTTGGTGTCGTTCATGGAGTTTTCTGGGCCTGCACGACCTGCAGCAGTGAACTTACTCGGTGGCTTGTGCTGCTTGTTTGGACAGTTTATCAACAACCGCCTGCTTAATCTTGTTTTGGCCAAAGAATCTGGAACCTTGCTTTGCACGGTCTGTTCCACTAGACGCTGATCATCTCACTGTTGAAGTGGAAATGGACTTGCCAGTTTTCATTGAATTTGAAGATATTGTTAACCCTAGTGACTTGGATTTTCGCAGATCGAATGCTTCTGCCTTAGCCGAAGCAATCGGTTGAGTCGATTGGAATTGCCCCCTGGACCTATTTGCAAATTTTTACGATGCTGTTAGTCACTCCCCAGCTAGCACCAAATCGTACATCAATAACCGAAAATTATCCTAAATAACTCTTAACAAATTCAGAATCATAACTACGGCTCAATAAAGTCCGCCCAAGTTGATTTTCAGTCGTATATAATGATAATAGCTGACATACATACGATACTCTGCACAGAATCGTATAGCAGTACGGAGCGGGTCGGGCTTAATCGGATATTATCGTATATAATTACTTATATCGATGAAACGCATATGTTTATTCCTCATTACGTATATCGCCTCCCAAATACCACGGATATGCCAATTTTGCGCATCAAATACGATTTATTGGCATGTATATATCTACGTAATGTTGATTTTTAACTTTTATATTCCTAGAAAAATGCTAGCTGAGTCTACCCAAATTATGAAATATTTTATCTTTAATTGTGTGCTCACTAGTAGACCACCTCGGAAACCAGCGTGGGGCGATGTCCATGCTGTTTTACGCAGATGGTGTTGAGATATAAAAAAAAGCAAAGCCTAGGTGCTACATTCCGTTATCGAAACTTGACCTCCTGTTTTTTTACGACAGACTTCGCAGCCAGCTGTTAGAGTACAGGACAACTACAGGGCCAGTTGCTACGATCCTATTGACTCTAATAACCTTTCCCAGCCGAGATTCGAAAGTACGACGACTGGGTTATTAGGCCAGCGTCATACCTCGAAGCCAACTGGGAGGCTGTTAAGATATACCTATCCATAAAAACCAAACTTGACTGTTGGAGATGGCAATAGCTGGTTTTAAAGTGGAGGAGCGTTTGGTTAGAAGACTGGTAAACTGGATGAAACTGGGAAATTTAGATAAGTGGCTATTGGGCCGATATATTGGGCCGTTCAATGGTAGGTGGGACTCCAATCCACACACACACTCTCTCTGTTGGTATCCGAGTGTTTTGGAAATTAAACTACAGCCGCACGCTTGTATTAGTTAGTCTCGTATCTAATTTTGTCCCTCCACTCCTAACCATTCAATACACACACCCCCCCACACACACACACACACCCCCACACACACACACACCCCCACACACACACACACACCCCCACACACACACACACACCCCCACACACACACACACACACACACACACACACACACACACACACACACACACACACACACACACACACACACACACACACACACACACACACACACACACCCCCACACACACCCCCACACCCCCCACACACACACACACACACACACACACACACACACACACACACACACACACACACACACACACACACACACACACACACACACACACACACACACACACACACACACACACACACACACACACACACACACACACACACACACACACACACACACACACACACACACACACACACACACACGCACGCATATGCTCCCCCGCCGACAATAATTTGTATGATTGCCTTGAAGGGCGCGCCTGCAGTTTAATTGAGCCGGCAAAGGGATTCCCAAACTTTTACCAACCTAACGAGAATATTTTTTATTTATTACAATTTTGCAAACGTGTAAAAATGCGGCACTTTTTGCAAAATGAGTTTTTTTTTGTGACGAAAACTTGGTTTCTATATTTGAAACAGAGAGCCAAATAACAGGAAAAAAATCCGAGCGTCAGAAAGTAAATAAATTCGCCCTTTATACTTTACACCAATTTTTGATCAAACATGCATATTTTAGTGTTGTGCACAACACTACATCTGTTAAACCATTTTTGCAGCGCTGCTTGTTGGTCAATCCTCTTTCGAATGGATGGGTGATTACCATTGCACGTAAATGATCAAAACAAAAAAAACCGCTGGGATGTATTCTTTGGCCGCACTATCGTTATTTATTTTTCTTTTACTCTATCGCACACATACACTTCACTGTACGGGATATCTTATCAAATCATTACCTTGTCGTGGAATGAGAGAAATTTACAAGCCACATAAAAAATGGAATTTTAACTGATATCCTGATCATGCGATTTAGCGTCACGCGAAATGCATGTCAATTTTATTTATTTTTTGCTTGCATGTTTTTATTGTTGTTTTTTAATGGAAATACTGCCAATCGTAAAGATGAAACATTTTAGTTGCCACATAAAGATGTTTATCAAAGAATGATGAAATGAAAGAATGCAACCAGAGCAGCAAAATCTGCGCAGAAGGCCAACAGCCTTAGGGTATTTTGATCTCATCTTACCCAAATAGTATACAAGCTAACAAGGGGGGTCATCGTTTAGCAAAGTCTTACCGCACGTGATCAAGCGTTGAAATATCAAAACCTTGAACGCGAATCACATTTGTTGTGTGGCTGCACAGCAGAGGATATTTGAGCATGAGCATGAGAGAGTACTTAAAAAGGAATTACAGTATGAGAAGTAGGTCAGTTCCTTGAACGGGACTGATTGTTGATCGTTTCATGTTTGCATCTGCTTGTGACTTATAATCAGTGGTACTTTTACTGAACTGATTGCTCCGTGGCCCGAATTTTCAAATCAATTTACAAAAGCTTCCTTGTTATTACTACTAGCGTGGAGGTCACTCGTAACACTCGGTACACTTTGGACAACCGGATGCCATCAACCGCCAATCGTTGCAGTGCGCTGATTGGCCATAAACCAATCGATAGCTAATTTTTTTTTGGCTTCAGACAAAACGGTTCCGGCCGATGTCGTCCAACCTTGAGTCTACCCGGCAGGAAGGAAAAAAGCGCTCCGAATTGTTGTTCAATCAGTGCGTTCGAAATAACTGTCATTAGACTTTTTGATGGTGTGAACCGGGGTTACAGAGCCGCCGGCAGTGAGAGTCCACCGACCGAAGTGAACTGCGGAGGGTCCGATCTACTAATTTGACGTAATATTCAGCACACCGTTTTCCTGCTCCACATTTCTTATTTTATAACCTTTGTTTTTGAGGTATTGCTCGAGGACTGGTGACTGGTGGTATCTCGACTGTGATTGCGCAATATTTACACATCGTCCCTATCTCCGTTTATGGAACGGGAAGTCATATAAGGCCCAACCGTGCCGCTAACACTGCACTGACCGCAGCAGCAGCCAGCGTTGTGTAACCTCTAAGTGACAAGCGAGCAGCCAAGGATGAAAATGGTTTGCTCTCCTAAAACTATTACACCGCATTTCTGTGGTCCAAAGCATCGATTGGGATTTAATACTCTCTATCTTGATAGCGTTGAAGTCCGACTGGCGCCGGTCATCGTCATCGCGCGTGGTTTGGCGGTTGATCGAGCAAACAGTGGCCGTTCCACACCTCAGGAGTTCGTTTTTCAACTGCCGGATACTTAAGTGGAGTTGTTAATTCATGTCTGCTGGGGCGATAGTGCGAAAAGAAATTATGGCAACAGACAAATGGAAATTTTAATGCCCAAAATCAATTGAACCATTTGATTATGTTCGGTTTACAGTATTTCAATATTACAAAACGCACACCCAAGAGTACAAAGAACTCTGACTAAATTCCTAAATACGCATCCTGCTGTGACAACTTTGACCTCCACCGTTTACCAAAGACACTTCAAACATTTCTCACTTGGCTTTTACGGATTGCGTTTTAGGAATGCGGTTTTCATTGACGGTTTGACACCACCGCACCACTCTCAGTAGGACACTTGAACATTCGAACTGGCCCAAACTCCTTATTCTCCATTATTGTATTACCGGTCGTCAGTATGTTTACACTACACCCCGCGTCTGCGGGCGTGCGTGCGTCCGTGCCTGCGTGGGGCGGATGTTTTTCTTTCAATTACCCACTCGAGTGAGCGGACAAGCGAAATCACACGCGCGGTCAAGTTGCCCAGCACCAATGGACCCTTGCTTGGGGGTTCCATCTCATCCATTGCATAACACAGTGGGTTACCAGGAATGTGAAAATTATAACATACTGCGACGTTAAATGCCGCGACGCGACACGACGCGACGCGACGGTAACGAACCTACCTACCGCGCAGGCGGAACTGGCTGACGGAGTGCCGGGCTGCCGGTCCACACGATCAACCCCATGAACTGAATTGGTTGCCTAATGTTAAGTGCAGAGGCAGTTCCAGCGCAGCGGTGGTGCGGTGGTAAATTCAGCGAATGGCCTCCTTCCCTTTACGGCACCCGGCACACCGTGTCCGCGTCCGCACCCGCCGGTATTGTACCGACCTGGTGATCGGCGAAATTGGTTTCATTTTTCACATCCAAATCTGAGCAGCATTTACTTACAAGCGACGCACACGCGGCGGCGATTTATTTGAATGCTGCGGACTTGACGGGCGTAGAGAAAATGGAAATTGCCAATTAGGCGATTTGTGGAGGAATTTAAGTAAATAGTTTTCGTAATGGTCATTAATTATCGCAAACCTTTTTCGGGGCTGAACTGCCAGTTTCTGGGCTACCGGCGATCCTCGATGCGCGGAAGTGGTCCACGGGCTGGCGCTACCTATTTGTTTTGGACTTTCTATGGCGCAATTGATCAGCAGCGGGCAGTTGTGCAACGCTCGCAGATCGGAGATTTAATTAAATTACGAGTTATTTGTTCCATGAGGGGAAATGTTCACCTGTCCGAGGAAAAGTGATCGTTAAACTGGTAATTGTAATGGACTTGATGAATCTGACCGATCGAAAGGAATATTTATGCAACTACAAAATGCATGAAACTGTAAAGTGGTTCTTCCATCTTGAACATTTACAGTCCCGTCCTGTACAGTTGGGTTATTTTATAACTGAATTTCTTTTCACGGATGACGGTGTACGTGTGTATAATAGTATGTTAATAGATTAATTAATGGTTGAAATGTAAAACAGATTACTTGCAAGTAATCTCATTAAAATGCCTCGAAATTGAATTGAGCAGCAGCTTGTCGTTAACAGTGGACATTTTCTAAACAAACTTATAAATCATTATCTCGCTTATCTAATTGAAAATAGGGAAAGCTCTCTTTAATTGAGCGATGTCCTTTAATATTCATTAATTTCTATTATTTCTTTATTCATTATTTCGTCACGTTTGAATCTCCGATTTGCTTTTAAAAATTTTCAGCCCATGTCTTCAATTCCAATTGATTCCACTGACAAATTGTTTCAATCTCTTCTTGAGAAGAATAAGAGAGGAAAGATTTTTTTCTTTCTAATCTTCTGTAACCGTTGATTACATGTAACCGTTGGTTACAGTTTATATTTCAGCTCCGCCAAAATCATAATGTTATCCAGAGTTCCGCAGTTTTATACCTACATCCTAAGTCGCGCTCTGAGCAAACTTTGACAGAACGAAGGATGTCTCTCCAAGTCTTTTGGACGGAGTGGTCACTCATAGGGGAATGTTTTCTCACAAGTAGATGTTAAGTAAAAGCATCCCTCTCCGGGAGAGCTGTCCGCAACATCTTTCGTTAAAATTCGGCTACGTGCACGTATGTCCTCCATAAGCAAAGTTGCTCCCAGATCGAAGCATCTTGCGGAGAGAAGAGTAGGCTCGATTTCCAGCTTGAATGCGTCGTTGAATCTCCTTACTCGTATTATTGTCGGCAGTGACCAGAGATCCCAAATATACGAACTCATCAACCACTTCCAGTTCATCACCATCAATAATCACTGTCTGTGGGAGGCAATCGTTACTTTCTCTGGAGCCTCTGCTTACCATAAATTTGGTTTTCGATGCATTGATTTGTAACCCTATCGTCTGAGCCTCCGTTTTTAGTCTGGCGTAGATTGCCTCCGCCGTCCCAAGGTTTCTAGTAATAATGTTGAGGTCGTCTGTGAAGGCCAGAAGTTGGCTACTCTTGCTGAAGATCGTTCCTCTCGTTTCGTTGCCTGCTCGTCGGATCACACCTTCAATAGTGATAATTGAATAACATACAGGATAGTCCATCCTCTTGCCGCAACCCTATGCGCGATTCGAAAGGACTTGAGAGTGTCCTCGAAACGCGCACGTAGCACATCACTCTCTCCAGAGTAGCTTTGATCAACTGCGTCAGTTTGTCCGGAAAACCATACTCGTGCATTATCTGCCATAGCTGTTCTCGTACAACTGTATCGTATGCTGCTCTGAAATCTACGAAAATATGATGCGTAGGCACGTGGTACTCTCTACATTTCTGGATGTTTTGTCTGAGAGTAAAAATGTGATCCGTAGTAGCACGGGCCCCCGCTTGATACTGCCATACGAATTCTCTGGCTATTGGGGATAGACGACGTAACAAAATCTGACAGAGCACCTTGTAGACGGCGTTGATCATCGTGATGCCGCGGTAATTACAGCAATCTAGCCGATCGCCCTTTTTGTAGATGGGACAGACTATACCTTCCATCCACTCCTGCGGTAGTTTTTCCTCCTCCCAAATCCTAAAAATCCTAAAATATCCAATGAAGTGCCGTTGCTAGCGGTTCTTGGCCATTGTTGTAGAGCTCTGCCGGGAGTCGACCTTTTCCAGAGGCTCTATTATTCTTCAGCTGATGAATTTTTCGCCGGATCTCTTCGAGATCGGTGGCCGGCACACTGTTGTTGTTTGTAGGCCCTTCTAGGTTAACTTCCGCTGCGTCTCCTTCTGCTATATCGCCATTGAGGTGCTCATCGAAAAACTGCTTCCACCTGTCGAAGGCGGGACACAATGAATTATAAGGATTATAAGCTAAATTGGTTCTTTAAATGCCGCTCAGTTAGCTCCGGGGTGTGATGTTGGCCTGTACGTTCGAATCTGGACTGGGTAGTCATTGGCGTAGCTAGAGGGGGTGCCTGGGGTACCAGGCTTCCTCCAGAATTCTGCAGGCCCCCTTCAGAAATTTTCCTCATTGGAATTGGAAACCGGGAAAAAACTCAGCGTATATGTTCCCGCTGTGTAGATATTTTTTTTCACTAGGCGTCGCAAAAGCGTAGTTGTCGTCGTCGCCAGTAGCTTAGTAGCCACCCCGGTTCATGCTGTTTCAAGCATTCGTCTCCATTCAACTACATCTTGGGCCAATCGTCGCAAATTTCCCAGTCACAGAAGTCGCAAATCACTTTCGACTTGGTCGAGCCATCTTGCACGTTGAGCCTCCCTGTTCCTGATGCTGGTGCAGTTGTTAAAGAGAATTGTTTTCGTCGCACTGTAGCCTACTGACTTTCGCCAGATGACGGTGGTAGTCTCTCCAAATAGTGCTTGTAGCTCATGATTCATACGTCTCCGCCACTCTCCACTTTCAGTTTGTACTCCACCAAATATCATCCGCAGTACCTTATGCTCGAACATAGCGTATACCTAGCGTTTTGCGAAGGGCTAAGGAAGCCCAATTTCCCGCTTAAATGCACAACTAGATCCCCTTACTAGTGTTGTTGTCCGTGTGCACCAGCAATCCCAAATACACGAACTTATCTGCCACTTATAGCTCGTCGCCATCAACAGTTACCGTCCGCGAGAGGCACGCGTTGGTTTCCTTTGAGTATTTGGTCTTGGCCGCATTTATGTTTAGAACACTCGTCCTAAATTCCGATATCGTCGGATCACAAGTTCGATGTTGAATAGCATGCATAATAAGCCGTCACTTTGTCCCAACTTTCGCCGCGTCTCAAAGTAAATCGAAAGTATCCCCGAGATGCACACGAAACACAACACTCTCTCCAATGTAGCTCTGCTCAGTTGCGTCAGTTTATTCGAAAAACCGTGTTCGTGCATTATCTGCCATAGCTGGTCTCGATCGACTGTATCGTATGTTACTTTGAAATCACGCGCGGACGGGTCGTACTCCCGACATTTCTGGTAATTGCGCGGACCCTTATCAAGCCCGCCTGGTATTTCCCCACCAAACCTTGTGCTATCGGTGACGGTGACATAATCAAAAATTTTTTGGAAGGCACCCCCTAGGCCCCCTCCAGGGAAATTTCCTAGTTACGCCAATGTGGGTAGTGCCTCTACAGAGCTAATAGGATCTTTGCACTAGCCCTGTAATTTTTCTGTACTCTAATAACCGGCTGCGAATTCTGTCGATAAAGAGGGTTAAGTTCTGAAGGACGTTTATGCCCATGGCTTTGCTTTGCTTTTTGGTTCTTTAAATGCCCTTATTACAACAGTAATACGTAAATAGATATTTTTTTGAAAAGCACCTTAAACTGACCTGTGGCATTTCTCCAAACATTTCAACATTCATCTGATAAAATAAAACCCGATTTAATCCACCTAGTGGTGAAGGAACCTTTGTTATACGGTCTTCATCTACGTTAACGTTGCGTAGTGCGTTTGTTTACATAATTTTTTTGGAAATTGAAAAAGTTTACAATATTTGAACAAAATAGGAGCACTTATAAATTTTGATAGATCCTTTTTTCATGAAATTGCTGAGAAAGCATAAGTAAGTTGTTACTAATTTGAGTAAATGCAAGTAAAAGTAAGTTGTAAGAGGAAATATTATTATTTAACATATACATTGCGTAGTAAAGGTCTAGTTTAAAGGTTTTGAACTATGCATAATTTACTGTAATGCCATTCTATTTGATTCAATAAAGTTTTCATCAATCATTCGGTTACTCACGTTGTTGTATTTTGTACAACACGTGTAGGTTTTAGAATCCCATATTGTTATAAAGTTACAAATTGATGTTTAACTAACGTATATTTTTCAATAAACTTCCCAGGTAACCAATAAGCATTTCCAATGCAATTTAAAAGCAAGTCGATAAGCATTTAAGTTGCCTTAAATGCTACTTAAATGCTATTTTGGCAAAATATGCGGCTACTTTACTGCTAGCCAGAGATGCTAATAAACGACTGATTTACTGCTTATTTTAATGCTTATTGGTTACCTGGGTTGTTATGATCAAAATACCATAATTATTCAATGCATTAATACTTTAAACTGTTGGCAAAATAGATCAGTAAAAACTGACATCACAGAAACGAAGCAATCAGTATGTGAGGTGTACCGCAATAGGCCCCAGCTGGAACTTTCTTTCTCTCTCCATATGGAAAAATGGTGTCTGTATGCAACAAAACAAAACAGCAAGAGTAAAATGTTTTAAATGTATCCGTCTGTCGATAGTCGAGTAATTCGGGGTCAAAATTAGGATATTTTTATAATCAAAGTTCTACAGTTCCTAAACAAGCAATCATAGAGGTATACTATATTCAGCAAAGTTGTGTATTTTTACTATTTGTACAACATAAAAAGTCATACAACAATTTAAAAACGAGCTAAAATGGAAAAACTGATTCATACAAAATAAATAAGATTTTTCTCTCTTCGCTGAAGAGATAGAAGGATACTGTCTTCAGCAAAGTTTCTTGTAATAATATGCTCTTAAATTTTACAGAACACATCAATGTGTTATATTGAAACTGAAGAAAAATATTTTTTTTATTTCACTTTTAGGGGGACTAATCAAAATTTAAATTCTACCAGACGATAGAGCTTGCAATTTCAAGAAACTCTTCCAAAGGTGCGATAAACCTAAAACCAGGTTTTCCTAGTCAAAACTCTAATGCGCACATTTTTTTGGTTTTGGGCTATTGTCTCCCGCGAGCAACCGTGTTACAAAAGCTGACGCGAGTGTTCAAAGGTTAATATCTTTTGACTGGCAAAACCAATTCTTCTGAAATTTTGCAGATATATTTGCAGCAATAAAACCTCTAATTTGATGCCAAAAAAATTTATACTAGATAAATTATCTAAGATGAAATAGTCGAAAATAATTGTAAATTTTAATGTGTTGTATACGATTGCTCATAACTTTTGAATTAAACGTCCAATCAAAAAACAAATCAATAGTGATCTATTAGGCTATATTACCTTTCAAATGAGAATAATAGCGCATACATCGGTTCAGCCAACTCTGAGAAACAGGCGATCATTTGTACCTAGTCAAAACAGGTTTTTTAAGGCTAACTTTTAAAGTGCTTGTCCGTCCAAGTTTTAGGTAAAAAGTTTAGTAACAGCAAGAGCTTTCGTTTGGTAGTAAGATCGTTAAAATTGGTTGCGTAGTTCAGAAGAAACGCGTGTCACGTAGTTTTCACATTTTTGCTTATAACTTTTAAACGAAACGTCGGACCGCAAAGCAATTCAATAGTGATATACTAGACAATAATACCTTTCGAACAAAAGTAAAAGCGATCAAATCGGTTCAGCCATCTTCGAGAAACAGGCGATAGAAAATGAGCTGCACATACACACATACACACATACACACATACACACATACACACATACACACACACACACAGACATTGCTCAGTTCATCGAGCTCTATCGATTGGTATATGTGATTCGGCCCTACGGGCCTCGGATCAATTTCGTGTTTTTCGACCAATTTCTAAACCTTTGTTATATAGTATAACAAAGGTAAAAATGATGAATGCGGGACACCTACCGGGCCGCTCGGTACTCCGGGACAAGTCAGGTCTGCCTAATCTAGTGGTAGTCCGTCTCTTGCTGTTCCTGAAGAAAAAACGTAAAAGATCACGAAGAAAACCGTGACACAAACTGGCAGGAAAAACGGGACGTAAAAAGAGAGAAAGGTGGAAAAGAAGAAAACGGGAAAAAATCCGAGCAAAAAAACTGGACTGGACTGGACAGAAAAAGAGGTCGAATGGTGTACGAAGCCTTTTTTACAGCCACAAAGAATCGTCCAAGTCTTACTTGTTAACCAACTGCAGACAACTGACTGTGATCAGCAGCAGTCAGGTCGTTGAACGCGGTCGGAATCTAGACAATACCGATGATTGCCGATACGATGATGCGCCGAAGTGTTCAACCTGTTTTTTCGTGACGGTGGCGGGGTTCAACCCGCCCACAAACGGAAGAAAACTGAAAAAAAAGAAGGGAAAACGAGCAAAACGAAAAAGAAAATGAGGACAAACTGGACCGGAAAACGATAAAAATTGGGACAAAAGGAATAAAAAAAGCAGAAAATACGGGAGTGGGAAATTGAGAAACGAGGACAGGAAAAGAGGAAAATGGAAAACAATCGGAGTAAAACGAAAATCAGAACGTGACAGAAATGAGAAAGAGCGGAATAGAATAAGAGGGAGAACGAAACAGACGAAAACAAAAAAAAAGAAAAGAAGTTGACGGGATACAAAACAAAAAATTGAAAATGGACCAAAAATAAAGAAGAAAGGACGAAAAACGCAACAAAATAGATGAAAACAAGAGGAAAATCTGTACTGAAATGGGTAAAAAATGGGACAGGAAAAAAGAGAAAGAGAAAACATTGAAGAGAAAAAAATGAAGAATGAGAGAGAAAAGGAAGCAAACCGAGACAAATAAAGGGAAAACGTGACAAGAAAATAAAAAAACTACAAGGTATACAGCCCTAAGGGTTGTACGAAAGGGTGACGCAGGACTATGTCAGATCATTAGATCAAAGACTAATGTAAGCTGCATTTCTGGTATATGTATGTTTATAAGAATCTGTGAGTGCCATTGTTTAAGTGAATGCTTAAAAGATAAGAGCGAAATTTTCAGATTCAAGTCTTCAATTCTTAATGCAATGGTGGCTTTGAAAATACGTGGACGGGGGTTCGTAAGTACAACGCCTGCAGTCATTGAGACAAAGATTTTTTTTAAAACACCTTGTGTGCACATTAAGGTTCAAATAGTAGCAAATGTCCAGCCCACAGATTATTGTATTAAATAAGATTATGCGTAGCTTGACATGTTTCAATAATCTTACTTACTCTTGCTTGTGGCCTTTAAAACGGTCATTGGTTATAAATAAGATTAAAGCCAAAGCACGTTCACCGCAAATATGATGAGCCATTCGATTGTCCTTCTCTTTTGACATGAATGGCAACAGGCACGTAAGTTAGCGACGTCGATTCACCGTCTTTTGCTCCGAGAAGGTGTCACTAGTTTACTTTCACAGCTTACCACTTGTTACATAGCGGAACTTGTTACATGTTACAGAAAATATGGCAAATACGCAAAAATTTCTATTTTATTTGTATGAGAGTCCTTATCTTCCTACCTCAGGGGTGAGGGGCCTCAAAGCATCATACAATAAATTCATGCCTCCGAAAACCCCATCTGCCAAATTTGGTTCCATTTGCTTGATTAGTTCTCGAGTTATGTGGAAATATGTGTATTATTTGTATGGGAGCCCCCCTCCTAAAGAAGGGAGTTCTTCATAAAATTGCTCTCTATCCCCCTTCATAAAATTGCTGGTCATTTTATCTATCCAACGATATATAAATTGTTCTGTTTCGTTCAGTAGTTTAGTAGTTATTAGCATTTGAAATCTTTCATGCAAACGTTACACTTCTATTTTCGTTTTCACAAAGTGCTACCCAATCCCAGTATAGTAAACAAAGACGTAGTCCTACGTCAAAATGCGTGACACAAATGGTGGGAAACCGGAAGAGAAAAAGAAGGAAAACGAGAGGAGAAGGCCAAATAGAACAGAAAGCAAAATTGAAATGCTAGAAGAATAGCGAGAGAGATCAAAAGAAAACCGATAGAGGAAAAGAGGAAAACGGTAAAAGGAACGGTCAAACAGCATATAAAACGAGGAAGATGGCGAAAAACGGAAAAAATGGCACAGAAATGAAAAAAAAGAAAAAAAGGTAAATGGAACAAAGAAAAAGGCAAAACAGGAGGGAAAAAGACGAAAAACGGGAAAAGAAATACTCGAGCGTAAAAGGGAAAAAAGGGAGCCAAAAACAGAGTAAGCGTGCCTGAAAAAAACGGGACATCTAGGAACGAGTTGGAAAAACGTGAAGCCTGGAAACGAATCAAGGAAAAGGGAAGAGAAGAGATGGTAAGCGGGAAGGAAAATAATAAAAAAATGAATGAAAAACAAAAGAAAAATCAAAAGGAAAAAGAACTGAAAATAAGGAAAAATGGGGATGGAAACAAAGAAAAATGGAACAATGGAACTAAAACACGGGATAGAAGAAAAGAAAAACAAAAAGAGAAAAAAAGAAAACACAGAAAAAAGTGGGAAAACGGGGCTGTTAATGAAACAAAAATTACAAGGTATACAGCCCTAAGGGTTGTACGAAAGGGTGACGTACGTCTATGTCAGAGATGCCATATTTTCTAAAAAAAATGTCTGCAACTGCTCGAAAACCGAAAAAATCGAGCAGTTTTCCGGCTACTCGAATTTTCTGGTTTAAAAATAATCTGCGAAAATCTGCACACGTTTTTAGAAAGTCTGTGAAAGTTTAAAGAGCTTCGAACAAAAATCTGCAACAAAACAATAAAAGTCAGAAAAACTGCAAATATCTGCAAATTTATAATGATCTGCAAGACCTTTCCAAAAATCTGCAATTTGCAGACAAATCTGCAAATCTGGTATCCCTGGTCTATGTTAACATTATATTGTAATATTTTGATAACATGTTTTATCTAATAGCCTCCCAGTTGGCCTCGAGGTTAGACGTTGGTCTAATAAGCCAGTCGTCGTATGATCGAATCTCGGCTGGGAGAGGCTGTTAGAGTCAATAGGATCGTAGCACTGACCCCGCACTGTCCTGTATTCTAACAGCTGGTTGCGAAGTCTGTCGTATAAAAACAGAAGGTCAAATTTCGACAACGGAATCAGTACCCAGGCTTTGCTTTTTTACTCGATAAAGTATTCCTTTATGTCAGAGCAAGGACTAATACAGACTGCATTTCTGGCATGTGCATGTTCATAAGTATCTATCGCCTCCATGCGCTCATGAGGTTCAGATCTTCGTTCGTTTCTTGTTGATGACTGAATTAGCCAAAATTCCGTCCCGGTAGGCACATAATTATCATGACATTCGGGTTCCTAGTAAATGTTTCAAGATAAATGTGAATATCATCCATCAATCAGCCTTGGTGGTTTTCAGCATCAAGTAATTATTTGTGGATATAAATTGAATTTTCTTTCAGCTGAAAATATCTCTTCGACCGATATCTTCGTAGTTTGAAGGGAACGCCACAAAAGTAGTGTATATTTAGCGTTTTAGGTACGATAAACTAAACATTTTTACAAGAAAATTGATTTGCAATTATAAATACGAATTGCAGATTATGAAAATTTGTATTTAACCTTCATTTAATTTGATGGTGGCCCTTAAAAGGGCCATTAGTTACAAATAACATCAAAGCCAAAGCAAGCTCAGCGCAAATACCGGATGTCTTTTCCTTTTGGCATGAATGGCAACCAGAGGGGGTGGTGTGGGTGTTAAACTACATACATTGTCTGTGTCCCACCCATTGGTTTTGGTACTTTTGGTTCTGGAACCTACTTATTGATTGATTCATCTTAAAACAACTGAAACTAATCAGAAATCCTTTAAACACAGCCTATTATAGCTATGATTTAACTATTACTAACTGTTATTTTCGATATGCAGGCTACTTCAGAGTTGTCGGCATTCATGGATATTTTGTCCGCCAAATTTTGACAATTTCACGCCCCTGATAGCAACAGGCACGTAGGTTATCGGCATCGATTCATTGTATCCTGCACCGAAAAGCTTTTACTAGCAGCCTGCTCCCGCTTGTCATTCGTAGTTACCGCTAGCCTTCCATGTTAACGAAATTTGACCTTGTTTTTACATACATTTTCACTATTAAGCATATGAAAGATTATTATGAGTATATTATTTTAAAATTGCTGAACATTTTATCTTTCCAACGACATATTAACAGTTATGTTTCGTTCAGTAGTATAGAAGTTATAAGCATTTGAAATCTTTCATTTAAACGTTACACTTCTATTTTTATTTTCACAAAGTGCTACCCTACCCAGTATAGTAAACAAAGACGTAGTCCTACGTCAAAAGGAACACAAAAGAGGTTATCGTATGAAAGTGTAGGATGATCCTAATGGCAAGTAAAACTTTGTAAATTGCAAGTCTAATTCAATTCCAATTTCAAATGAAAACCTCAAGTTTTCTTTTGAGCCCGATTTAATGCTCAGCTAAAGTTCCAGTCCAAATTACTCTAAATTGTAACCCAAAGAGTTCTAGCTCAGCGGGAAATCTAGGAAGGAAGGGTATTGTCCACTTGGTGCGGGTTTCCACTCACCTGAGGAGCCTATTCGAACGAATCAATAACCAACCATAAGTAAAAATAAACGAGGCGAAGGCTCACAACCACGACTTCTCAAAAGCGAAACGAATCTTCTCTTTAGTGAGTCTAACCTAAAACGTGGACTGTTGACTCCTTTACGAATCCGAAACGAGTTTTCCATAGGCAAACTATAATGGTTTGAAACGAGGGGAAAGAGTGGAAAAGAGGGGGAAGGGATGGAATAGGTAGCTACGCTTAACAAGTTGTCGTTGTGACTCCTACCTTTTGTCCAATGCTGGAAGGTGCTTGGGTCGAACCAAGCTATAATCAGAGATTATAACCGGATTTGAACCCACAACACCCGCCAGGGCGTGTGGCGCGCTGGTATCCGTGTACCTTTGAACCATAGAGGCGCTGGACAAAAGGAGACTGCGCAACCCCCCTTATTAATGTAGCGACGTATCTGGTTTTTGGGTTATTTTTAGACACACAAATTGTGTCTCTTTCTCCATCAACTGTAGAAACCACCGACCGAGAAGTTTTAATCTAACTTGTTTTTACTTTCAGGACTGGTACTGCGTGTGACGTTGTTCGTCCGTGTTTTGACGAAGGAAGAGGCACAATTTGTGTGTCTAAAAATAACAGTTTTTCAAACCACCTGTACCCGAAAGTCCGGAGTTTAGAACCTAATCGGCCGGTTTGAGTTTTTTATCTACTTACATTGTTAGAGTGATCATGTTTCTACACATTAGGGTGACTAAAAAAGGTCATTTTTTCGAATACGTAAATAAAAGTATCGTTGTTTTATAGAAAATGCAGAAAACTCTAACAACTATTTCAATTTCAACAATTTCTTCTTTCAATTGTTCCACGACGAAACATACTTCCAGTGCCTTATAAGTAGCAAATGCTTCTCAATCGGTGGTTGACTACAAAGGGCGGGAGAAGAGGCACAATTTGTGTTTGATAATAGCTTAAACCACCGGGGTATGAAATGGGGAAGGCAAATGAGGAAGCGTCCAACATAGCTCCAGCCATCCAGAGGCCCTACCTAGCGCCTCCACGTGGCCTTACCCGGTAATGCTCTATTGAGTAGCCAAGCTAGGCGGTGCGATGCTGGCTGGTTCCCGGCTGCCTGATCTCAAAACTGCGGGTTTGGGTAACGGCTGAGTCACACGACCTCGTTAGTAGGTAAGCTTAATATAAGTTATTTTAATTATTTGTTGCGTTCTAGCTCATGAGACAGTGTACAGTGAAAACTCTGACCGAAAAAAGTTTAAATAATGCTCATGAATACCAGAAGAAAAAATTAAATTAATAATGGAAGCATTCATGGAAACTCAAATGATGCAACTCTATTCCATTCGAAGGACTGCTGGTGAGATTGTTCTATTTCTGTCCATATACCTTCATATAATGTATCTTCATATAACACATATTTTATTACGTTACCATATACCATTATTATCGTAAAGGGGAAGGACCATAAGGGTTTCGAATAAATCTAAAGCTGGCTGAAGGATGTGGTAACCAGCCCAAGTCATATAAGGTCGGAGAGGATTTTGACGCACCCTTCAAGCACACAAATCATCACGCAAGAGAAGTTTGCACGGCGAAGTTATGTATCTAGAAACCGGAAGTCTATGCTAGAAGAAGTGTCTTATATTCCCGTGGAATCGTATAAGCGACATTGCTTACAGATCCACCCAACCTCTTTTGGTCTTTCACGAACAGCATTGAAATGAACATGAAAGTTGCTGGGTAGATAAATTCGATTCTGCAGTAATTCTACTTGCATACATTGAGAGAAACCCTTGAGGTGATGGTGGTTACCCTCATACAAACATACATACGATAATAACTTAAACCACCAGTGCTGGTGGAGTTTGTCGCTCACCTTATCATCCAGTCTGCAGTTGTTTAAAGTTTCATCAATATCTGCGATCTACAGGGCCTGATGGAAAAGTTGTGTTCGAATTCGATTTTCATTGCCTTTCCCTGAGCTCGCAGTTCGCTCTGCGAATGCCCCAGCTTTGGTATAGGAAAACGTTGTACAAATTTAGTAAAAGTTGCTTCAATTACCCTTTCTTACCTAATTTGCCACTCTTTTTTCTTCACGTCTTGTCTCGCCCAGAAGATACTATCCAACACCTTTGTTTCATTACTTTCTTCTACCGTTCCCTTCGTGTATTGTAAGGACTACCGTTATCAAAAATGGACAGTTCCAAGCCTGATGGTAAACGTTTTAACTGTTTTTTAATAGCTCATTTACACTGGGCGATCAACATTTACGAAAAAGCTAGGTAATGATAACCGGACTACTCAAGTATGTATTTCGCTTCATGTTGCTTCACACTAGCTGTTTTTGGTATTTCAACGTATACTCTATTATGATAAAGCTATATATTTATCATTATATTTGAGGGCATGATATCATTTCCACTCAATTAACCTACCATAAATGTAACATGCCCTTGTGTATACAAACAGTTGGTGCATAATGGTTTCACGATATAATAAGCCTTCAAATTCCTAAAAAAAAATGTTCTATTTTCCATCAATTTCTGAGCATGCACATTCCCACGAAACTGCACATGATGCCCTCGCGTTAGTGCAACTAGCCTCGTAATAGAGTAATTATTATTACAGACCTCAACCCGGGGATACCAAAACACTGCAATTATAACAATTGAATTTGATCTTCTGCTTGAATCGTGTAGTAAACCGAGGTACGAAGGTCTTCTTCGGTCGATCGTGCGATGGGACAAAAAAAAAACAAAACTCGATCACCGATCTCACCCGGCCACGCAGTAGTAGAGCTGTAACTCGATTGCCAAACCACTACTCGTCACATCTCATCTGAACCCGGTGAGATCTGATCGGATCTCCACCCACGTATGTTGATTTGCATAAATACACACACCGTAGTGCACTCACCGCTTATTTCCTAACTGCTTGCTGACTATTCGATTGAAGTTGGCAAGGTAAAGAATGACGGTAAGATTCATTTTTTTTCGTTCAAGTAGATTTCATCAGTAAGACGGCATAACAGATACTATCGGCCAACAAAGATACCGACGCGCTTTGCGAGGAGGTGTGCGGTGTGGTGCGGTGCGGCGCGTTGAAGCTGCCAGTCCCATTTCGGTGCAGTCGGTGTTGAAAGTCATTGCATGCGATCCGCGACGATAGCGATAAAGTAGGTACTTCTTCAGAGCTGGTGGTGTGTTTACCGATGATGTTGTTTCTTATGGTTCCTTCAACTTGTGAAGTGTGCAGGAATGGTCAGAGTTTTGAACCATCAATGCCTTAGCTCGCTGAGATGTTATCAAGTGTGGGCCATCGCCGGTTGTCCTAGCGCCCTTCGCCGCGCCACAAATGCAAAACAACAACAATGCTATTGAGCTAGCCGACAAATTCCCGATGCAAACTTATTTTTCGCCACGAGGTGGTGGGTCCAGTGCATCGAAGTAATAATAGATGTAGATCAATGTACCATCACAATACACAAACGTTCGTTGATTCGTCCGATCGTCCGTCCGTGGATCCATCCGTCCGTATTAGTTCGTAATAATTTGCAACCCGGCGAAATCCACTACGGCAAAACGTGCTGCATATCACATTTGCGCCTCATCATCCGTTTACTCTTGTAGCAGCTCTTCGCATCGCGGCGCGGCGGTAGGCATGCCGACGGTTACCGCCATCGTCATCTCCGCTGTCGGCTATATTGAGCTATTACTTCGACCGCGGCACGGGTAGCCAGCCGCTGGCACTGGCTTCTCCGGTGGCGTCGGTGGCAACGGAGTGTAATTTATGTGAAATTGTTTTGTAGTTTAGCATTAATATGGATTTAACTTCTTTGTTCCACCGTTGATGTCTCCGCGCGCGAAAACAAGAAACGAACCCGGCTTGTGAATTGCACGACCGACTGACGATCGCGGCAATGAAGGGACACACCATTGCACTGCTGCGGAGAGAATTTCAACAAATTGCTTTCATGTCGCGCGAATTGTTAATCCTCGGCGGTCGCATAACTACATGCTACGGCACGCTACGGCAGATGTCGTGCGAGCTGCAGCAGCAGCAGCAACAGCAGCCATCCAAGCCGACAGCCGCTGAGCTTAGAGTAGTAAAATCGCGATCAAAGCATAATTAACATGGCATGCAGCGCAATCAACCTGAGAGCCGGTGACACTGTTTGTCAGGTGCTTTTGTATCGATATAATAAGGTTTTAAAATGAAGTGCGATCTGATTGGCTAAAACCACCATCAGTCTGTTAGTTAATCGGTACCTGGAGGCAGAGGCTGCGTCGACAGAGTCGTAAAAATTTCGACATAAAATTATTATTGCTTTATGTGACATAACATTCGATTCTAATATTACCTTGTCGCTTGACAAATTGTTCAGCAGCAGAAGAGATATGTAGTCAGCATCGGTTGATAGAGTAGATGAATAGAGCTTGAGTTACGTGCGAAATTAATATTGTTTCTCAACCTGACCTGAAATTAAAAATTATGAAATGATTTCTTAATAAATAGTATGTATATTTATTTTATTATACATACGCTACTACGTTGTGTTGCCACACTACAATTGCCAACTACAGTGTAGTTTTGAGCTTCCTACTCGAATGTTTTATGAATGAAACAATAAAGTTATACATTAAGTTCTATTATAAATACTTAATTAAATTTAATGGTTCTTTCGCAGATGCACATATTTCATTGGTTGAGAGCTCAAAGCAGGTTTCACGATTTCCCGGAGAAAACTATTTTTTCAGTCCCTAATTTTCAATCATCACAAACATTTTTAGTATTTAGGGTAAGTTAACCTATAGTGGACCCTTTACCTGTAATGGACCTCGGGTAGAATTTCGGCGTTTATTTACTTCTTATTTCTGAAGATAGATGACATGAAACAGGAAGTACTA
This sequence comes from Sabethes cyaneus, assembly GCF_943734655.1. Taxonomy (NCBI): domain Eukaryota; kingdom Metazoa; phylum Arthropoda; class Insecta; order Diptera; family Culicidae; genus Sabethes; species Sabethes cyaneus. The sequence goes on from NC_071354.1 coordinate 229,047,991, forward strand.
AAGATAATACACATTTCAGTTTATGAAATTTGAACTACTTTTGATTAATAATGCCCTAAAATCGACATTTTCAACAAGTGAAGGTCCATTATACGGTTAGCGAAATGCGAAATATGTCGCCATTAGTGGACCCTCTCCACGCAATATGCACTAGAGTTCCTATAATGGACCCGGCCGTCATCCTATTGTAAACCACAAGGGTCCATAGAAGGAAAATGGACTTTCCAATCTGTTTTAAAAAATGTGTAAAATATAGAGATTTACAACATACACTCGAGTCTTTTTTTACACGGTTTGTTTTTTTCGATTACTCAAAAACGGTGCAATTTAGGGACCATTTACAAAATACGTGACGAATGTCGGGCCTCTCACAAACGTATTGAGAAATAAATGAATGGTCCCTAAATAACCCCGTTCTCAATATTCGAAAAAACAAACCGTGTAAAAAAAGTACTTGAGTGTAGGCTAATAGGCTTAATCGAAAGGTACTCGTATTGTAAGTGCCATCGGTTGCGTGTTTAGCGTTACCGTTGAGTGGTTGTAGTGGTTGGGGTGGTTGGAGAATTCACGTATAACGTCCCTCATGAACATACACTATTCGCTTCCGCTGCCGATGATGCATTTAACGGTATTTAACTTTATCACGAGTATAGCTCATCATGAGCATCGCAAGTTCATTCAAAAATTGAATGTTGAACTTTGAACGCTGCCGATTTGATGGATATAATACACCCGGGAATGTCAGAAAGTGTCCTAAATAGTATTACTGTGAATAGAAAATAGTTCAAAGTAGTGTTAGTGGCTTTTGAAGGAGCAGAACGTTTTGTTTCGCACTTTTGCGTTGTTTACGATATTGGTATATTCGGCGATTCACGCTTCATAGTGAATGTATGCGGCTCATTCGATGCGGCAAATTAAACCATTCATTTTGGTCAATACTCGTGATAAAATTGCTTGCAGATGCTTGGTGTATATATTCAATTTACGAATTGTCCAATCTCTGATTCTTGGAAGAAAACTACTGTGACCGCTCCTAATTCTGCGCAGCTCCTAACTCTGCGCATTTTTCTTTATATAAGTATTTTTTAACATTGTGCATAACTATGATTATTGCGTTATTTTTTTATAAATGTCTGTTGAATATTACGCCATTATTCACAAACGGGCCATAATATTTGAGAGCGAAATAATTTAACGTGAAACTGAAAGTATTTTTTATGGCAGAAAACATCGTCGTTAGGGGCCGTGCACTAATTACGTAAGGCATAATGGGGGGAGGGGGTGTTCCGCGAAATCTTACAAAATCTTATTTGGGAGGGAGGGGGGTTTAATCATTTCTTACGTAAGATTTTCACACTCGAAAAAATTATGAAAAATTCACATTTTCAATAGCAACCCATATTACTTGTTACTAAAAATTTCAAATAGATAAGTTTTGAAGTGTCGAAATCCTTCATACTGCAAGGAAAGGCATAGCAACCTGCTGAGTATTTTAGCCTTGCCCACTCAGGGAAATAACAGTTGGGCTACTTGTTCTTGAGCCATCTGATGTCATCGGTTTATGCTATCCAGCTTTCCACGAGCGATGAGGGTGGCTGATGGATACAACTTTCTGAAGGGCGTAGTTAGGTTATGACATTCAATGCAGGAGCGGTTACTGCGGTTACTATGGAAGCCACTACCCATCAGCCGCCATTATCGCTCGTGGAAAGCTGAATTATTCCAACATATTTCGTTGAAATTGCTTATCTCAATCCCGCAAGGCAGCCGCAAAATCCCTTATGCTATCACGAGAAACATTTTTGTTTAAAAGTAGCTTATTCAACTAATGTATAGCTGTACCAATGAAACTAGTGCTAAGCTACTATACAACAAAAATGTTTCTTGTGATGTATTGTTCTTCTGTTCCTAAAGATCTTGAATGCCGCATGTGACCAGAGTGGGATCAGTATTTTGCTTCAAAGAAAACCGCGGGTGATCATTACAGATCTGTACATTAGACGCAACGGAGTGCCAATTCCAACATAAGACCATGTCGCGTGTCATCTAGAAGAGGCAAAGAAGTTCTTTGTACGCTACTTGACGAGGACACGCGTTTAGACGATTTAGAGTGGATCAATGCGAATTAAGTGAACGCTAGTGAGTTTTTGAGCATACAACATTTATTGACAACCTCAATGCTGAAATACGTTCTGTTCGTGAGTGGGCCATAAAGGGATTTACAACAGATAATAGATATTGTTTTTTTTATTAATTTTTTTGAACTTTGGTTTTTATAAACTTGTTTAAACTTTGTTAACTGTTTCAATATTCTTTCAATGTCTAACTTTTTAAATAAAACTTGAGTTTTGATGTTTCAAAAAATCTTACTAAGATTTTTTTATGGGAGGAGGGAGGATTGGCCAAAATCTTACAAAATCTTATATAGGGGGGAGGGGGGGTTCAAAAATGAGGAAAAAGCCCTTACGTAATTATTGCACGGCCCCTTAGCACCAACGCTAAGATTGTCCTTCTAGAGAATTACCAAATTTATGATCAAAATTCTTTGCAATGATCAAATTACCCAGCATAATAAGAAAGAATAATTAGTTTTAGTAATGTTTTAGACAAAAAGAGTGATTGCATGCATTGCTTTCCTTATAAAAATGCGATGCAATACTGCGCAGATTTAGGCACAGACATTTTATTCATGTTCCAAATTCTGCGCAGTAATGTATCCTACGAAGGAATCGCAAAAGAATACGCAACCTCACCCAAATGGCAGAGGTATAGAAGGATGAAAATTCAAGTAGAATCTTTAACTCGCATTGATTGGCATCCTGTGCTGTGTCTCGAGGTCTGAACCTACGAGCGCCAATTCATGAAACCATGTCTTCAATTTTTTTCAATGTCCAACCTCATGGGGCTCATGGTGGTTTCTATATATGAAAACACAATTTTTAGTATTAGTCTACAGTGTAATGTTCAATATGCAGAAAACCCGAATCAATTCGCTCTTCACGTTATCGAGAATAAAATATTTAAAATGAGGCAATCAAAATGATAACAATATTCCTTTGCCACCCGGGCAGCACAAGAAGGCCGGATCAGTCTTGGCATATCACTGAGGTGCAACACCAATATGTAAGTGTATTTCTTACACTGCGGAGATCGATACAGTCGCACCGGCGCGCATAAAACGAACGCTTGCTTAAAGGGATTAGCAAGCAAAGTGTATAGCTGTGTATGCGTGAAACAACAGCGGTGCAATTTAGAATCACACACCCAACAAATACGCCACTCAAGAGCCCGTATGTTCTCTCACCACAAATCGCACTGGTGTGCACTACTCTGCAGAGCAGCTTTCACTGGCGCTTCGTTTTCGATGCAGCAGAGCATTCACATTCTGTCTCTGCAGAAAAAATTCAAGTTGTCTGTATGGTGTGCGGTCAATTTGACCGCAAAATTCAAATTGCCATATCTCAGTCAAAACTTAGAAAGGTATTTTAATAGACTGTTTGCATATTTTTTGTACCCAGGTGCCACGACCGCGATAACCATTTCTTTATAAACAATTTATTAAGGACGATAAAAAACTTTGCTATTTTGCTAGATTTTTTTCTAATTCAGGGTGTAAATCAAATTGTATCGCCAATAGAAGTATGACGTTATGCTGATTTTTGTAAGTTTAAAGTTTTCTCGCGCGCCTGTAAAATACAGTGGAATTTCGATTTTGGCACAGACCGATTTTGGCAACAAAAGTATTCGTTTTTGGCAACAAGACGTATTTCGCTTCCAAAGATATGCTTAAATACCAATCAATTTCCGCATGCATGTTCAAAATGACCCAAAATGATGACATCAGTAAGTGCATGAAAAAACAATTGTAGTTGTGGAATGTTTTGAAAGGTAATATTCTTATGGACGTAGGACTACGTCTTACCGCAGGGTGTCAAAAACTTGCTTGCGTCGTCTTGATAGATTTCGTCGGATTTTTTAGTATAAAATGGTTGCAATCGTAAAAAATCATTTATGCATTAACTAGTTTTGACCCACTTTTATTAAATTTTTCAATAGGTTTGCACTTCCAAAAAGATGCTGAAATATTTATCAGTTTCCGCATACATGTTCGAAAGGACGAAAAAATGATGCCCTCAGTATATTCTTGAAAATATTTTGTGGTTATAGAGTGTTTCAAATAATATTTTTATTGCCGTAGGACTACGTCTTACTCGAATAGCTCTCGAATAGTTACAATTGTAGAAAAATCGTTGATTATTCATATTTAGTCAATTTCTAACGCATTTATATTCAATTTTTTCATATCAAAAATGGATGTCAACTTTGGCATAGGCATAGGTGACACGCATTTGTTGTCAAATTCTGAATCCCACTGTATTGTCGTACAAAGTTATTGAATATGTACGGAGCCCACCAAAAGGCGGTGGGGAGCACCAGATAGAGAGTTAAAGAAACACGAAGGCTCTGATTTAATCCATCTAATGTAAGAATTTTTATTATGCCACGAATTTCATAAATAAAAACGTAGGATATTGAACTATTATTTTATTTTTATCAAAATACAAATAATTGCAATTGCTAATGTGCTCCTATTTTATTGAGTTACCAAAAAATTTCTTAGAAAGTGAGATTTTTGAAATAGTTTCAATTTAAATTTTGTAATTAAATAAGAACAACTCACAAATCGTTCAATCTTCTACGCATACTTGGTATGATGATATATAGGTACAAGTCGTACAAGAATGACAACAAGCCAGTCGTCGTTTTTTCGAACCATAGCTAGAGGAGACTGTTAGAAAGTAATTTTTGGAGCATTGAGATCTCGTAGTCTCAACACTAAGCCCAATGGAATCGGTATGGTATCTCGACCAATTGAATTATTGTTTGTAGGGTGCTAAAATGATTCAAGTTTGAATAAAAATTTCTGTACTAACTTCTGAACGAAACTTGTCGTCCGAAAGGCATGTAATAACCTATAATAACCAGAAAGCTAAGCCATCTGTGAAAAAAGATTTGGCACTCCTAAAATAATCAATTTTTTTAATTTAAAAAACTATACTTTTAGATAACTATTAATAATAAAAACTTGAGTCATTTTTATTCACAGAATTGTTATAAGATCCCATGCACTAATATGCATTTGATTTAATTTTACAGTACTTTCAGTTGCAGTTGGCAGTACTTTCTTTCCAAAATGTCATAAAAGTATTTTTCACATTTAAGGAATAACTTGCACCGATACTTACATAACTGATATTTTTAACAGTTATAACAGTGTATAATGAAATAAATTACAAATTGCATAAACTGTTAGTTAGGACTCGGTTATTCGGGTGAAAAAAAAAATTTAAATGGGTTTTTTGAAATGTTTTTACGTTCAGAACGTGACTAACATTATAAAAAAAATTTCATCAGAATAATCGAGTCCGTCCTGTAATAATCAAATTAAAGTAATGAAATAAATGGTGCAACCTAGGGTGCAACAATTATTTCTAATTTTGAGAACTATAAATGAGACATTCGTTTGTATATTTTTCTCAGCTGAAACATTGGAATGATTTGCTTGTACAGTGGACTCTCGGAAAAGTTAACTCTCTAAAAAGTTAATTGTTCAGAAAAGTTAAGCGAATATTAACTCGCATGCAACACTCTAAAAAGTTAATTTTTGGCTTAACTTTTCTGAGAGTTTGAATTTATTGGTTGTCTAAAGCGTTTATTCATACAGGAATGTTATGGGCACATAGTTGTTTCGGGATTTTTGATAACATATTGGAAAAGCGCAAACTCAAATTGAATTTAAATGCAAAATAAATGAACAGCAGGGAACAAAAAATAAGCGTGAACACTGTCAAAACGTTGTCGTAGACTACAAAAAATCAAAAGTAAACTAGTATAACCGACTATTTTAAATTTACTGAAAGGAACTAAGTATTATTTCATAATATCTTGCTCTCTTTACATTACAACTTTCAGATACCTAAAAATGTGTATCCGAGAATATATTTTTCGCTTTTGTATTTATCATTTTCAAAGACTCTTAGGACTACTCAGAAAAGTTAATAATTCGGAAAAGTAATCGACCCATTCCCCAATCGATTGACTTTTCTGAGAGTCCACTGTATAACCTTTATGCATGCATTGTTAAATTTGATGTGTAGGCTATTCATTTTATAAATCCATAGTTTGTTTCAAATTTGGTTTACTGCGTATTTAAAATTGTCAAATGTTGCTACAAAACACGACTGATTTATTAAATGCATCAAAAAGGTATACCATTCAACAACGCTTAGAGGACTATCAAATTGCAGTTTTTGCTTGCTTACTTATTTCGCAGAAGTGCTCACTGCGGTGCGATCACAGCAGAGTTATTCTCCCTCGTTATTCCGCACACTGGTGATTCAAAGCAAGGGTGTGTGTTGAAAGTAGGCAATCCAAACTTCAATGCACATGCGGGACGTTAGACAGTGGTGTATACGCCATCGCACGCTCTGCTGTCGCTAGGAATGGAAGTGTGTGGTGATTTTTGCGCGCGCCTCTTGCATACACTGAGGGGAATGCCAAGACTGGGCCGGATCATGGATTTAATTATGGTAAATGGCATATGCCGGATTTTTTGGTGTGCTATCAGCGTTTAAAGACATAAACAGCATGGCAGGAGTATTTAATTTAACTTTTTGGGTGCGCAGAATTAGGAGCAAACATGCGCAGAATTAGGAACATGGGCAAAAAAGTGCGCAGAATTAGGCACCATAGATAAGTTCACAAAACGAAAAATATACTTAATTTTTGATCGACTTATAATTCCCATATTTTTTACCAGATATTATAGACCGTAGGACTACACGTTGCTGCTATCCACGTTGTTAATTTAAATCTACAATACTTAGAATAGCGGAAGAATCATAAAAATGTCTTAACGGCGCAGAATACTTGGGAAATTATATGGCATTTCTCGGTTTCGTCTCCCTCTCCTAAAAGCAAAAGTAATGCCATAAACAAAAACAATAAAAAATAGGATGATTTTAAAGCTATGAATTTTGTTTAATATATATTAAAAAATGACTAATCCACAAATACAAAACTACACTCATGAATGCATCGACGATTTGAAAATTCAATATCGAGATGTTAATGGTAGAAGCTTACGGATCCTTCAATGGAACATTCGTGGTATGAATGTCCTAGAAAAATTCGATAGTATTCTATATTTGCTGAATGATTGTAAGACAACAATTGATGTCATTGTAATCGGTGAAGCATGGATAAAGGCAGATAGTATCTCATTTTTCCAAATTCCCGGTTACTATTCTGTATTCTCGTGCAGGGAAACGTCCCACGGAGGGTTGGCGTTATACGTTAACAACCAATTAGATTATAACGTCAAAAGCAGTCAAAGTTCTGACGGATTACACTCCATCCACGTTGAACTAACTGTCGATGGGACTAGTTTTGACGTTATTAATGTCTATCGGCCCCCTTCGTTTGATTTTCACAGATATCATGACATTTTGGAGGAATGGTTGTATAACTCTAATAAAAATACACCTTGCTACATTGTGGGGGACGTGAACGTTCCAGTAAATCTGTCCAACAATAACGTCGTGGTTAAATATAAGAATTTACTTGAATCATATGGCTTTATATGCTCCAACTCAAACCCAACTCGGCCAGCGAGCAACAATATCCTGGATCATGTTGTGTGTAAAATAAGTGACGCTTTTCGCCTACGTAACGATACAATTGCTACCAATTTAAGTGACCATTCGCAAATTTTGACCACAATATGTCTTACCGGCAAAAAACAAAAGCAAGTTCTTACTAAAAAAGTTGTGGACAATTTGAGACTTTCTACAATGTTCAACGAATATATAAACAATATTGCGTCTGTGGATGATGTTGAAACTTGTTTTTCTGAAATCATCGGGAAATACAACCAGCTGCTTACCTCATGCACAAAAATATTTAACATAGAGATTCGTGCTAAAAATGAGTAGGGTAGATGCTCCAGTAGTTGTGGTAGTACCAGTAGTGGTGGAAACTCGAAATATATCATAATTTTGGCGGATTTCGAGATAATTTCCGTTTTCTATTGTTAAATATAGATTTGTTAACAGTTTTATCTAAGATACACAGTTAAAATTCAAGATGTTGGTGCAAAAATTACAAATTCCTTTTCAGCAGTCCAATAGAGTGCAATTGCTTAAGAAATTCGTAACAATCCATAGCATTTTAACAAGCCTACGTTGTTATCCACCTGCTGCCATGCTCATTACAAGCGTTGCTAAGGCGGTAAACAACATTCCACTATAATAGGCAAATTTTCCACTATTATAGGAACATTACCACTACTTTAGGAGCACATACTAATGTCAGGAAAAGCAATATTTTAGATATATTAACCAGCAGAATGGTATAATTTTGGTATGTATTTAAAGCCAACACTATGGTGCACCATATTATCATGTAGTTCAATTGGAAACTGATAAATTGAGCGTTCAAATTGTCTTTACACACTATCCCCCGACATAATCCCTCCATTACTGGAGCATCTACCCTATTGCCCGTGGATGACTTTTGATCTGTGGAGATTAATGAAAATAAAAACTAAATACCTGAAAAAGGTTAAAAGGAATCCTCATGATGCAAACCTCCAAACGATGCTTAATCACGTGACTAGGAAAGTAGAAATAACAAAAAAACTGAATAAGAAATCCTACTATGAAACACTTCTGAATACCACTTGTCACTCGAAAGTGTGGAAAAACATCAACATAATTTTTGGGCGGTCAAAAGTGGAAGCAAGAAATAAACCTAACTGAAAATGGAAATAAAGTTTCCCATAGGCAACAAGTTTGCGGCATTTTCAACAAATATTTTTCGAGTATTGGTGCAAATCTTGCACGCAACATAGTAAATCCAACGAATGCTAGCCCTGTTAGTAATGTCAGTTGTGTAGCCAATACAATTTTTCTTCGTCCGTCTAGCTTAAACGAAGTTGTTTCTCTAATCAAAGAATTAGATACAAATAAGAGCTGTGGACCGGATAACGTAACCGCAAGAACAATTAAAAGCAATCCCGGAGCATTTGCATCCATTTTAAGTCAAGCCTTTAATAAGACCCTTGAAACTGGAGAATACCCTAACTGCCTAAAAACAGCTAGAGTAGTGCCAATCTTCAAAACTGGGAACCCCTTCGACGCATGTAACTATCGTCCAATATCTACACTGTCGGTTTTTAACAAGATTCTAGAAAAATTACTCGTCGCACGACTTCTAGATTTTTTCAAAACTCACAACGTGCTCTACAAATTTCAGTACGGGTTTAGACAACAGTGTGGGACTATGATAGCTATCACAGAGCTAGTAGACTGCATAGTCAAAGAAATCGAATCAAAAAAACTTGTCGGGGGATTATTCCTCGATCTTAAAAAAGCGTTTGATACGCTAAATCATAGTATTCTAATGCAAAAACTAGAGTTATACGGAATCAGAGGGGTTGCAAATAATATCATTCGCAGTTACTTAACAAATAGAATGCAATTTGTGACGATCGGCGATGCACGTAGCTCATTGCAAAAAATAGAAGTTGGTGTACCTCAAGGTAGCAATATTGGTCCATTGTTATTTTTAATTTATATCAATGACATTGGGAATTTAAAATTAAATGGGATACCAAGGTTATTCGCGGATGATACGGCACTGTTTTACCCCTGTGCTGACATTGGCAGTGTATTATCGTCAATGAAAGATGATCTGCAAGTTCTGTCACACTACTTTGATGCAAATTTACTTTCACTTAACCTGACAAAAACAAAATATATGGTATTCCACTCACCTAGGAAAAAAATAACTAATCACTTAAGCCTCTGTGTCAATGAAACTGTGATAGAAAAAGTTGATGACTTTAAATATCTGGGTATTTACCTTGACTTGACTTTACCTTGACTCAACCAAATTACCATCATAATATGTCTCTAAATGTTGGCAACAGACTGCAAAATACCCGACGAGCAAACTTTATACAACGTAATAGAGCAACCACGAATCTTGGCCAGACGTGCATTTCGTTTTTTGGCCCTTCAATTTATAACACTCTACCTGATGAAATCAAACAGATCGCCAACATCGATCTTTTCAAATACAAATTGAAGCAATTATTCAAGTTAAACATAAGTAATTATATAATTTAAGCGCATCAACCTAATCTATGTAGATTAGAATTAACATTAAGATAGCCGGATATCAATTTTTGTTTTTTGTTGAACCAGTAGCTTAGTTGTTTTCTGTAATTTAGAGCCCCTCAAAAGGAAATTTAATTCCACTGGGTGCTCATTGATTATTAGAATTAGTTGCATATGGTACGTTCACGGTACTTAAGTACTAACTGGTTAATTTACCCTAAGTAAAATATAGAGATTTGCAACATAAATTGATATTTTTTAGGCTTCATCAAAAGTTACTAATATTGTGACTTGTGAGTGACATCGGTTGAGTGTTTATCATTACCAATTTAGGATAATTCATAGAAGAAGACAACTTAAGCACTAAAGGGTCTACTAACGGTCAATTTGCCCTAAATATCGAAAAACTAGACTTTTATTTCTTTCCCCTATAAGAGTTGGACCGAACTAGACTGAACTAAAGACTGCAGTGAACGTTTTATGTGAATAGTAGCTTATACAACTATCAAATACATGATATTTTTTATAAGGCTAAGGGCACAAACACAGTTGGTCAGTTAGCGCTTGCTTCCGGAACCTAAGTCAACTTATCTTTTTGAAATCAAGGGGAAGGGAAAAAGCGTGCACCTCCCGCACCACACGGCCCCTACACATTATTTAGCTGAATAATTATAGCAAGACTCAAAATTAGTCTGAATCGTTTAGTTGCACTTGATAAAATGCAGTATTGTTCGGAAAAAAAATTAGAATAATCTTTTTTGGAAAGGGAGAAAGAGTCTGATGCGAAGAATGACTTAATTGGATGAACTGTTCGTGTAGTTGTTGTTATTGGTTTGTCGAGACTTTTTAAATTGGATGAGCTGAGAAATTTCAATATAGATAAAAAATATACTGGGTTGTGTAATGGGAGGTGGGAATCGCACCCACACTCTTTCGGTTGGTACCCGAATGTTTTACTCAACTACTACTGCCCGTCATATTAGGTAGTCTAATGGCTAGTTTTGTTTTATTCTCCAATTCTATCATTCTGCATTCATGCCACACACTCCTTTTGCTACGATATTATTTTTGTACGACTGTTCCTTGTTTCAACCGACGAGAAAATAAACTCGAACAGTGCGATAGAAACATGCAGTGAGTTGCCGACTGTCACAGTTTTACTCACAAATTAAGCAACAATATACTATTCTGGTTATGCCGAGGCATTTGGCACACATCTCAAACTAATTTCCAAATATAAAGCGGAAAAAATTTGAAGTAAACTCGAAGCTACGCTTACTAACGCAACAGAATTCCTGCATTTAGAATCCAGAGGATTCTTATTTCATAGTGCAAGCGATTCCCTCACCGAGTTATAGGTATCCCGAGAATTCTACTCTTAGATTCTCATATGAGAATCTTGGTTCTATAAGCAAAGGATTCTTTGCGACTCTTCTGCAGAATTCCTTCACACCATTCCAACGCGAGGAATCCCAGAGACTCTATACGAATCTTTATGGTTCGTCCGGGTAACTGCCCCTCAGTAACAAAACCACCTCGCAGTCGTTATTGGCACGATTTGTGGCAACAGAGCATCATGCGATAGAGGCTGCATTTTGGGGCGGAATTTGATTGTTTGGTGAGCTTGCTGCTACCCAGTGATGCCAGGTTTTGCTGAAGAAAAATTCGTCGTTTTACCGTCTGCGTTTTTATCATAGAAGATAGTGTTATAAATTCCTTTTAAACTAAAAAATTTAAGCAAAGGCAGTTTAGGCTAAATTTAAATAAATTTTAAATCAAATTTAACATTTTTGTTTCATTCGAAGGTTTGTTAGTATAAAGTGTTTGTTAGTTTTGTTGAAAAGCGTAAATTAATATCGATATGTACTGTTTTATTTTACACTACAGTCTCCCCCGTTTTATTCCGCCTAAACGTGAGATTATTTTTTTTGTCGCAATAGATATTGTATTTGGGGTATGAAATGGAGAGAGTTACCTGGAAGGAGCGTCAAACATAGCTCTGGCTCTCTCAAGCTCCCACCTGGCGCCTCCACGCAGATCTAAGTCAAATGATGACGGTCGATGGCCTTACCCGGAAATGCTTCATGTACTTACTGAAGCAGCTAAGCTAGGAGGTGCGAACTAGAGCGCCTATTCTCCAGGTGAGGGGCGGCTCACACAGCGTCTGTCTCGTAACGGGCGGCTGAATATGAAATGCTGTATCCCTACATCAGCGGGATGTAGGTATCGCGACCCCGGTGAGGTAGTATACCGAAAACTCAATTACCACGAACAACGAAGAAAGAAATTCAGGACGGAACAATCGGTATAGGACACGGCAAGGGACAAGGAAACGATTAAGGGATAACGATTGAAAACTTGGTACCTGGAATGTCCGAACTCTCCATGAACCGGCACGGGCTGGCTTGCTTGCTCGAGAGCTGCATCAACTCGGAGTGGAGATCGCTGCTATTCAGGAAGTTCGGTGGCCAAATTCCGGAGAAAGGGAGTTCCGTGCAGTAGACCCTATTGCAGGCACTTCTTTCAAGTACCGGCAAGGCAATCGCGCAAGGCTGTCGAACACAGCGAAGGCTCGCACTGACAGGATGCTGCGTTTCAACATCCAACGGTTGACGGCAGATGGCGTGGCAGTGGAGTACGCCATCTACGAATCGCAAAACAGCAGGTAGAAGGAGAAGATATAAATGAGCTGTGGAGGAACATCCATAGTGCCATCGAAACAGCTGCGTTTGATGCCGAATGCCAGAGAGTGACAGACGAAAAGAACCAGGCCAGCAGTCGCATGCTCACTGCGGCAACGCGCCAAAACAGAGAGAGAGAGAGATACAGAGAGACTAGAGCTGCGGAAAAAAGAATCCATCGTCTAAAGAAACGCGAGTACGAGGAGCACGTGCTCGCCGGCGCAGAGGAGCGATACGCCAGCAACGACACACGGAGTTTCTATAAAACGGTGAGAAGCAGGAATTTTGCCATGCCTGTGATGTGCAATGATAGTGCTGGCAACCTGCTTACCGACAAAACGGCGGTAGCAGCCAGGTGGAAGGAGCACTTCCAGACACTATTGAATGGAGAGGTAAATGCGGAGATCAGCAGAGACAGGATAGAAATTGTAAGCGATGGTCAAGCTGTGGAGCCACCAACACAGCAGGAGGTTAAGGAGGAGGATCAGTGAGCTGAAAAACGGTAAGGCTGCTGGGAAGGACGGTATCCCGGCTGAACTTCTAAAAGCGGGGAGCGAGCGGCTGTACGAAGCAATCCACCGGATCATTGTCAGGATCTGGGAGGAAGAACAAATGCCGGAGGAGTGGTTGGATGGCCTCATTTGCCCAATTTTTAAAAAGGGACATCGAATGGAGTGTAAAAACTATCGAGGAATTACATTGCTCAATTCTGCCTATAAGGTGCTTTCCCGTATCCCGTTCTGCAGACTGAGACCGTTAGTGGAGTCCTTCGTCGGCGAGTACCAAACTGGTTTTCGTGAGGGTCGCTCCACGACGGATCAGATGTTTACCCTGCGTCAGTTGCTAGACAAGTTCCGGGAGTACAACTTTCAGACACACCATCTGTCTGTGGACTTTAAAGCGGCGTACGATTTAGTTAAACGAAATGAGCTGTGGCAGATAATGCTAGAACATGGTGTTCCGACGAAACTAGTTACGCTGATTCGTGCGACGCTGGATGGATCCAAATCATGCGTTAGAATAGCGGGTGAGACCTCAGCTGCTTTCGTGACGTTGGATGGACTGAAGCAAGGGGATGCACTCTCTAACCTGCTATTCAACATTGCCTTGGAAGGTGCATTACGAAGAGCAAACGTGGAAAGGAATGGAACTATCATCACGAAATCTCACATGCTTCTTGGTTTTGCGGATGACGTCGATATCATCGGAATCAACCATAGAGCAGTGGAAGAGGCCTTCAGGCCCTTTAAAAGGGAAGCTCCGAGATTGGGACTTACCATTAATACCGCCAAAACGAAGTACATGGTTGCTGGTAGGGAACGTGGTAGCTCAAGTGGTGTTGGTGCCGAGGTGGAGTTAGATGTGGAACGATATGAAGTAGTGGAGGAATTTATATACCTTGGTACACTCGTGACATGTGACAACGATGTAAG